>NC_061532.1:6610000-6947500 GCF_022379125.1 Scophthalmus maximus
CGGAGCGCGGGCCGCTCGCCCCCCCTACAGCCTATTTCTGCAGGTCGCACTGCAGCAGTAATACGATGGACGGGTCGCTCTTGGCCGCCTCCTTGAACTCCTCCAGCGAGATCTGGTCGTCGTTGTTCTTGTCCATCTTGGAGAAGATCTTGTCCACCCGCTGCTGGGGCGTCAGGCCGTCCTCGTTCATCTTCATCATGATCACCGTGCCCACCATCTTGTAGATCGCCTGCAGGGGGAGAAAGAGGACAGCAAAAACCCATTTAAAAGAGAGACAGCTCAAGTGCAGCCCACGTTTGCCTCACTTTTCCTGACAACTGTTAGGACAACGTGAGGATGAATCAAGGAAACACACTTTTAGTGAAGTGACTTTCCTCAGCTGGATCACCTGTCAGTGTGCAGGTGTGACCTGCTCCTCAAAGTTTACATTTGGACTAATGATGAAATGTCCTGTCTAGTTCGCAATCGTGTTTAGAATAGGGGTCGACCGGTACGGCTTTTTACGGGCCGATACCGATTAATACTAATCTAAGCGACTGATAACCGATATCTGTCTGCAGTAAAAAAGTGTCAAACGGCGTCCAAGTTCAGAATAACACAAAACTTGTATGACATGCCTTAAAGCATATGTTTAATTCACAGAACCTTTCAACATGACCTTGGACAAAAAAGTGCAGGGAGCTATCGGCGGCATTATTATGAAGTTGAACTGAGGCTGCATCAAAAGCCAAAGCAGTACTATTTAAACTGAAATTATGTTATCGGCGAATCGGCCAAAAAAATGGCAGATAATCATCAAATGTTGAATATTGCTCAAATAATCGGTCGACCCCCTAATTTAGAGTCACTACTGTCTGCACTTTTTAATATTTCTTTTAATTCTTCTCCTCCCGTGTGACAAAAAATAATGTGAACTATTAATCTCTGCGTGTTTCTCCATGACAAGCACAAAGAAGGTTCTTTCTACACTGTAATCAGTTATATCCGTCTGCATGAGTCGATATTTGTCTTAGAGAAATAGAAATAAATATCTCACATCAAAATCTATTGTCAACGAAAGGCGCAGTGATTTTAGCGTCCCAATGTGAGCAAACAGAGATTTTTTTCTATTGATTCACAACAAATATCTTTCCTCCCTTTCTGACTGACTGAAAAGACAGATCACGAGAGTAACTTACAGATCACATGAGGAGGATTGATATCTAAGGAAGGATCCTTGTGTATCCGCTCCAAACGTGCACCTCTGCCTCTCGTTGCCTGTGCCCTAATATTTGTGTTTATGAATAACTAAGGGTCCTGTCGGGCCCCTGCGGCCTCAGACCTCTGCTGTATAACCTTTTAAGTAGAAAACAATTCAACAATGTGCCACATCCTTGTGACAGCAGGTTGGGAGGCAAACAACGGCATGTGGCAGCGCGTCACATGCTCATCCGCTGCAGCCACCTAAACACAGCAGGGGAGCCTTAAAATAATATCGCCTATTATTAATCTAAAATCTATGGCAAATACATGTTGACATTAAATTCAAACTTGAGTTGAGATAAATGAATAACCGGTGCTTTTTAACACGATGTAAGGATTTAACGGCAAACTTGTGATCTGCCTCATAAAGGAACGCAGCATGTGAAATCAGTGGCGTTTTTTTTTGTGTGTGTGTGTTTTTCCTCGTTACCTCGATTATCTCCAGCATCTCCACCCGTGTGATCTTGCCGTCTCCGTCCAGGTCGTACATGTTGAAGGCCCAGTTGAGTTTCTGCTCGAAGCTGCCCCGCGACGTGATGGACAATGCGCAGATGAACTCCCTGAAGTCGATGGTGCCGTCGCTGTTCTTGTCGAAGGTCCGGAAGGCGTGCTGGGCGAACTTGGACGCGTCGCCGTAAGGGAAGAACTGCAATGACAAGGAAACGGGTGGAAAGATAAGTATAGGTTTTATTGTATATTATTTCATCACGCCTTTCAATGTTGGCTTGTTCCCCAAGAAAAAGAAAATGCCACTCTTTCATGTGTAGCACCTTTCTTTGTAGTTCTTTGCTAGAGGCTTGGGTCTATTATTGCCTCTCTGAACTTTACCCTAGTCATTCGTTGGTTCTCTCACTGATGAAAAACAAATGTACAAAGGCAACATTGGTTTTTATCAGGGCCAAAAATAAACGATGTTTGCGCTAAACCCCCCAAAAACCAGCACCTAACTTGAGATCGGCTGAGTGAGGCCGCTGTCAGATTAAGCCCCGTCATGAGTCCAGTCCTCGTGAATGTTTACATTAGCATCCACACTGTCAGGCGGCTTCAAAACTTTGAGCAGATTTGCCTTATTGTTCATTTCCCTGGGATAACCGGTCACTTCAAACCCCGTCTTATCTGAGAGGTGCATGTGAAATTCTAAAGTAGCCGACGACAGCTACACTGTGGTCTCCGTTGACCCCCGAAGGGAGGCTGTCTTTTCCCTGAGGCCTCCTTGACACATCAAAAAAGATACACTCAATTATTTTGATCTGCTTCTGTCCAATGTCCCCTACGTATATGTTAACATTGGACAGAAGCAGATATGTTATATATCAATATTACTTATCCACTGTACGTAAGTTGAGTCGACGCCGTGGATCAGCTTTGTTCTCGGTGGAGCTCCCCTGCCGGCGCGAAACAGAAGGTCAGAGGTTAACGCACTAACTCTGTGGACGACCCGCTGAGCCCCGGCTCGGCTCGTCATCTCCTGTCGGCGATGAACCCCGCGGGCAGCCGCGGGAAGCCGAGTGACTCATTAGATGTGACCTCCCACTTGACCTCCCTGGTAAAAAAAACCCCCTCCCAGAGCCGATGGGAAATCTAAGCCGAGGCCAGGCTGCTCTCTGCGGACTCGTGTAAAAAGAAGAGAGCTGGAGTTTGCAGAAACGGAAACAGCCTTCGTCAAGCAAATAGAGCAAACAGGAATTTATATTCTACTCTGTGGTATTATTTGAGAGAAGAGCTTGTAGTTTATTTTTGGGGGCAGCTTTGTTGCTGATCTCACACAAAAAAATGTCTTCAAATCAACATCTTCATGTGAGACGAGCAAAGGAATTACTGAAGAAGAGAATCAGACGCTCTTGAACTTCCTGTTACCTGTTTGGCGTTGTTTGCTCGGGTTCAGCGAAAACTGCGAGCATGAATTTATTAAGTCAATACGAGAGGCGACTCGGAGGCAAAGCAGCTCCTTCTTCGTTTGAATATTTCATCGGCCAGCAAATGTCAAGAGATCCTGCTTGTACCGACATTTTGCAGGACTACACGAAAGAAGATCAACTGCACATTTCTTTTAGAGGGAAGTCAGCTTTTATAAGTTACGCCCTCAAAGATTTGAGTATGGTTTATGATAACTGATGAACCAATAGTTTGATCTAACATTGCACTTTGCTTGACCAATTCCTGGAATGTCTACTCTACTCCTGTACATCGTAAAGATGCATCAACATCTCTTTTTGGCCACTTGGTGCCAGTGGAAACACGCTGTGAACTCAACGCTGACATATTATCATTAGAGCCAAGATCCTCCGAACGCAACCCGAGCCCCTGACTGTTGTGCAGTTCTTGTTGCCATGGCTACAGTTTGCCTGTTTACTCTAATCACACACGTGTGGTGTGCAGATTGAGCTCCTTGTCCTTGGAGTGAAAAGACGATAAAGCACCGTATACATTGGAGCGTGGATGCAGCGTGATTGACAGTCTGGTTCCAAAGAAACCAAGACGGCGATGGTCAAAATGCTGAACCCGAGGATTCACTGCCGCAGGAACTCCACTTTGATGGCTACATGTTCCGCTATGTTCACCAGCTAAATGCTACCGATGTCTGCTTATCTAATGCCGGACAGGTAGTGTGCAGTTAGGTATTCAAAGCTTTTTCACTGCCTGTTGTGTCAAGACATGACGTTGATGAGAGCGACGAGTGAATCAGAATTTTAGATGTGGTCCGTTAAACCAAACCAATTAGTGTTAGGACACGGAGAACTTCTGTAAAGCTGAGAGTACAGGGCTGGGTGATGACTATCTAGGAAATTTGTTGCTACAAGAGACCACTAATGCATTATGCAAAACATTTGATCCCACAGCAGCTTTAATCTCCGAAAAAAGAGGCCAGAACTTTAAGAAACATCTGCTCCAGTTCCAAAGAGAAGGCGATCAGAGGCACGTGTACTTTTTGTTTTAGACGCTGCAAGGCTGCGCTACACCGTGTCCTCGCCCGTGTGCAGGGCGGACAGGCTCGTGATACTCTGAAGAAGGCGAGGACGCTGCCACGTAGCAACGGCCCGGCAGGCACAAACTGTCTGGAGTCACAACATGGGGGGGGGGGGAGTCAAGGCCGTGAAACCTAATGGGAAAGGAGCGAATGAGAAGGATGAGAAGAAATGAGGAGAACGACGAACGGAAACGGGAGGCAAAAGATGGAGGAGAGGAGTGAAATGAGCGTGACAGAGATTGTCGGAGGGAGTGTGACAGCAATGGAGCTCAGTTCCCCCCAATCTGATTCCAGGCCCCGATTTGCCCTTCTGCTCCGGAGGAGCCAAACTAATCTGAGGAAAGAACCCCCCTCGGGACAGGAAGTGGCTGGTGCGAATCTGGCGGATGAGCAGCATGCTGCCTGACGCTCTCTGCGCAAATGCAATGTGGCTTCCTTCCCATGAGTGCCGGCTCCTGACCCCGAACGGCCCTGCCTCGTCTCATTTGTCCCGGGCCCCCTGGGGGAACGGGAAGGAGCCACGTGGATGGACGGGGGACAGCGTGGGAAGGGAGTGTTCAGGGGGTGTGAGGAGGAAGGGAAGTGAGAGTGTCAGGGAAGACGTGTGGGCGAGATATTTAAGGGAATGGAGAGCATGGGAGGGAGGGGGGGGGGGGGACAAAGCCGCTGCTGCGGCTCTTCGACAATCTGGCAAGTCGTGAAACACTTTGTTATGTAAAAAATGGAGAGAAGGAAGAGACAAAGAAAAGTGGGGCAGGGTGAAAATTCCCCCCATATGAGTTTCGTTGCTTCATCTTTGCCGTCTCATCCTTTGTCTCACATTTAAAAGCATCGCCAGACGTCGCAGGAAGAGACGAAGGACACACGACCATCGAGGTTGAATAACAAAACCGTTACAATCACCATTCGACGACTGAAGTGACCCGATCAGGACTCGAGGCCGCCGCTCCCTCGCCTTCACAGCTACACATATTAAGCTGTTAACTTTTCCATCAAGTCTAATTCCTCCCGTGATCTGGCTCCTGTTCGCTGTTACGGCTTGTTTGATATGGCTGTTTGGAGTCGGCCATCAAAGGACAGGCTCAGCGCCAGAGCGTTTCTGGGCCACTCAGAGTAGAGCCAGGCGGACGGGCACAGCTGGCTGGAAAAAAAGAAGAGGCTAATGTCACCGTGTGTGTGTGTGTGTGTGTGTGTGTGCGTGTGTGCGTGTGTGCGTGTGTGCGTGTGTGCGTGTGTGCGTGTGTGTGTGTGTGTGTGTGTGTGTGTGCGTGTGTGTGTGTGTGTGTGTGCGTGCGTGTGTCAGGGAGTGTGTGGCTAGGCCTACCCCAACATCCACGCACGACCCATCCCATACGACAACATCCACGCTTTTAAATTAAAAACATTAAAGCTTTTGGAATCAGCCCTGTGAGCTGGCACATGGTTCTGATCCACAATCTGAGGAGAGGGGAGGAGATAAAACAGGAAAAGAGTACCGGAGAGAAATACTGCAAAACATAAAGTTTGGGCCATTTCACACTTAACAGATCAGTGGCCCCGACGGCGAGATCGTGGAGTAGATGAATATTGCGGAGCAGTGATTCCACGGGAATCCTCCCGTGAGGAGCTCGTGGGCAACCAGCGACAAACCCTCTGAGAATAACCCCGGCGTTCTGGTAGCAGCGGCGTCGGGTCCAGATTTGTGTTTTCGGCGTCCGGCCCCGTGCTGCCAGCTCTTCAGATAACAGTTAAGCTGGACAGACATCTTGCAGCTTAAAGGCTTCCAGTGATGAAGCTCGCAAGCGTTCGGATTTGGAACGCGAATAAAGATTTATTTATTAACTATACGCCCCGTGGGAGCGGCATGTAACTGGATTACTGTTGTTTGAGAACCCCAAAAAAGTAATTTGAAAAATGGTAAACGCAATCCGTTACAAATGAAACTGATCTGAAACGGTTTACGATGAGGAATTTTCTAAATCTTTCAAGCTCTCTGCAACATAAAACGCTCACTTTCCTACTCTCCTTGGACCATTAACTATATCTTATCACTTTCAGTTCATCTGTCGGCACTTCTTCATTTAATTAATCAATGACTTTGTTTCTTAAGCGTTAATGTCGCTACTGAGCAAAGCCAAATGGTTAAAGTAGAGATTTAATGATTTGATCTGCAGCCAAAAACCCAAACTAAGTTCCACACACGAGCTAATGCCTGATCTTTCAACCACATCCCGCAGACTTCCTTTCGACTACTACATCCATGATAACTAAACAAGTCTGTATGTGAAGAACTAAAAAGTTAGATAACCCAAGTACTTTTAAAGCCACAATCAGAAAACACTATTATTATTATTATTATTTCATTATTAAATATCCATAACATTTCAGGCCTGATTGATTGATTGATTGAGTATCAACCACTCAGTGGGGCTAACACATCGTGAGCAGATCCATAGTCATGTGCTTTCACCACCACGATTTGTAACGATAGCACCATGTGCAATAAAATTCTTACGTAGAGTATTTCAACAGTATTAGTATGCTAATGTGTAATGATGAATCACTTCCTCCTACGGAGCAAAAGTGGGATTCGCTTTGCCATAAAAGGAGGAAGGTCATACTCATGATTGATTGTTGTCCTCTGCATCGGTTCCTGTGAACGTGTCACACCTGACGAAGCCGCACGAGCTGCAGAGCTGCTGAGACGAACCGTTCCCTGTCCACACCGTCCCCCCGACGACGACCCCACGAGTGATCAGTCACGCACCCACTGTCCCGTAATGGCTGCTCTGGACTGGGCCCCGGCCATGTCTTCTGTACCTCTACTTTCTACAAGTAAGAATCCAAACTCACACACACACACACCAGAGCCTGACCGATATATCGGTTTGCCGCTAATATCGTCCGATATCTTGTACATATATATATATATATATATTGATATTAGCCCCCAAAAATCTATATCGGTCGGGCTCTAACACACACAGCCACACACACTTTGGGGAGCCTCACAGCTCATTTGTTCTTCGGGTTCCCTCTCCCTAAGCAATGTGGATGGTTTAACATTATTTTGCCCCATGCACAAATGTTATAATTACCCGCAGGACCTGGTGCCACAGAAAAACGAATGCTCTGCTGTTAACTGCTCAGTGGCAAACTGAAACTGGAGCGACAGAGGACGGAATAGAAACGGAATAGAGTTGAATAGATCTGAGCTGTAAATCTTTTCAAGGATTTATCGTCTAATATTTCACCATCATCTTTTCAAGAAGCCCACAAGGTCACTTGCTGGACACTTTGCACTGCCTCTGTTGTTATCAATATGTTGAAGCTTTGTCATTGGCCGTTCATCTCGCCTGCGTACACGCACAGGTCCAGAGGTCAGTCTGCAACTGTAATTTGCCCTTCAAAGCACTCGAGGACTGTGTCTGCGTCCCTCCACCGTGGCACCGGGGGGGCTGTGTAAATAATGCCTTATGCTTCAGGCATCTCTTTTGCTAACATTGTCAGATGCCGTCGAGGCTGTTTGGACGAACACACTCGCAGGACCTTGGGTTGACGGGACTGGCTGTGTCCGCATATGGCTGTTTACATTACTTCATCGCAGCATCGCTTATAGATGCTACTAGAAAGAAACGGGCCGTGAGAGGGAGAGAGAGGAACACATGCATTATCCATCGCTTGGGTATTTACTCCAGCCAGCATGTGCTGTTACATAAACCCTCAGTGACATGCCAGGCAGCTACAGAAACTCAGCCAGTGCACTGCTGTCGCTGCTACTGCTTCCAAGCCTCCAGAGTCTGCACACGCACACATGCACACACACACGCACAGGCGAACACACAATCCCGTCTGCTCTGTAAAATGCAATTTTTTTGTAATCCTCCTTTCGCAGATTGGTCTCCGCTGCGATGTCGGCGTCGCCAAAGCTAAACGAGGTAATTCTATCTCTAACAGTAACTACTGAGATAAACAAGTAACTTTCTTTCACTTACACGTCACTTTGTGGCACTAACCAGCTGATCCTGAGTAACAGACTGTAGTGCTCATTATAGCAAAAGTTATTTTCCTTTTTGACAGGGAAAATCCCGTTCCCCCCAGTCCTCTGGACCCTCTCAAACTCTGTGATATGCTCTGGGACGCCCCGAAGCCCCCCACATGTAATAAGGCAGTCAAGTGGCGGCAGAGTAAGGAAAAAGCCACTGTCGGTGCTTTCAATTTCACCAGGGTACCGCCCCACTAGTCGACTTCTGAGACCATTAACCTGACTACTAACTCTGGCACATGACTGGTGCGGATGTCAAAACCAGAATGTCATAATTGACTACAGCTCTATGGTCCCTGGGTGACTCTCAGACGTAAAAATTTCGAGATTTCGATTGCCTCTCATGAGAAAAAGAGTGTCGGGATCAGACGGCATTAATACACATGACCTCTGTCTATGGCCGAGGTCTGCCTTGACTGGGCATTCTTACAGACCTGGCCATTGTCAGCTAGATAACATGCTTTCGAGAGGGCGGGGCCACTTAACAGAAACACAAACCACTGTGATGACCGAATGGAGTTCAGGTTATGAGTGTGATGGAGGCGTAAATGAGACTACTAGCACTTGCCACGTGAATTTTTTGCCACCAGCGAAAGGCTGGCAAAATGCCTCTGCCGTCCATTACCAATGTTTGTTTGTTTTTTGCACCTTTTTTGCACCAGGAATCATCGCGGCAGATTCCGGGACAGCGTGTGATTTAAGAGGAATTTGGAGCTAGACGTGTCCCTGACCCTGGTTTATCTGTGGTTACAAAACGCCCATCTGGCAACACTAACTCTGCACAAGGAGCGCGGATGACAGCACCACAGCAGATGGCACTATTGAGTGAGGAAACATCCGCTGACGGGGGAGGAGAAGTGGCAGTAAAGGTAAGAAGGAGCAGAGGGGGCTGCCACGAGAGGTTAATACATCCGGATAATTACATGGTGGTCTTTCCTATCATTCACTAACTATCCACTCTGCTTCTAAAATAGGCTAAAAAGAAAGATATTTCACTGCACGAGAAAAGAATGTCTGTCGCATTCCACCAGTGCCATTTTTTCTTGCCTTTTCAAATACAGACTCTAAGCAGATACAGAGAGCAGCGGCGGAGCAGGACGGGAAGCAGAGTGTGACACTCTGCTGGCCGGCCGGGTTTGCCAGGTAGAGCCGAGGACTACCCTCTGCTGCTTGTGACGCACACCGACAAGAAAAAAGAGAGAGGGGAAAAAATAGGGAGGACGCGCTTGCTTTTATCTTCACCTACCAGCGGTGTGTCCAGAGTGGCTAGTCTCTCAAAAAAGGGCGAGGGGAGAGAGGGAAGACAGAGATGTGTGTGTGTGTGTGTGTGTGTGTGTGTGTGTGTGTGTGTTGGTAGGTAGTGAGGAAAATACCACATGACAAAACGCAACATGCAACGTCCTGTCCATTTTCTCTAGATGTCTTCAGTATGGTCCAATTATTTACATTGTGCCTCAATTCTCCACGCCCCGTCAAACCTCATTTGCTATTTCTCCTCAAGCATAAATTCTGCATCTGTGGTTGCTCGATCGCATCCGAGTCTGTGTGTGTGTGTGTGTGTGTGCGTGTGTGTGTGTGTCGGCGTATAAAAACCAAAAGCCCTTCACACTTCTGAATCTACACTCACGTGTTTGCACCCTCCGCTGCCTCTGCGATACTTCCATTTGACTTCCAGAGAGCGAAGAAACACATACCCACTGGACGTCCAAATGGCTCATACCGCGTCCTTCGTATCTGAGAGCGTTTTATGAAAGTCAAGTTCAATGTGTGTTTACTTTCCCCCCGAGGTGGGTGCAAATATTGAGCTGGCCATATTCTCACGAGTAACAGACGAGTCTGTGACCCACTTTGAGTGCACCTGCGCTACACAAAAACTTTGTCGTTTCTTCCAACTGACTGATTTAGTTGTGTAGTGTATTAATGTGTTGCATTTAGATGAATCCTCGGCCCTCCTCTAACAGGTATGGTTACCTTGACCACTCTCTGCTGTGGCCTGTCGTGACTTTGCCTGAGGACTAACTGGGTCTCTTTGGCACAAAAAAGCTCACTTCTCTTCTCTTTCCCCCACAGCCGCACTCTCTCCCTTCCACATTAGACTGGAACACGTATTACATGTATCATTTTTGATATAAAAATTATCACACAAAAAAAATCCAGCTGCTGAGCTGAACCAGAAATGATCCCGGTGCATCTTGTTTCATTACCAACGCACCATCATATTCGACCAATCGCTCCATTCATCACATACTGTATGTGACCTGAAGCATAATGGGCCTCATTTCCTATTGTTATCATTTCCTCTCCAGTAGGAGAAATGGAGTGCATCCACCACAAACAAAAAAAAAACAAAAAATCAGGACAGAACATTAGTTGTTCATTTCTGGAGATTTCATCCTAATTTAGAACAAAAACGTTGCCACTTGTTATTGGTAGAAGAATATATACTAAATTGGCCCAGGCTGGTATTGGCTTACTGCAGATATATCAGTATCTGTATATGGGTACTGTATGATGCCAGTTTATATATAGAATCTGCATTACAGAAACACTGTTACATAGTTTGTCCACCACGAAGCACTGGAATAATCTTGATTAGAGAGAAATGTTATCTGTTAAAGTAAAAAGAATATGGCTACCCTATGTATTGTTTTTAAGCTATTTGTATTAGTAATGGCCTCAAAAATCCTGTTTTGGTATAAGCCTGGAACACTGATCGAAGTACCTATGGCTGCTTTGTTCATCCAATTCTCAGTAACAACAATTATTGCTCCTCTGGTGTTAGAATGTGCATCTGCTCAATCTTAGAATGCTTTTAGCTTTTACATGAGGGAAACACAGTCACAGTTTTAAATGCACAGTTCAATTTAAGGCCAGGGCCTTAAAACAACCTACAAATCCATTATTTCCTCCATTCCTCCACAGTAAAATGAGGTAAATGGTTTTATTGATATGTGGTAGGCTCAGTGCTCTAGGTAAGTGTTGAGTGGTGTATCTCTGTGGGTATTCATACTTTACATGTTATTGAACCTTTTATCAGAGCAGTCACAATACAGCCTCAGTGTTCAATAAACTGGAATGACAACCTTGTGGCAATGTGCCTCCACCAATAAGTCATATTGCAGTTTTCATTCCTGTATGTGCAGATGAGTAGATATAATAAATGTAGAGAGGACTTTGAAATAATTTAATAAAAGATTTGAAGAGGACAGATTGCAAAATGGAAGTTATCACAATTACGGTGAACAACTTCCAGTGGAAAACATGCAGTCTAGGGACATTTTCATTTCAAATATACATACTTGGCCAATAAGGCTGATTCTGGCACAGAAAACATCGATGTTGGTGCAAAGAAGCGACACAATCTCAAATGTGGCTGCTTCACACGCACGTCTTCAACCAGGCAAGACAGTTTCGAGGTGGATTTAGTGTCACAGATTCAGTATCTTCTACCTTTTGACCTTTGGATATACTGTATAGTGTCATCATTCCCTCACTTTAATACTGTTAGACAGCCACGTTAAATTCTGTCATAATTCGCTCTGCCAAGGAGGTTATGTGATTGGTTTGGTTCGTCAGTTTGTCAGCAGGATTATTGAAAAAGTTGCGTCTCGGCCATGCTAAAGTGTGATTGAATTTTGGGACGAATCCAGATCCGGATCTGGATCCAATAATTGTTTTGTTTGACCTTAACCTTCTAACTAGTTCATCCAATAAGTGAACATTTGTGCCAAATTTGAAATTCCCTCGAGGCGTATCGCCTCCAGCCACAGCTGAAACAGTCCTAGCCGCCAAAGTAAAAAATAATCACTGCATTTTCAACGCTGATGCAGAACACAAATACGACCTTTTCTGTTTATTCAATCACTGTGATTCTGCTCAGCTTTGCCCTCATAATTAAATGTTTTTGATGGACACAAGCTGCCTGTTGCCGTTATCCAGCAGCAGCCATATTGTCCATTGCAACAGCATCAACATCAGCCACGAATGGATCAACGCAATATGTGTTTATCTATGACTGTGTTGAAATCGCATCGATGCAATTATCTGAACTGTAACATGAGCTGAAATGTAAGTGTGATTTCTTGGCAGAGGTGAAGACTCGGGGGTGTCGAGGCTCAGCGGTTTGGTTTCCATAGCGATCGTGTTTTCCTGTCCTTCGTTCTGGAGGACAGCTTTGATCTGGTTGGACAGCTGAATCCGCGAGGTCGAATGAGAAGACTCCTGATTTCAATAACAAGACAGTTACTTCAGGAAGTGGTCTAATGCGGTGACTGCAGTTTTGTTAACAGCATATATTTTTGGTCGACGATACTTTAAAGTAAATTATAAATGATGGTTTGATTGAGAGAAAGACAGAGAAAGTTGTGACTAAACAAAAGCTGATTGAACGAGAACGATTACACATGGCAAGAAAATAACTAAGGAAATAAAGGGCTGGGAAGAGGAGAGCCCGGCCCGCTGAGTGACGAACCACAACAAGATGACCTGACGTGACCTCCAGTCCAAGTCAAATCCACCCAATATCTTTGTGTAGCTTGTTTATGTTCTCAAAGCACCAGTGTGGCATTTGCCAATGCTGCACAGAGACGCTAACATACTTACACATATATATATACACATATTCTGAATGATTCTGTTGCCTGTATGCTGGGAATACATACTTAATTTGTCACAGTCTTTTCTATTCGTGCGCGACACAAATGGAAAGCAAACACACAACAATTTCCCCTCGCTTGTCTGCCTGCACACGAGGGCCACAGGTCGCACTCCTTTCCACTGTGCTTTCTGAACAAAATTGTGAACAGCTCACTATCATAATGAGTAAGTCATTTTGTTTATCGTAATCAATTCTGCAACTCAAATTTTCCGAACTCTTATCCCATTGACTCCTAACCAGAATAGTCAGGATTGTTTGTGTGGATATTTGAGAGCAGTTGTGAAAGCACAATACAGAGTTGCGTGCGTGCGTGTGTGCGTGTGTGTGTGCGTGTGCGTGCGTGTGCGTGCACGCGTGCGACAGCGATGGAGAAAGGCATGAGAGCTTTTGAGAGGACGAAAGCTATTTTTGGTGGACAAAAGGCACCGACCCACTTGGACAAAGAGGAAGGGAGGTGAAAGAGAGATGGAAGAAAGGAGTGAGACATTACAAAGGAAAACTGGAAAGAGGAAGAAAGTAAGATGCTTTGACGGACGCAACATTACGAGTGGATAAGAGGTTTCACACAGGCTTTACGGTGCCCAAGAGAACTAAACTAAAAACGTACTCATGCCTTTCCATTGACCAGGGTTGGATTGATATTTTAAGATTACTATTAGCGGCTTGACGTTAGACTGTATTGCGGTCATTTGATCAAATCAAATATCGAAAATAACAAAATTCTGCTTTACAAATCAGTGACTCTGGTTCAGGAATAGTTAGGCCATATTGATTTTAGCTCATTACAGGTACTGTTTGGACTGTGTGTGTGTGTGTGTGTGTGTGTGTGTGTGTGTGTGTGTGTGTGTGTGTGTGTGTGTGTGTGTGTGTGTGTGTGTGTGTGTGTGTGTGTGTGTGTGTGTGTGTGTGTGTGTGTGTGTGTGTGTGTGTGTGTGTGTGTGTCTTTCTGTGTTTGTTTGTCCACCAGAGAACACCAACAGGTTTATTTTTCAATTGTAAAATGTCCTGCTGTCTGCATATCTCATTTGATAACAAACTTCAGGGGATCCTTGTTAAAATAATAAAATCAGCAGATAATCTTTATCCGATTTGTGTTTGTATTCGTGGGCCAGTGTCACAACTCACAACAATGCTTCCAATCTAACGCAAGGCCTTCTTCTCCCACCTTCATATCACATCTCGTTTAAAGCTACAAACCAGAAGTTAAATGTTCGCATTTTTCATTTCAAGATGTCCGATTTTTTCCAACCTTATGTATGATTATACCAAACTATGTCCTGTGATCTCCGAGGCCCAGTAAAATTCAGACCCACAAAACAGCAAACTGCTTGTCTCCATGCATGTGTTCTAACAATAAGAGTAACATGAGGAGAGACAGAGTCGCTGTGTGTACTGGAAACCGTTATGTAGATGGTAAAATGCTACCTCATCACAACAACAACAACACAACAACAGCTGACAGGAGACCAACAGTATTGATGTTCATTTCATGTTACTGTCAACCAGCACACTTAACACACTGTGTAGACAGACACACAACACATACAGCATCAGCGCCAACATTGTGCTCCTGTTTTAAAAAATGTGTTGTGGAATCCATTGATCACGGTTAAGTGTGTGTGTGTGTTCAGGGCTATCTGCGAGTGCGGCTGCTGTCTGAGCGTACATCGAGCTTGAGAAAAAAACATCTAGTGACACAATCTGTCACCTTAACATTTCGGGGAGTGTCGTTATCCGGTTACAAATGGCTCCCAGAGATGCCGGCGTGTCAGGGATGAGAAACTTCACACTCGGTAGCATGCGAGAGCTTCACTGTGAATTGTCACGGAAGCCACTCTTACATTTTTTATGTGACTGCCCGGGCAGCGGCAGTGGCACTAGAAGAGAGAATCCACCGTGAAAACAAGAACCTGCAGCGGGTCAGTTAAATGATTGTGGAGAGCTTGACCAGGATTTATGAATAGTGACACTTCTCCCGGGGTAGCTGAAGACAGACAAGGTGTCATCACACCAAACATTCAGGTGTGTATTGGGAGTGTAGGGGCGTGGAACGTTTTTCTTCCCTTTCAAGAGCCATTTCAGTTGTTGTAACATCCTTTGAGGGCCATATTAAATTAACGAAAACACATATCATACTGACTTTTCTAATGCGAGGGCTGGAACTGCTTCTCTTTGGTGAAGCGCCTGTTGTCAGATGGTAGTGATGACGATGATGCTGCCAAACAGCTGGTTTTGGCCAAAATAGTTTGCTGAAAAAACTTTTGTAGTGCTGTGCATGGCTTGTAAAGACGGTAAATCTCCCCTTGTCTCAAACTTGGCAGTGACCCCAGGCACTAAAATGGCTGGTTGGACTTATTTTTTTGAGTCTGTTGTTTCATCACAGGCCAGAGAGAGAGAGCAAAATGTTTCTTGCGGTGTCCTTTTTTTTTTCTTTCAATATCTTGTATCTCACGTGTAAACTGCACTGCGATGACTCCTCGACACAATCTGACAATGTGGAACAATTTTACTTTGTCTGGTTTTAACAGCTTCGTGGATGCGACAGGACAATCCTTCACAAATTCCCCTGAATGTGGTTAGAGCTTCTTAGTTTCTTAATTTGCTCACCACAAAACTCTAATGACGCCCGACATCTTGACTTTATATTACACTGTTATTACACTGGTCAGAACGGAAATTAAAACTGTTGAAATGTTGTTATGAGCTTAAGTCTCGCTAAATGTTGCTGTGTGACTGGATCCGTTCACAAAGACACAGATCATATGGGTGCGTAATGGAAAATTCTGATCAACCAATTATAAAATTATTTTTCCCCACACAAATTTTTTTTACATTTAGAGGCTTTGGTGGGTGAGTTTTTTTCTTATACCCAGACTTTACTTCATCCATCCATCTATGACAGTGAAATAATAGCTCCCATTTCTCAGACAAAAAAATATTCATTTGCGTAAGCTATTCTCTAAGAATTAACCCTACTGAAGGCCATTTAAACTGCGTCATCATTTGGAAACCAACTAAATTTCATCTAATTTTAAGATCTAAAATCAACTTAACGCATCTGTCTATTTAACTATACCTCTGAACGCAGCACTCCATCAAGTGATTCTTAAGCAATCTGACTGCTGGAAAGAACGAAGACACTTTTAATCAGTTCTCATACTAAGTAATCCCCGATCAAACGAAACTGTGAGGAGCGATACTGTAGACGGCTACAACGCAGTGCCAGGTTTGAATATCACGGACTGCCCTCAGATATGAACACTTGTTATTTCCAGCCGACATGTTACACTTCCTTTCCCCTCCCTTCTGTTTCTCCCTCTCTTCCTTGCTCTTCGATGCCTCTCTCTCTCAACTCTCCCGCTTTGTCACTGTCCCTTCCTCTCTCTCTCTCCTTTTTCACAACCTGAAAAAGATGATTATCTCCACAAAGGCAGTGGGAAAGAAAAAGACAAAAAAAGAGAAGAAAAGCGAGAGAGCACTGTGTCTATGTCCAACCAAAACAATACATTAACTCCAGGCAGGCGGCCGAGTGGAGGTAACACTGCGTTTAGCACCCTGCCAGCGAGGGCTTCTGGAAAACTGTCACAGGTGCAGATCTGTGCAGTCGTGGGGAGAGCTGGAGGCGGAGTGTCGGAAAATGAAGATCTCGGTCCACAGGTGTAAACTGAAGCCAGCCCATCTCACGCATGCATGCGCTGCAAAGACACATCGTCACACACACTCGCACTCGTACATTTCGCACCACTTCTCTTTTGCATGACTCTATCGGAGCTAATGACTAATACATAATGTATACACACACTTTGTTTCTCTTGCTTACTTTTCCCATCTCGGCCCCTCTCTGCTTCTCGCATTCAGCAGCAGACGCAAACACACACACTGTTCTTTCTCCCTCACCCTCCTACTAAACATATGACCCCCCCACTGCACGCACACACACACGCACACACGCACACATGCACACACACGCACAAGCGCACAGAGTCACTCTTCACAGGAACAATCTGTCCCGTTAATGTGAGGCCATGGCAGAGACGATTTTTCCTCTTATCAGCCCTCTGGATTTGAATAAAGCCCCATCACTGATACATTGTGGCCTAGAAACACAATAGGATACATCAATAACAGGATTTACTGAGACGCCTACGAGACACCCCTCAGATGTGAGCCGTGTCGCCCCCGCTGTGCGGCCGCAGATTTTCCTGCCACTGTCGCTCTCATACCGTCATATTGTGCTGTAAAGAGATCGTATGAGATATTCCATCTGATCTCTTTGTGTTTGCATCCATCTATCGCAGCTGTTAACTCTCTCTTATTTCCCCAGAGTCCGGGGTTATTTCATCAAGTTCAATTTTATATGGATTTTGATCCTTTTGAGAAGGTTTTCACTGGACAAACTGGTTCAAATGGAGAATCAAATTCCCAGCGGTGTGCTTTGTTCTTTCACTCATTTTGGATGTTTTTTTTTCTCTTCTGGTCACCGCTGATGCATGATATCCAATGGCATTTAGAGGAAGCGCGCCCATAACCCCCGGTGCACAAGTGTGCCTTATGTAAGGCAGCCCCCTCAGGTTATGAGGCATTTCCTGGCACCGCTGATGAAAGATTAATGTAAATTCTTACACGTCTCAGATTTACTCTATTCCATGAGAACTCTTGATGTGACTGCAGGATTGGGACACACCCAAGTACACGGGTCTCACGACTTTGTTTTGTACGTTTATGGATCACACTGCATGATAATATAATATACTTCATATAAATCATTTGTATTGTGCTTTTTGTAAAAGTTGCACAAAATTTTATTTAGCTGCTTTAAATTTCACAACGGTCTGGTCAAATATTAATTTAATAATATAACATTTATACGATCATCGTACAGGATTTACTGGTAGGTGGTGCCTCATGCATCTGTTTAAGACCTGCCACATGTGCATATTTATTTTCTTTCTTGCAAATAATTAAATGAAGGTACAGCTGAGTTTTATTTTATTATTAGGAGCAGACAGTAGTATTAATAACAGCTGTAGCTCCTGGTAGTAGTGAATATTCATTTGAGTCTGTATTTAAAGCCACTTATTGCTATTTTATTCTACTTTCCCATCTCATTATGAGATCATCATTGTTTCTGGGAATGTGCTCATCCCTCTTTTAAAAGACTAAATGAATAAATCATGGCATAAATTCACGCCGCTCTGTCAGAGGTAATGAGATACGGTGAGCTACATATTAGCATGAGAAGATAATCATCTGAGCGCCTCTGATATCTGCCTCTCTGTTGGTTTTCTGCCCAGATACAGGAGGGGCGAATGGCAGCATGGCAGGATGCCCGCGGAAAATCTGGCAGGGTTTATAATGGGAGTGCAGTTTCCCTCGATGGTGTTTGCGGTGAGTCAGAATGTGGTCATGTGACCCCAACCGACCCTGATCATACCAAGTTGGGGGGAACCATTTAATATGCATGGTTGGTCTTTTTAAATGAATAAATCGCTAATAATTGACACTCGTGCATCTGCTAATGGTGGGACAAAACCACCACTGATGCTACTGTTTCTACAACTGTCACTACAACCTCCATTATGACTCTTACACTGGTTACAAATTCACTGCTATAGCTTGTCTTCATAGGACATTTACATACAAATGTTAATGGTATGACAACTTAAATAAATCTTTATGGACTTAATCTTGCAAGTTTTTTTAAACTAAAATTATATAACCCAATCATTACCTTACAAGTTATTATTTTTTGCATTTGCACTGTTTGCTATCACGCCGACCATAACAAATGTATGGTGAAGATATGTCAGTGGCAAATGAAAATCAATGAATCAATGCTGCCTTAATAAGATTTATCAAACCTTATTCATAAAAAGTCTGACCAAGAACTTTCTTCACTGTCTAAACAGATAAACCCTTCATTTGTCATTAATACAATTAAAAGAGGAGATTTTCAGAGGGTCATTCAACCTCCTTCAGAATATGTTCCGTGCAATTATTACTGCAGTGTTATTCTCTGGTTCTCTGGTCAAGTTTAATGAACTGTGTTCTATTTAAAAACCTCTCTACTCTAGTACCAGATCGGTGCCCTGTTGTTGGCGTCAAAGCTCTGATCTATATGCTCATAAATCTGTTTGTTTGGGCGAGCACATAAAGTGAGTGTCGAAGCATACGTATGCAATCCATCAAGTCTAACGCCAGCCCGAAAGTGAGTCAGCGGCGCGTCACCTTGACATAGAGCTGCTGGAACTCCTCCAGGTTGAGTCGGCCGGTGGGACAGTCCTTCAGGAATCCCTTGTACCACTGCTTCAGCTCGTGCTCATTAAACTCTGTGTTCTTCACCAGGTCTTCCATCACTTCAGGGGTCAACTTGCTGTTCTGTTTCCCCATTTTGCCTGCGAAAAGATGACACACGCACACACGCACACGCACACACACACACACGCACGCACACACACACACACACACACACACACACACACACACACACACACACACACACACACACACACACAGATACACGTTATGAATAATGTCGGGCATCTTTCAATGAATACAGACCAACAGAGCAGTGCCTCTACTTTATATGAACCTGCAGTAAAAGTCTGGAGGGCATTTGAAAGAGTGATTCACCAAGGCTGAGAACGGTTTTCTAGAGAGCTGTGAAAGTGCAAACCGAAGCGCCGTCTAAAAATAAGCTTTAAAACAAATGGACTGTTATATCAGGCACTTGAATAGTGTCACATGTTGGAGATTAGCCCTATTAGTCCTATTCTGTTTCTTCTTCTTGCGTGACAGAGGCAGTTCATATGACACACAACTTTTATTTTCTGTCTTTCTCTGAGCAGCTGCTTGTCCTAGGTTTGTTTGTTGGTTTTGAAGGAACTCTGAAACTTTGAAATACAGTCTGAGCTTTTACATTACATCTTTTGAGAAGGAAAATAAAAATCAACGGAGCTGTATTTTTTGTTTCCAAAATAGCCGGAGGGGCTGTGGAATGTAAATAGGTTTCCAAAAATTCCAAATTATCCATTTTTTCAGCCACAGCTTATTAAAATGTTATTTCATCAAATCTTTTGCAAGCTCATGTTGTAGCCTTTAGCAATGTGCCTTTCCAAATGGTGGGTATATCTCACTTTCAAATGAACCTCTCTCTCTAGGATTTTGGAAAGGGTAATAATGGCATCTTGAAGTATCTGGCCCGCTGTGACCTCTTTAGAAAAACTCCAGAGTGTTTTGGTGCTTAACGTCCCTTAATTTCTGCACCGCAGCTGTTTGCACCCAGCTGCCTCTGTGTCTCGCTGTGCGTATACTGTATCTGCACATTCGCTGCTGAGGCTGCTGCCACTTCATGGCCCTGATTAGTTCATTAACCAGCCCCCTAATTATCATACTTTGTTAAAGATGGTTGGAGTTTTAGAACACTTCTGCACTTGCACAATGTGCTACGATGTTTTATCAGACCTCTTCAGCTTGAAAAGACCAGGGGAGACGTGAGGCAGCGTCAGTATGTGTGATGCCAATGTGAGGGAGGGCGACTCGAGCAAATATCCAAGAGGCGCTGCAGTAATGTACCGAGCCCTGCCATGCTGCATTGATTTTTTATTTTTATTTTACACTAAGCTCCATTTCTTTGAAGTGACCACTTCATAAAGCTTGTCATAAGTTTGGGGACTGACCTTGTGCCTTACACTTAGTTTTTTTTAGGTTTCCATTTAATTAAACATTCTATGAAAATCAACACACAGACTCCTAAAATTCCCTTTGGATAGGCGGTGCATCACTTTGCAGCCCGTCTTTGATGCCAGCCTCACATTATTATTGTGTAGTAATGACACTGCGAACAGGGACTGTTTTAAACACTCTCCCTGTGGTGCATTAAAAAAAACGCTCCCACATCCAACTCTGAAGCTGTCTGCCAAACAGGAACCTTGTTACTGTACGAAATCACTGATAGCTTGGGAATGCTTTTCAGCGGCCAACCGTTTCCCAAAAAAATTGCTTCCAAAGTGCTCCCTGCGCACAACTTCGCCACATTGCACTACAGGTAAATAACATACTACCTCACTGTAAAAATAAAGAAGAAATAATTTTCTTCCATGACACATTATCTTCAGCAAACCTCTCCAAGCTTATGTTCATACAAATGTGAAATAAGCAGAAACCAGCAATTCAATGGAAGGTAGGATATCAAGATAAAATCTAGTAATCGTAATGCAGGACATATGTGGTAATAGGTTAAACATACAAAACATATATATATTTTTTAAATAGCAGGGTACTCTATAGGAATGGTTCGACATTCTTGATTCATTCACTCTGTTCCTGAAAGTTAGATGTTTATGTCTCTATGGTAAATATGAAGCTATCGTCAGCATCTTGTTTCTTCACTGGTTGCCTCAGAGAGGATTTTGTTACCTTTTACCTGCTTTCACCCACTTAGGCTAAAGCTAATCTCAAGTGGTTGAATCATTATACTGAGAGGCTTCTCTCAACAAACTGGATGATAGTTTACATGAATTTCTTGAAGCCTTTATCTGGGAGTAACTGAGGAGGGAACAGGGTTTGTATTGTTTCACGGCAACAGGGAGCCGTGCGTGTCTTTTTTCATACAGGCTCCACAGGGGCCAAATTAATAAGGAAGTTATGAAATAGAGATGTGGGGAAGGGTGTGTATGTGTGTCGTGTGAATATGCAGTTGATCTAATTTGGTTTTCTACAGTGTTGAAAGAGAGCAAGAGCGAGGGAGAGACTGACACAGAGGGTGTTGGTGAAGGTAGAATGTAGGGAAAACAATGAGATGAAATAATTTCTCATTTTTGTCGAGATCTCTGAAACCTTGTCAAGCACCTCAGACAGTCCCCTGGACACAATCTGGGAACCCTTCATCTAAGGACGAGAGATTAACCTTGCCTTGAAATCCATGTTTGAAAAAATGCTTTTAGCCAATCAGAGCACGACCCAAAGTTTTGTAACGACCACTCATGCCTCCTCACTGGCTGGGAACCAAATGGGCAATGGAAAAAATACATGTTGTGTTTTACACGTTGAGAAACTAAATTGCTGCAGGTACAACAAACGCTATATTGTTCAGTATACACCCCAACCGATACTGTAACAGTTCTGGGACTAACAGTGAAGCAGAGTAATTGGTTCTTCATTGTGCCATGCTCCCAGCATCTGCAAAATTCCATGGAAATGCAGTCCTTTAGTTTTTGAGTAATCCTGCTGGCTGAAAAACAAATAAGCAGTGAAAACAAAACCTCGTCGGCGGTGGTAACAATTGGGAGGTTAAGAATATGGATAATGACATATCAGCCATTTGTCCTTTTTTTTTAAAAAACCTAATCACATAACCTAAACAATAATCCTGATATGGTTCATTTAGACTTTATTCATTTTTTTATTTTGACCAAGATGAAAACTGAGTGTAATTTTAATGGGATTGTCTAACTATTTGATACCAATACATTTCTCTCTTGTGCGTCTCCCTGTGGAGAAAATGGCCAGAGGCCCTCACTATGAGCTGAGCCCCTGACATGGCTGACGACTGTGCCCACCGAAATATGTCGTTTCAAGCTGTATTTTTCATCAAATTTAATGAGGGGTGAGCTGGATTTTTCATGCTGCATTGGGCCATGGCTGAATGTCATTTCAACTGCTCATCTTTAGTTCTCAAGTGGCTGCATTTGTACAAATCAGGAGCCTATTATTTCTGCTTTGTGACCTCCGAATACAAGAACACAACGGTGCCTAAGCAGTGGCGGTCTTGATTACAAAAACGGACACCCACACTCAAGTACTGTGGATATGATATGATGATGATGGGAGCTCATTGAACAATTAATGGTCATTTATGGAGTTGAGACAGTTTGGTACATAGAGCTACAGCATCATAATATCCGCATAGTAGCATGACCTGTGTGTGAGGAGGCAGTATTCTATCAGGTTGTTATGGTAAAGTCAGATCAGCCAATGTGAGCACACAAAAGTGAAAGACAAAGATCTTGCAGTGGGCAAGAGAGGCTCCTTCGCTGCATTCGGTTGCCTCTGAAAAGGAGAGGAATCTGTATAATTTTCTGTTCTAATAACTGACCCTCTGATCCAAAATCAACAAAGCGGTGATTTCCAGCAACGACTATAATTACTGAGTAAGCCGTGGATCAGCACAGCAACAAAAACACAAAAGCAGTCACTTTTTCGTCCCCTTCAAAACACACACAATTGGCCGTCTGACTCACGTATCATTCCGAATGACTGTTTGTATGATGTGAAAATTATGATACACAGTTCGTGGATTGGACCAAAACACCTTGCATGAATGCTTCCCCCGTAGTTATATTTTTTGAAGATATATTTTTGGTTTACGTAGATTTGAGTAGAATCGCATGCCAATATCAAGCTTCATTTTGGGATTTTGTGTGTGTGTGTGTGTGTGTGTGTGTGTGTGTGTGTGTGTGTGTGTGTGTGTGTGTGTGTGTGTGTGTGTGTGTGTGTGTGTGTGTGTGTGTGTGTGTGTGTGTGTGTGTGTGTGTGAGACTTGCAGTGTAAAGGAATTTGGGTGGTGCTATATAAATATTGTCCATTACGATCTAAAAATGGTAGTTTTCAAACACAAGCTAAAATAGTTATGTTGAATAATACTCAACGATGCAAGAATCAAGAAAAATAGTTTTCATATTTGTCTTTAAAGATGAGCTTTTACTTAGCGGTGTGCCTTCCAGCACTACAAAGAAATTGTAGTATGGACAAATCTAGTAATATGATTTCTCTCCCTCCTCTTTTTCTACACACAGAGCAATCTACTTAACAGTCAAGCAAACGTTTGGCCAATAAAACTACCAGTTTTTGTTCTTGGTGTATCATCTTTGAGTTAAAGTTCTTAAATATGAAGTTATTTGCAACTTAACTTTCCAATAAAGATATTTTGTAACTGCACTAGATTACGAAGAAATTATCTCCCCCGAAACACACCACCAACTTCAATATATTCAATGATGGATTGGAAATGATTTGGAGTAAACAACGCATTCTCAGTGTTTCCAATTAATTTGTCCCGCGCCATTTTCATAATTAACAGGAAATATTTTCACACTGCTCAGATTCAGATTCGACTGCATTGAAGCTGCTTCTTGAATAAAGTATAATGTTAGCACATTATGTGGGCAGCTACTAAACTATCACTGCCAGGATGTCACAGATGAAACCAACCCTCTTCTTCTTCCTACTCTACATATTTAGCGATCTGCAATGTCCTCTCAGTACTGCAGTGGAACGGAGGAGGCAGTGCACACTGACATCGGGTGGCTAAACCCTTTTCTGGTACGATATAGGCCGTCAGACAAGATGGACTGCGCCGGAGGACGGCAGCTGCAGCAGGAGACAGATGTGTCCCGGGAAAGATGTCAGCACAGGATGTGTGACAGCCTGGCCATTATGTCACTGTGTCACAGCAAGTATGTACAGTTCCTGAATTAGTGCATGTGTTCCCGTTTACAGTATCAACAATGCAACTCCTACCAGTCTTAAACACACATGTGCGCATGTGTGTTTAAGACTGCATGTCTGTTACTTATTGAGAATGCCTGTGTGTGTGTGTGTGTGCGCGCACTTTACATTCCAGGACAAAACACATCATTAAGAATTAAGTGCCGCCTTTCAAGGCATCTTCGGCACATTATGAACATATTGTCAGTATATGTAATGCCATATGTCTCACACACACACACACACACACACACACACACACACACACAAACAAACAAACACACAAACCTCTAGGGAATGAATACATTTTTGACGAGAACTTCAACCTTCTGATGTGGCACTAAGTGTTCATTCCCTTCTGATATGTTCAGAATGTTCTCACATCACGCCGCTGCATAATGCAGGTGCTGCTCCTCATCCGTCGTCTACCTTCATCCAACAAGCAGCAGAGCTGAATCTCTTGTCTCTGTTGTGTCAGTGTGCCGCTGCTGCATGCTGCTGGTCCAGCGCTATGTCACAATAACCTCATCTATTTTTCCCTATCATACACCAATATAAAATATCTTGGCCTTTGCGCCAAAAATTGATTATATAATAAGATGCAATGACCTACTCACCCATGGGGAAAGGAGTGATGAATTAATGGTGAACATAAAAGCCAAACTAACATTTAAATAAATCACACATTTTCTTTAATATCGCCCCCACAGCTCTCTTTTTTTTTTTAAATAAAACCTGCAAAATGCACTTTAAAGTGACGCAGGTGGCAACATGGTTTGTTGGAGCCATTTCAGAACATCGACTTCCAACACATTTCTGACTATCCTCTTTTTTAGGACCTTCATTTTGTGTCTGTATGATATTAATGTTCAGATTCCTATTTGTCTCATTTTCTACTGCTGCCTATGAGCCTTGTCACTACCTCATCTGTTCTGTTACTGTTTATTATAGGGTGAAACCATTCTGCAGCTGAGACCAAAACCCCGATCCACAGTTTCTTATGGTGATGCTAGGACGACAAACTACAATACTTTAACCTGCTGCCACAGCCGCAGGTGTAGCCTGTTGATGTCTCATTGCAAAATTTGTTTTTCATTTCACAATTAACACATGAATGTTTGAAATTTATTTTTAAAGTTAAGGCAATCTGATGTATATGTTGTAAACGATGCTAAATAATACGCCTGTTTTATGTCTTTGTGTCATGCGGCTATGTTGGACCAATCATGTTGGAGTGTTCACACCTGAGATTGCAGCTCCACAGGCGAATTCAGCAGTGTGGGTGCATATTTGTCATCCCTGAATAATGATAAAACAGGAATGAACCAAACAATTGCTCAAAAAATAAGTGCAGCATTTCAAGGTTTGAGGAGGTAGATCAAAACAATTGTTGCACCGCTACAGTTTATTGTCAACCTCGCCTTGAAATGCAGTGAATAACTGAGGATGAGGAATGAACAACTGTCTTTAAATGTCAAATGACTGAAGACAATCTCTCCACTCAGCACACTCGGCAATCGCCTGATCGTGCATCAGCCGCCACACAAATGTGATGATGAAATCCCTCTCACATTCTCCAGCTTCTATTTTACACTGTATACCCCAGATGAACACAGAGGCAAAGTGCACCAGCGGCAAACATGGAGATGAGGAATAAGGCACTGTAAGAAAAGCATCAATGCAAGGTAAGTGATAGGAAAATAATCATGGTGTGATTTGAGACGGATGCAGAGGCGCGACACTCTCGTTAGCACACAACACTGCACACCCCTCACCCCCTGTAAGCTCTTAATTTCATGCAAGGCAGTGTTTTGCACCAGTTACTCACATCTACCAATGAGAAGGAAAAAAAACCTGAGGGGGGACCGAGTCTGGGACAAGACACCCTGGGTCTGTCTGCAGTGTGATGCAGAGCAAAGCACCACGCTGTCTCTAAACCTGAGTCATAGCCCTTTGTCTCCCATAGTCCATTGGGACCTTGTCCAAGCTAAAAAGATATTTTTTTAAAAACCTCACATATAACTGTAGTTACACATAAGCAGCGAGGTACAGACTGACACAAAGATATGTTGTCAGATGAGTCATTTTTACAGTCGTGTAACCATCAGCAGACCGGCCCCTGGGCCAGGCCGTAGGCTATTACATAACACCGTCCCTTTACCATCAATTGCCAACAGGGGATGACCTTGAAAGGGCAGGCAGAGCCCCGGCCCAGAGAGGCACCATCAGTCAGGAACAGGGCAGCGTAATGCTTAGACTCTGGCAATGCTGGTGCATGTCTGTATAAACCATGGTGTGCCCGTTTTCTCCAAAATCTGTTTGTGTGTGTGTGTGCGCGTGTGCGTGCGTGTGCGTGCGGGTGTGTGTAGAGGAGCTGGCACAGAGGTGCTGGTGGATGAGATGTGGTCATGCCTGCGTAGTTTTGCAGAAAGCAGCCCTCCCAGTGAGGATGAGGATGATGTGGAGTAACAGGGACACACCTTCCTCTAGCACACACACACGCACGCACGCACACACACACACACACACACACACACACACACACACACACACACACACACACACACACACACACACACACACACACACACACACACACAGGTGCCAAACTACAACAGGATATCAGACCACATGATGCCATGTTGTACCAAGCCATCCCACGCAGAGTCACGAGTATAACAAAAAAAATTCATAATCCAGATGATGCTGATTTGTGTTTGTCTCTTCACTTCAATGTGTGTGTGTGTGTGTGTGTGTGTGTGTGTGTGTGTGTGTGTGTGTGTGTGTGTGTGTGTGTGTGTGTGTGTGTGTGTGTGTGTGCAGTGACAGGAGTAAGTCCAAGCAAGACAAATCATGATCTTCCACAATATTGCTAAGTTGCGTGCACAGCTGCGGAGGCTGCATTGATAAACTGTGTCCTTATTGTCATTTGGGTCTCATCAATATATGGCCTCAACCCGCCAATAATTTCTCTACATTATGACTTAATCTTATCCAACCAAAGCCGACGATGCACCGGCTCGCAGCATGCAATTATACACTTCCAATGAGGTCACCGAGGAGCAATTATGATGTGTTTGATGTGCACGCATCATTATCGACATGATCTCATCGTCCTACCTTGCGAGGGTGCGGAGTCGACGGGGGGAGAGGTCCGAGGAGCCTGCGGAGAGACGAGGGAGGGCAGGAAACGAGCGGTTCAGACGTCTGCGAGATGCTCCTCCGTCGAGCCGCTGGCAGCTCAGGGTCTCTTCGTTTCGTGTAAGTCTATGGTGATTTAGATTGGTTTTGGGGGAGGGGGGGGTTGTAAATGCGGGGCTAAAGTCAGCCTCGGCAGAAAAAGTACGCGGTGCAGGTCCGTAGGATGATGCTGTTAAAAACACACTGCTGCCCGAGCAGAGAGAGAGAGAGAGAGAGAGAGAGAGAGAGAGAGAGAGAGAGAGAGAGAGAGAGAGAGAGAGAGAGGAGGAGGAGGAGGAGGAGGAGGAGGAGACAGATACTGGGAGACACAGAGAGAGAGAGAGAGAGAGAGCAGTTCATCTCTACCTCTCTCTACCACCCCCCCCCCCCTCTCTCTCTCTCTCTGAGTGGTTGGGCATTATGATGCCGCCAATAATAACAAGAGTTAACAAACACGGCCTTTTATATTTCACACTGAATTTGTCCGTGACCCCTTAGTGAGCTAGGAGACGGGTCAAGCTGTTCTTCTTACCTGTTTAAATAAATCCCTCATAATGTTTATTTAAAATTTTGGCCGAACCACTGAGAGAATCCATCCGCGCCGTCAACGTCAACAGGCGCAGTTGGTTTTCGCGCCACAGAGGAGGCAACGCGGAAGTCGCGGCGACGTTAGCTAAACAGCTAACTTAAACCCAAAGTTACCTGGCTGGGTGTGTCCGGTTTCTGCGAGGTGAGTGACCCGAGAACAACTGGCTGCACAGAGAAGTAAACGATGCCTCTTCCCTTTAAATGTCAGATGATCTAGATAACAGCCGAGAGTATGATTTAGCTAATGGAGCGTTTGTGCTTAGCTCAGCGCTAACTAAGCTAGCTGCATTCGCAAGCGTCATAGTGATGTCATGCTAAAGTCAATACATTTAACATGCTCTAGTTAGCTGGTCACACTTGCTTGAGCTATGAATAATGGGCATTCCCAGGGAATTGAAACTTTAGTCAAATTCATGTCTCTGAGAAAGCAGGTCATCAGAGTTTAGCCATCTGTACGTTTTGTTCTAGCCCTGACATTAGCAGTCAGCTAACTTCGACTGTTTTTTTCGTACAAACATTAGCTCGCTAAAGGAGGCAAAGGGTGGTCATAGGAGCCCGTGTGACACAAGTACAGAGGGATAGTATTTGTTGTAATATTACTATTCTATCTGGTGATCTAAAGTTCAGTGCGCTACAAAGGATGGATATGACACTGATAACGTTATTATTTCCCTAGACATGTTCTTTTTGTTATGATACATGTAGAGTGCGTTATATAGTCCCTGCGGTGTTCATACAGTAAATATACTCGTTTTGTATCTGAACATTTATAAATGTGCCTTGTGTCACACGGTAGCCTGCCTGGTAACATGTCATATGTTGTAATGTTGGCACCTTGGTGACCTGAAATTATTCTGCCTAACATATGCCCTTTTTCTACGCAAGACATACAGCCATGTAAAAATAGTATAAAAAAAAAATCAGGGATGAAAGACGGTTGAATTCCTTTGGTTTCAGGTTATTCTGCATGGTGGCTCACTGTCACACTGACCCGGCTTGCTGGTACACTTAAAATAGAACGCAGCCATTGCTGTCTCTATAAATGACATCTCTGCTTTTCCTCCATATGATACATTTAAATGTTTGCTGTGATAAAGGGATGGTAATAAAATTTAGTATCATTAGATAGTGATGCACAACAGTTCTTGATGGGGGTGTTGAATTAGGGAAGCAAACGGATCAGCATCAGTGCTTTGGAGCCATTTCTGTATTCTGTACAGCGAATGAGCATCATGCTGTGTAACAAGCTGTTCTGGTATAGGAAATCCTCCCTCTTAATATGATGTTATTATGTCCTTTACTCACAGAAAACTGAAGGTTCATTGTACGTTTTTGGACTGCAGGTTTTGTAGAAAGTGAGTTACTGTAGCATTCATTCAACAAAGCATATGAGTTATTAAGTATACAGATGGGAATGGGGAATAAATTACAGACATACTTTTACAAGACATCACCTCCAGACTTTTTTGAATCACTGGTTTGAGTCAGCATTCCAGAGTGACTGGAACATGTAGTAGCATTTATTAAACTGGAAAGTGTGCCTCCCTGATGCTGTGTTCACACAAGATGTTGCTATTTTTGGTTTTTGCAGATTAAAGAAAATGGATAAGACCACACATGAAGATATCAGTGTGCAAACAGGGAGAGCGCTCACTTCACCACCCTCCCCAAAACGGCCAAGGACTGACTGCACGGTGACAGACAACAACAGTGCAGAGACAAGGTTTGACTTTCCTGACCTTTGGACATTTCGAAAAACCGTTGGCTCCGCAGCATCTCTGCACAAGAACGTGGTTCTAATATGCTCAGTGGAAAGTGGGGATGGCCGAGATGAGAAACTCCACGAGCAACCACAACACACCAAATTAATTGTCACTCCTATTACCAAGGCGACCGCTTCACACACTGACGATGCACACGCAGGACTGTCTGAAGTCTGTCTTATCACTGCTGAGAGACACCTCCTACATCTGGGGAAAGATGAGCAGCCTCCACTTACTAAAACTGACAAGCTCAGCTCATACCCGCGAGATGATGCAGGTGGGGCATTGGCAGAGTCTGACACTTCCAAAGACACCAGCGCCGACACGTCCAGCCATCCTGATTGCAGACGGCTGGGGAAATCACTCGAACATGAACACCCTGGTGGTTGCTGCCTTCCCGCAGGAAACGACATAGATGGTAGACAGGTGCAAAATAATGTCATTCAAATCCAGGCATTTAACCTCAGTTCAAGGGCTGAAGTGGTCAGATGTCAGTCTGATTGCACTCATGAAGATGCTCTATGCAACGCTGGTTTCCGTAATGCGAGGAGTGAATCTGCTGAAGTCAAAGCATGTAATCAGAAAAAGAACAAGCTTGTATTTGGTGAGAATATAATGTTCATCAAGGAGGAGGCTAACAGTCACACATCTCTCAGTGATTGTGCAGACTCCAAATCAGTTTATTCAAACCCTGAAGAACAACCCTCTGGGAACTTTGCACACGCTGTAAAAACGGAGGAAAAAATATCAGAAAATGTTGCCGCCTGTGAAAGAGAAACAAAAGGCCACGTTAATGAGACCGGTATGAGAAAAAGCCTGATCCATTCTGTTGCTGAATGTGCTCAAGGCTCGATCGTTGCTTATGATATGGTATTAGCCAGAAATATTACGGCTGAGAAAGTGAGTTTTGAGGTTGATGACTTCTGTGTGGTAAAAGGCAAGCGCGCCGCTGGCGAGATGATCGCCAGAGCTCGGAGTGATGCGGCTGATCACACAACAGAGACTCCAATGCCTGCAAGAATCAGCCGAGAGCCCACTGAAGGAGATAACGATCCGGGCGCTTTCAGTGTAATTGACCCCGCAATATGGAGTGAAGCTGACATGGAGGCTGAAGTGAAACGCTGTAACTCAGAGAGCACTGCAGCTGTAGAAAGATCTCCATCAGTAAAAGTCTGTGGGACGGACACGCAGGAGGTTTCAGCTCACGACCAGACTGGGCAGCGTAATCACCAAAGCACACCACGGAAGCCTGAAGAAAAAGAAGACTTAACTCAGTCATACACGGAACCGCAGGCTGTCTCCATCCCCATCAACCAAACACACAACACAAGTGGCAATGAAAGCTGGAAATCCAGTCCCAGCAGCAGTCCACACAGACACACAAAGCCTCCTCCTGCTGTGGACGGAAGACATGAGAGTCATAGGTCTGTGAGACATCAGGTGAAAGAGTTAATTCCCGTCATTCTTGACGACCTGGTTGAATATTCACAGACTGGATTTGCCAGAATGGACAGGGCCCCTGAGGTAAAAGAAAGAGAAGACATGCTGAGTTGCGTAGGACAAATAAAAACAGATGAATATTGGAACTCAGAGAAATCAATGGAGTCATGGGAAGAACTTCTGCAACAAAATCGAAAAGACAAAATCAACACAAAGAAAATATCAGCTGGGGATTGCATCAGTGACCCGACAGAGGGAGAAGTCGGTGAATATGACAACAGGTCAACACTTGTGGAAGATGAAGAGACAGCTGAAGACGGGGAAAGAAAAGAGGTGATTGACGTTGGAGAAGGAAATAAAACTGAGGTTCAAGGAAAGTCAGAGATATTGGTGAGAACAGCGGATAAACTGCAGCAAGGAAACAAACACAAAAGAGACATGACTGAAGTGTCACATGTTGAATGTGTCAGTGAACGGACGGAGGGTGTCGTGAGTAAAAGTGAAAACACATTAAGCCAAGTTAGTCAACACGAACACGGAAATAAGCTCAGTTGTTTCCCTGCTGAGACATTAATGGTTGAAAACAAAGATGACCTTGCGTTCTTCCCTCTCGCTCCAACAAGTGATGCAGTTGTGCCCTGCAAGCACGATTTAAACCATTCAAGAAATGCACACAGCAACCCCACAGCCCTAAACTGTAATGACAGATTTTCCCCAGTGCCATCTGTCTTCACTTTCTATGACCGGGCGCCTAGGGGCTTTGACACTTTCGAAAAGATCCAGCTCTCACCAGACGACGATGGTGACGATGGTGATGCTGCTGCCGGCCTGGGCAACAGCCCTCTCCTTACCAGCTCACCCGGGCAGCTGTTGGAAACATCCCAGCGACAACTTTCCCGCTCTATGCCAGCGACAGGGGAGATACCAGGAGAGGAGGGAGGGGGCAAGGAGGAGGTGCAAAGAATTCAGCGATGCATCGATTACAAAAAAGTTTTAAGCAGTGACTCCACTTGTAATGAACTCCTAAACTTGATCTCAGAGGCAGACATTGTTGATATTGCAGATGTTATTGCTCTTGGATGTTCAGAGCAACTGTTTGGCTGTGACTTGGCCTGTGCTTCCGCCGTGCACATCCAGGATGAATTTAACCCTCAGTCAAAGTCCTCCACTGTTTCCACCGAGAGCGACAGTCCGTCTGATGCGAACATGTGCCCTGAGTTTCAGATGAAAGAACACTTCGACATGGTGTTGAAAGAGCTGAACCTGTTTTTTGAAATTAGCATAAATGATTTTGCGAGCGACAGCAAAGCGCCGACACCAGAGCAGTGTAGTGACACAGCTGAAGCATCAGAGGGCGACGTCTCAAACTGCAAAGAACATCTCAGTAGCCCACAGCTGGGAGGCCACAGAGACACATCATCAGGTGACTACAAATCATATGATTCACCTTTACCTTTACACAGTAAAGGAATTTATTAAGTCACTTAATCTCATTGGACCAAGTCTGGTTCAATTGCTATCAATAGCACCCATAACATATAGCTACAACAATAAGCACCAGTAGAAATACTTCTTTGACTGTTCAGATTAATTGTGAATATAGTGTTTATAATGTATGTAATAGTGTGGATATAGAAAATCCACATTACATTACAAAAGTGAAAGTTAAAACATTTTGAGATGCTAAAATTTTTTCTTGCTTAGAGTCTCTGTCGCAGTGACAACAAGACCCCAGGAAGTCACTGAGCCGGACCAAAATATTCCAGTAAACAAACCTCCCATCAGGACCACAATGTGTAGTTTTTACACAAGCTTGACGTGTTGACTACTGAACCACAGAGGTGTTAGCAGGCAGACTGACCCAGGACAGCTGTTCCACCCTGATCCCAGATAAGCCAATATGCAGCCGGCTGCAGCGTCATATCGAGTGTATAGATGGGAGAGTGGTATCGATCTTCTCATCTAACTCTCAGCAGGAAATTGAATTAGCATATTTCCCAAATGTCAAACTTTTAACTATCATGATCAGCAAATGTAAACCACTGTATCTCTACACTTAATTCAATGAAAAATGGTGCACATGCAGAAGAAGTTGACTTTAAAACGTTGAATCACTGCGTCTTTGATTGCCGACCAAACAAAGGGTCACATTCACATTTAATATAAAACTTTGTGTCCAAGTATTGTTCAACAAAATTGAGATAGTTGAATTGAGGACAAACACTTTGTATAATATGGAATATTTAATAGATAAAAAATTACCGTTAGGCTGAAGACTGAGATGTCAGATTTTCTTAATTAACTGTCTTTGTAGACGCCATTATCACATTCAAATAATAGCGCAAAAATAATGTTTATTATTTAGATGATGCCGATGAAGACTCCACCTTGGAAATGTCTGAAGGTGATCCAGGGGTTTCTTGTACCAGTGGCAGCCGCGACGGCGAGCAAGAGGTGCCCCTCTGCAGCCAGGAGACGTCGGTGTGCGCCGCAGAGAAACACAGAGGTTCAGAGAGTTTACTCTTCTTATTCAAATGGGGGGAAAAAAGAAAAAAAAATACCAAAAGCTTATTATCTTCAGGAACAAAAGAAACAGATGTCAACAGAGTCTTTCAGTAATCAGTGTTGGTAAAAAGTGTGAAATTAAATCTAGAGGAAAATAATGTTTTGCTCACCCAGAAAACGCCTTCAGAAGCCAAAAGGCTCAACCATTAAATGATGGGTCTGGAAAATATGAAATGAAAATTGTGTAATTAGAGCTGACGGACTGTTCTTTTGTTCCATATTTTTTTTAGTCTTGCATGTGCAATGCTGTTCTTTGCCTGAATGTTGTGTGATGGACTTTAAAATTTCAGCTAGGTTAATTCAGTAAGGAAACACAATTACTTTTATTGATTCGTCTTTTTCAATTTGACACCGCTTCATCTCATGAATGTTCAGATGTTCATTTCCCTTTGTCAATAAACTGCAGTGGAATGATTACACCGCCATGAATGTAAAACTATTGTTTAAGGGTAAACAGAGCAACAAATAAGACAGACTCAGCCAGTTGCTCTTCCCAGCTGCCTGTCTCTGACTGTCCATTTTCCTTTCAGAGCCGTGGGGGATGGAGCAGAGAAGCGAAATGTGGTCTCCATCCTTCATGTCTCCACCATTCTTAGAGCAACTGAGCTACAGTGAGTTTCACGTTGTGTTGTCGACAAAGGACTTCAGCATTTTGCTGATAGAATAGTGGGTTTTTCTTTGGATAAGAGTGATATTGGACAGTGACTGTTTTTTTTAAATCTTTATATACTGTTATGAATTGTGTGGAATTGTTCAGGCCTTTTTTTTACAGCAGCCATTTCAACATATAGTCATAAAAAAGCACTAGTGAAGGAACGATTGCTGAATTCCATTTAGCTGCTGCAGTTTCAGGCTCCTGGTTTCGTTAACGCTCACTCACTGTCGTGCCTTACTGTGACAATTGAACTGAATGTCAACAGTAACACTTTTGCTTTTCCTATTCTGACATGTCAAAATGTTTTCTACGAAAAAGGCCTACGGGTCTGTCAGCAATGTGTTTAGACTCATTGTTTATCATGTTGATTTTATTTCTAACTGTCACATTAAAGCTCTAAAAGAAAACAGAAAATATCAGAACGAGACAGATAACAATAGAAGTGACAGTGTAGCACCCAACGCCAGCTTCATCCAGTCTCACTATGCCGCCTCCTCTTCATTTTGCTGCTCTCCACTGCATTATGAACCCAAGTGTGTCTGCTGGGAATAGAGTGGGCTGCATGTTTGAGAGGAGAGTCGGTCTTACAACTTACCTACCCGCAGATGCAAAGGGCTACCCTTGTCACTTTGAGGAGAGAAAAAGAAGGAATGTCTAATAGCACGGCTACTCTTTCTGCACCGAAGCATTATGGGAATATTGAAAAAGAAAAGTCACTGTGTCCATTTTTTGTTGCTCAATGTTGTGAACCATTAACAGAAAAGAATGTCCTTGGTGCTCTGTGGAGCTTTAGGGTCTAAAAGAAATCCAAAAGTTAAATATAGAGTTCAGGATGAAGTCACTAATGATGCTGCTGTGAGGTTCAATAGAGTCAGAAGTCATGTGGGGGTTGATTCATAATGAGCTGTTATATTTTTGTGTGCAGGACCCCCGGAGAAGCACAAGAGACTGGAGCCTCTGAGAACGTGCACACGACCAATCCAGGTCGGACTTTCAAAGAGAGCCAAGACCAAACACCTGCACCGCCCCCACCCCTACAAGTGAACGTCGGGAAGGCAATTAAAGGTGATGCATGCATGAATGTTAACGAAGCCTCCCCCTCGCTGCCATGTTCAACATCTCATTTTCTGATGTACAGTATATTGTTGTCTCATGTTTTGTGAGTGGTTTCCTGTACATCTATCGCAACCTTACCTCGGGAAGGTTTACCCCACAAAATGTGCTGTTTCACGTTTGCAGATTTAAATGCAGCATGCCATATAGTGTGCTGCTGTTGGAGGAGTAAGTGCCTAATCCAGGGACGCCTTGACAATCTCTCCACATATCTCCATCTGAAATAATATGTTGATTTTTAACATTTTTCCCAATATTTATGTATTTATCTATCCATTTATTTATTTAGTACGTTTCCCCCGATACATTCCCATGGGTTTAATTCCTATACAAAAAAAATCAGTTTATATACCACTATTTACATACAATTATTATTTACACAACAGTGTCGTTGTGTAAATAATAATGCTTTCACCATTATATTCAGGTTTGTCGTATGTAATTGGTTCTCGTGTGTTTCGTTGTCGGCGGGTAGATACATTACGCTCCTGGTTCCCGTGATGTGTGGGTGTAATCAGTCGTGTTCTGTTACTGTATCATTACATGGGTTCACATGTAGTGGATGCAGCACATCCCTTCAGCAGTTCTGTGGGAGGTTGGCTGATATTGAATTTCACAATGCCGTGTTTGCCCTGAGAATTAAATAATATAACTGTATATACAATGTGTTTTTCATGTATACAGTATATACAGTACGTGACTGTATCCTGAGCAAAACATAAATCTATACTCATAACAGGGAGCATGTTCTCTCTCTTTTGATTTCGTTTCCGAAAAGCAACGAGTGTTTGGTCCACAGAAGATATACCTTCTAACTCATAAATAAATTCACTCTTATTCTACAAACTGTGCAGCTCAATGCTGTTGTGGTTTCATCATAAAAGACAAAACATATACAATTTGAGCAACTTCCCGCCACAACAGAAGCACACTGAATTTATTTCAACATGGAGTCAGTTCTTGTGTTAGCTTGAGGCAGTGGAAGTGACATTTCCTGAATGTTAAGTGAATCAGTTTCTTTTTATTCTTGAGTCGAACTGTGTTTTCTAGACTACGGAGGGCAGGTTGGTAACATTTAATGCAGTGCTGTTCCACATTGTTCAGACAGAAGTTAGAATAGAATTAAGGACAGTTTGCATTAGTCTTCAGTCACCAGTGGCTTGTTTGCTTAACGTGCCCATTGTGCTGTTTTGTGATCTTAATTTTCTTCATTGCTTTGAATTCCTCTTCATGAATGAAAAAGTATAAACTACACATTTTGTCATAAATTTGTTTTCGACTCTTCTCTTAAAACTAGCTTAAACAGCCAACTCTGTGTATTTCATCAAAGCGTTTTTTAACAGTGTTATTCACTGATGTTTGTCGGGATTTTGAAATCAGATTTTTTTTTCTTGCCCCTGATCAATTCCCTGAATCAAAATGATCCGGTGTTTTGGGGGGGGGCAGTTTGTTTCAGTGACCAAGGTGCCTCAGCTGGCAGACAGGCAAGCGCAAATCATCAAAAACAAACAATGCCATGGTATAGCTTTTCAAAAAAATTATTGGATTCAGCCACCGGACATTCAATCTGTCTTTCTAATCAGGTACATTCTGTGAAGGCTGTTGGTGTTGAATTAGACTTTTTTTTGTTGTTGTCGATAATGACTTTGTCAGCGCTAGTTGAGTCTGAGCGGTTTGTTTGCCGATTTGTTACAGGGCTCATTCTTCACATGGATACGTATAATTTTCCTCCTTTAGCTGGAAAAATAAGTAAATGATATTTATTCCAACAAATTGCCAACTTCTTAATACATTATTCATATATAAATGTCTAGTATTCCGAATGCTCTATTCATTGCCTTTAATGGGATCAAATTTCCATTACCTGTTGCTAAAATGGCGTTTCATGTATTGATATTTCTTGCTGATCACACAGACGCCGGTAATCCTCAGCCTTTAGTAACACCTCACTTGCGGTGCAGTGGAGTGTGTTACCTGTGCACCACTCTTCCATAATTGTCACATTTCCAAATTAAAGCACGGCGAGGCATTGCCACATGCATTGTCATCAGAGGGGAGGATTAATTCCAGACAGTTTACAGCTAATGAACCAGATTGTTGTTATTAAGAAGTCTCTTCTGTTCCAAATAATGTGTTTGGCCTACATACTGCAAGTACATTCGAAAGTAGATTAATAAACCAGCTGCTTCAGCTTGTAGATGATGAAAAAAAAGTCTATTATAGAAATGCAGTCAAGCATAATATTGATATTTTAAGTGATCACTTGAATGAGAATGTTAAAGAAAGTCAAGACTTTTACTTAGCAAATAATTTTGGACTGCTTTCCACTGTCTGCCTGATTTATTACTGTAAGTGATGGCAGAGTGAAGAACAGAAAGTTTGTCCTCCATAGAAACAGTCACTATGAAGGCAACAGTGTGCAGTTAGGGTTATTGTGAGGACAGTTTCAAGCTGTTGATGGAGATGCATGTTATGATGTAGAATAATGACCTTGGTCGGTGTTTTCGCTATTTACCCTGTGGAAAAATGGACAAAAGTAAATTAAATTAATGTAAAGTGATGAAAGGAACCTGACGCTGAGGTAGGATTGATTGAAAATAAGATTTTTTTTCCCCCCACAAAATCACTAACTTTTGCTTTAAATGTGATATTAGTTTCTTTAAACTTGTATCTGCTGCCTCTCTGTGTGACATGAAAGAGACATTGCGGCTTTAGAAACAGAAAGGAGACTTCAAAGGCTCCACTGGAGCCAGAAGTTGCCTCTTTTTTCTTTTCTTTTTAAGATCTTATAATATCGCTCCCTCCTCACAAAAGCTTCAGTGCATAATTCACTTTTCCAATCATGAACTCGCAGCATAACCCAAGGATCCAAAGTGTAAAACAATACCACAAATGAAACTTGGCAGGGATTTACGTTGCCGTGTTTTTAATTTCCTCCCCGCCACCCAAAATTAAAGGGATTAGGCATTCATACATTGTTTATCTTCATTAGCAAACGAAAGACAGGTGTTGTGTCAGCATGAGAGTCCAAGTAATGTTATAATGCTCGTGGAGGGACCTTGAAGATTTAGAACACACATACTTCTGCCTCGCCTGTGGGCAGAACCACGGAGGCCAATACTCAAAAACCTTGGATAGCCAGAGGATGATTAATGGGCATCAAATTAATTTTTCTCCAATATTTCAAGGGTTTAGGATGAGCAGTTATGACATGACTTTAAATTTGTTGTACGTCTTTAGCCCAGGATACATGTAGATATAGACAAAAGTGATTCACAAAGAAAAAAGTGTCACCGTGAAATTTTTTGCTTGTTTTTTCCTGGACAAAGATTTTTTTTCTTTCCCACAAGGGCCTTAAGTAATCTGACTGTATCAAAAGGTTGTTTACATCGTTGGCAGTGTTTCAGAAGCTGAAGCGTCCTTTGCGTTATCAGAGGAGGAGCTGTGATATTAAACCGTCCGCAGCATCTCTCCAAAGCAAACAAACAGCTTAAGGTAAGGAGTTTGCTTTTGGCACTGCATGTGTACTCTCACACAGACTAAGCTTGCATGTATTTGCAGCTGTTTTTTTTCAGATCAATAGTAATCACTGGGCCACAGTCGCCGAATCAGATGATCGACTTGGACACTAAAAATATACCGGAATATCCATTGCCCCTGCACACCACCGAGCTTGCCGCTGGACTGTACGTCCAGCAAAGTGACCATGACTGCACTGTTTTGATTGTACCGCTGTCCTTTAAAGGATTCTCTTGTCATGAGTGCACGAAACACTTCATTTTTTTTTATCACTGTAAAGCAGCTCTGAAGTGGACCGGGACAAAAATAGTGTCCAGTGGGGGGGGATTTCAAATTTAAAGTTGTTGAATCACACTTGATTTACCTCGCCCGGGCCCCAAGTGGACCAATTTTTGAACACTTGAGATATATCCAACTGCCGTCTCACTCCGGTGTGCCTTGCACAGTATCCTCTACTGTGGTACAGAGCAGATTGAAGGGTTAGCGGGCCGAGAGGAAGGACAACAAGAGGATTTCACAGTCGAGTGTTGTGACACGACTTTTGCGGTATTGTTCTGCTCGCTTCTGAAGAGCTCTAATTAAATTGGCGGCGACTGGACGGGCGACCCGTTTGAGCGCGACAAACAGCAGCGCTGGTCGAATAAATAGGAGCCTTACAGAGCCCACATCAACTAGAGGGTCTGTGGGCGGGGGAGGTGGGAGGAGGTGGTGACTAGAGCAGCCGTCCTGAGGTTTTATTAAAAGGCTGCACACTGAATGGGCTGTTTTGATAAAGTCAAAACATTCCCATGCAGACAAAGTTGTTTGCTGTCATTTCACATATTATCGTGCGGGAGGTTTTAACAGTTCACTGTAACCTTTGAACTCACTGAACTGTGGCAGATGTTCGGCCCAGATTATCTGGTAGTGCGAGGGGTCTACAGAGCCATTCTTAAAGTCATTCTGCCTGCAGAATAATCATCAGAAAACCGTGTCTGATATTAAGGATTTAGCACTGTCGCCTCACTGCAAGAAGGTCCTGGGTTCGATACCAGGTTCAGACCATCAAGCTGATGTACGAGTGCAGTGGAGAGCTGAGTTGGAGGAAAGGCTTGTCGATATGCATATTGCCAACCATTTTTTTCTCATCCAGACTCGTTTCTTCTGCTTTCGTTTTTTATCTCCGCAAAGCATTGTTTTTATTGAGTTTGTTGCACTACGCCAGTCTCCATTGTGTCTGCTTTGTTTGCACCCTGTCGAGGTGAGGTGAGATGGTTCGTTGATGATCTCAATGATTTTCTGTAGCGTGTGATGTGCCAGTATTGTCAAATCTTGTGGCGTGTGATTGAGATCAGTTAGAAGTTCTGCAAAGATTCTCCTCTAGTGCGTGATGCCAACCCCATTTCAAAATCGGTCAGGATTTTATAGCTCCTGTAGTTCGAGCCCAGCCTTAAATCACTAATCATTATCATCATCATCGTGCGTCATTTGCAAGAGATGCTAAGACTCACAATGGACATTTTTGTATAAAATGTGACTAGCTGCAGTGTGGGATTGTTTGCATTTTGACAAATGTATAGCACTTAAATGGACAACAAACAGAGTGTTATTCAGGCATATGGTTAGTGTTCTGTGCAATACATGGAGGAAAACATTGCAATGTGTGGCAAAACATTTCCTTCAAAACATACAAATCAAAGGGAAAAAACAGCACAAAGAATCTCAAGGTGAATATACAGACAGTTCAGTTACAACAGTCTTGCGTGTCACAAAGTTTGAAAAGGCACAAATAAAGTGTATGTGCCAGACTGTATATGTCACATCTGAGTATGTTACATGTTGCTGTGAATGCCTTTGCAATTGTAGCTCTACAATGAATAGAAAAAATGCAGAGGCATAGCACTGGTTTGAAACATCACTTAACTCATAGTTTTTGAAAAATGGACAAGCTTTGACCATAGTTTTCACACAAGTGGTATAAAGGTCAGGAGTAGTGTTAAGATTTTTAACTTCTGAGTCATATGCTGCACCTCAGAGGTTGTACTGGAGTTCAATCATGAATATTTCTCACAGTTCCAGTGCTTTGGCCTTTGACGGTCAGAACAGAACAGAACAGCCTCTGCCGTACAGTAAATCATCATTAGGGTCCATAGCATTAAATACTGTTGCGGGCATCAGTCGAATCTGCTGCCGATCGATGAGGCAGACGGTTGCTTTAGTGAGGCGAAGTCCAGATGAGTGCGCGGTGCTAGATTCAGGGCCGGGGGCCTATCAGCTAAAAGAACGTAGGTTGGGGCCCATTAAGTAATGGCATGAATTAATAAGTGCCAAAAATCTCTCATAATTCCATTATGGCACTTCATTACGTACATGCTGCAGCACCATTTTAATCCGCCCACACTCTGAACACCGGCCTTTTGTCTCCGGGGCTCAGACTCGCAGCTTAATGCTGTGTATTCCAGTTTGGGTACGCAAACTGTTATACACTGTTATACATTAGAACTTTTGAGGATTCTGGGAATTCGCGACTTTGACCGGCATATGACGTCTACAGCGTCAGGACAGAATTTATAACACACCCGCAGTTGGCTGATTGAACAAGTAAGATATTCAGCGTGTGTGTGCGTGTGTGTTAGTGCTAAAGCACAGTCACTGAGCTGACGTGAAAATGAGGAGCTGTAATGAATTTGCTGAAGCCAGTGACTAATCGCTATCTGCCTCTCAGCTAACCCCCATGGGCATGATGGGAGAGGGCCTTAATCTGCAGGGGACTAGCTGAGGAATTGGGTCCCTCCTCTTAGATGACTGCAGTTTGTGCCGTTAATCTGTAAAAAAAAACAAAAAAAAACAGCAACTACTTTAATGAGCTGCTAATATTAAATGATATTGAAAGAGAAGTCACTTAGAGGTGGAACAGTCAGGGTGCAATCAGTCAGGCGCTGGGTCCGTCTGTTAAAGAATGACTCCCATAGACATTTGATGATGTTTTTTAAAATGGCATGAGCTTTGGTTCTTCTGGGGGAAACTGCTTGATAACGTTCAGCACAACTCTGACCCGGACTAAACAACAACAACAAAATTAAAACTGATGCTTTTTCAAAGCAGATGTGGCACTTTTCTCATTCTCATGCACTGCAGAGCTATGGACATTTCCAGCATGATCCAGTTGATTGGTTCAACAGTATTATCGAATATTTCACGGCTGCCATTTCCCACTCAAATGATAATCTGTTTATTGTAGCTCTGTGACTCAGTTCACCAGCGAGGGAATGCTGCAAAGACAGAAGACGTGTTATTCTCTTTCTGCGTTTAGTCAGATTTATGAATCTCTCTCCTCAGACTCCAACAGGACGCTGGTTTGCCACTTGCCTTATAAATCACACTCCTTTCTTTCTTTCTTTGTGAGTAAAACATTTGTCACTGTGTGCTGTGGCCTCTGTGACTGAGGACAATGCATTTTTTCATTTGAATGAAAAGTCCAACACTCTTTGTGGACACAAGGTCATTGCTGTGAGAAATGGTAATAGGATTCAGTGGGGAACAAATATGAATAACAGAAAAGACAGTATCCAATCTTTATAAAATAATAACAACATTGTTGTGGGATTTTAAGCCATTATTGTGCTTCTGGGGTGCTACTGTCAGTTTGTACCATTATGATCCAGAAATATCACAACAGTTTTCTGCTGGATTGCAATGAGGTCTGGTACAATTATTCGTAGTTCCCAGACAATTAATCCTTATGTTCACGGTGACAACCCTGACTTCATCTGGTGCAACAATAAGGTAGATAGTTTTAGTTTTGATTTTGATAGTTTTGACTTTATGTTTCCCTCTGCCTGAATTGGGATAAGTTTGATCCCTAAACTTTAATTCTTTTGCACCATCATCAGGTCTAATGACAACCCTGTCAGCCTCTGCTGTACTTTGTGTTTAGTCCTAATTATCAAATGTTAAGTGCTGTACTGCTAAACAAAGATGATAATCATTATAGCTGCTAAACAGCAGCATGCTCGTGTCATTAAAGGTTAATATGAGGTTCTGACTCAAATGTCATTTTCACATCAGCTAAGACGTAGTATATTTAGTTTTCCAGTCATAATGAGGACTTAAAACCAGACAGATATAGATGCCTCACGTTGGCCAAAGTCTGTCGTTCGTTGTAATTAAAACCAAATTTAATGGGGACGGTGCTGCATCGTCACTGCATTGCACTGTATTTTAATCCTCGTTCGACCAACTGTTTAATCATCCTGATGCGTCGCTAATTGTTTGCATCTTTCCCATGTCTGCCATCCATAACACCCCCATCATGTTCCCACATGTAAACACTGCATTAGCACTGTCGTTGTGAGCATGTTAGTATGCAGACATTAGCATTTATCTCAAGTATGGATTAAATTCAATGACAAACAATGTATGATCAAATGGTTTGCCTTGGGGGGCTAATGCAACTATGCCACTAACTGTAAACCTGTTTCATAATATCTCTGGATGAGGCCGACTGGGCTTGTTGTCGAGATCAGTGTCGCCGCGTGAGACACGTCAAAGAAAAGTTGCCTCCTCAAAATTTTCAGTGACGCATGCTGCCGATTCAAAGAAAAGGCAGTTGCGTCGCGCAACTAACTGCGTATTGATCCCGATCACTAATGCTTGATATGTCCAGATATACGCTATACAGTATCTGATACTCTGTTTTCATTTGCCTGGCTTGGGGTCTGGGAGTCAGCAGTTCCCTGTGGTACTTAATTAGGTGTATTTATTTCCGCTGTGGGAGCGAGAGAGAGTGAGGGGGAGGAGGGTTTTGTCAGTGAAATTGTTTATAACGTATTGATCCTACAGGCTAATTCTCATTCCACACAACCCCCCAACCCCCCTGATTCACCATGTGACATCTATTCCCTCATTGATCTCCAGGGTGCCGTGCCACAGCAGCGGTGACGGAATGGCTCTGGACACTGCTGCAACTTGTTGCTGCTGCCGGCTTCTCTTGCATGTCATAACAGGCAGAAAAGAGGGATATATATTTAGAAACGTACACGTCGCAGAGTTTCGCCTGCGATATCAGGTGATTTTGGTGGTGACAGGCGGAGACTTGTGAGATAGTGTGGACAGGAGAAACTGACTGATTGTGAGGAAGAATGGGAACATCTGCTTTCGTGTTGCGTCAGCCTGGGAAATCGAATGCTGGGGAGTGTTTTTTTTCATTGGCCACCGAGAATAGGTCCGACCACAGAGTGGATAATTGGATGTTGTCTGTGGCTGCCGCACAAAGTGATGTAGCCTTTTTATTGGAGGGACAGACTCGAGCCATTTGGAAACCCAGCTGGGAAACACTTTCCTGTTACATAACCAGGCTTCAACACTTAAATCCCTATGGATTAAGATGTTCCTAATGCTGTGACCCAGTCTGCCGCTTGTCTCCGACTTAGTGACTAAGCATTTTGCAGCATCATGGCAGCACAGAACCAACGCCCATAGACCACTTTGGACTGTTCGTAGTTACATACATTACACCTGCATAGAGAGGTGGATGTAGGGCAGATTCATTCATAAAAAACATTACGTGTTATCCAACCATATTATGTTTATGTTAAGACACATTCAACATATAGTCATCATTTTCAGTTGATTGGTTCACCAAACTGTGGTGGATCAGCAGAAAGAATGTAACGTAACAACAACACAATAGAGCAGATACTCAGTTTGGAAACTTGTTGGTTCATAATTCAGCAGTCACAGTAACATACATTACGTACATAATTATGCATAAAAGCAAAAAAATCCCTGCTCTTATTTTTCACCATCACTGTTCCTCATAGTATTTTTATGCAACTAAGCAAGCAACTGCAGTGTAGACAATCTCCTTCCTGTTAACACATGCACATGCGTTTCTGTTGTTTGGCACAATCGTGGGATTAGAACATAGGAAGCAGGTAAAAAGAATAGACGATGTTCCCCTCCTCCTCCTCCTCTTCCATCACTGTGGTCCCCGGTAGGCTGTCCTGTCATGAGGACAACACTAGGGCTGAACGATTTGGGGAAAATATCGAATCGCGATTATTTTAAACAGATATTGCGATTGCGATTTGCAATTATAATTAGCGCGCGCAAACACACACTGAAAGAGAGTGAGATGTGTTGAAGAGGAGAAGGTTAAAATGCTGCTTGACTGCTGTTTTTTCTTTCACTGAGCGCTCCACTAGCTCGCGTATCACGTGACCCATGTAATTGTGCCCCTTGCGATTGGAAAGTTGCGTTTTATCATATCGCGAGATAATCACAAATGCGGTTCAGCCCTAGACAACACTACAGCATAGTGTGAAGAGGTTTGACCTCTGCGGGAGGGTTTGTCAATACTCTGGCCCAGGATCACGTCTCTTCAATCAGCTGTCTCACACATCCCTACAGGGATTAGCTGATTGGTCCAAATCATCTAGAATAATATTGATGTTTGGAATTGATGTCTGTGTTGGCACTGGGGGCTAATAAATTGCTTTGATCTGGTCTGAGAAATGAAATTCCAGGGGAAAATAGGGACCGTAAAAGCTACTGATAAAATAACATGCTGAATTTAGGGGGGTTTATAAAAGTGAAAGTATTATAGATTGGAAAGATGGAAGACACAAAAAAGGACGGATGGATATTAGAGTTCGTACAGCCTGCTTCGCAACCCGCTAAAGAGCCAGATCGTCTCGACATTTATGTCTCCAAATTTGGAAAGACATCGATCCAGCTTAAGAGAGCAACGTTGTAGTGGTGTGGTCTGATATGAGGAGTTGAAGTGCGATTTAAACTCCCATGTTTTGTTTTTTTTCTTCCTTCAACTCTCCCTCCTTTCCAGAGACGGGGCCATCAGGGAACCACTGCTGCAATGCAGCAAAACAAATCGGGAGAATCTAGTAAAGTGTTTGTCATTTGCAAGACGTTGCCTCTCCCTTGTTTCTGTCTCTCTCACTCTCATTTTCATTTTGCTTCCTCTCTGTGCGAGTCTCGGTGATCAGACGTTGAAATAAACACACAGTCGTGCTACATAAAAAGATTGGAAGATGAAAATGTGTGTATTTTGGTGATTAAGTGACTGATTGATTGTTCTGTTAATACAAGGGACTAATAAGACACAACACATATATGAGGCCATTATTGATTAACATACTATTGATTATTGAAGTGGCCCCATTTCAAATCACTGCGCTGTTGTTGCGACATAAAGTTCAGAGCAGCTTTGGTACAGATCAAGATAGTTCTTTGTTTTCTTCAAGGTTCAACTGTGATAAAGCATGCTCACATCTGCCATCTGCAGCATTCACTTCTTCTGCAGGTATTGTAGAGCCACACTCCCCCAGAGCTTTCACATATACTGCGCATACAGATACATAAAAGTCTTTATTAAAATATTCAGTACACATCATTTCCTCAATCCAAGGGCCATCCCAAAATACGTCAAACACTAGATTATGTCGTGATGGAAATAATAAAGCAGAATTTAACATGTAAACGAGGTTCCTAGATATACAGACTATAAATACTTTTGTATTAGTGGTTGTTTGCCTCATGATGACTGAGCAGAGAGCACACCTCAATTCTTTATTTTCTTCGCCACTACCCAAACCTTTTCCTGTCTGTTTTATTAAAGTGATATAATCTCGGATAAACATGTTGCGTCACATTATAGGATTGTCAAACACCATTACTCAGACAAACTTATGTTGACATATCCAGCAGTTAGGAGGGTTGGGAGAATTGGTTCGCGTGTCAAAATCAGTTGCCGTTTCCTTGACCCCAGCTAGCTGAAGCTGCTCTGCCAACGCATGTGCCACGCAGGGATAGTCAATATTTCTCCCCTCCCACTCAGCCTCGCTGTGGCAGCAGTTCATATGGCGGTAGGAAGCCGACAGGAGTAACGGTCACGAGTTGTAATGGTGCGTATACGCGGGTTTGCAGTGTATAACCATCTCTGCAGGAGGAGAGTGTGACTGTCTAATTATATCCAGATATACACTGTACATCCTCCACAACAAGGCTGCAGCCTAAAATGTCTCAATCTTTCATGAATCCACAGTGATCAATTTAGTCTTGTCCAAGGTAAAATACTGACTTAACAAATATCTGGTTCTAGCCTGGGACCAAGACGAACTCTGGGAGCTCTTTTAAATTTGCTTTGCCAGAATATGGTCTGGATCCCCTCCATTGGGAAGGGATTTCCCAATGGAAACTTGCCAGTCCAATCACAACTGACTATCTGATAATGGGCGGGGTTTATGCAACGACACGGAGAAAAGCGACTTTTGTAAACGACCAAGCTGCAACGATTATTCATCGTTGTTTAATTATTTGCTCAATGTTATATTAGTTAGAAGAAGCCAAAACTCAGTTGCTGTGCACACAAGTCCTGATCTTCAATAGTAAAAAAAAAAAAAAAAAGTCATGTAAACTGACGAGATCAGGAATTATCTGCCTACAATTTGGTTTTATGGTCTGGTTCTCTTGTCTTTTATGTCTATTTTCTATGTCTATTAGAAACGAGTATTCGACTAAAGGTACCCGATATCTTCCAATTTCTCCCACACAAACAGCACCACTCGTTCACAGACATTGTCGAATCATAATGACATAATCTGGTCCCTGCTATAGTCTGTTGACATTTTTCGCGTCGCTCAACAGGCGTCACATGATTCGTCTACGTCCGTTGGTAACGCCTCTTGGAAATCTAAAATGAAGCCAGAGGTCCCAGACTAATACGCATTTGAGTATTAGTCTGGCTGTGCCGGGTTAATCTGGCTCTGGAGCCGCTGAATGTGTTACGATGTTCATGTGCTAGGTGCTGTTTGGTAATGAGTAGGGAGTGTACAAGGTGAAAATAAAGAAAAATGTTTAATGCTAAATATGAAAAAATATATATATTTATTAGGGCTGCCCCAATAATGGTGCTGAGGGCAGTTTGCGATGTGAAGGGTTTGCGAATGGCTCTGTAAACTCTTCACAATACCAGATAATCTGGACCGAACTTCTGGTTCCAGACCAGATTTCTCCTCCGATTCTTTGGGGACCAAATCGGGGGTTAAATGGTCCCCAAATTCCTGTTGTCTCAGCCCAGCTTCACCCACAAGATTTAAGGACAGACGAGAACAAATCATGCGCCGCGTAGCTACAGTTATGAAGTGACATGTCACTGTAGACGTGACAGCGGGGGGCTGAGGCACCACAGGGGCTAACAACTGAAGCCTTCTCAACAAAAATGCCATTCTGTCCTCTGTGCTTTGATATGTAAAATAACCAGGGGGGGTGACTTTATCAAAAATAAATTATGTCCGTGTCTTATTCATCGTTGTTTAATTATTTACTCAATGTTATATTAGTTAGAAGAAGCCAAAACTCAGTTGCTGTGCACACAAGTCCTGATCTTCAATAGTAAAAAAAAAGAAAAAGTCATGTAAACTGACGAGAGGAATTATCTGCCTACAATTTGGTTTTATGGTCTGGTTCTCTTGTCTTTTATGTCTATTTTCTTCATTGCCACCTGCAAAGGTCTTTCATCTCCTTAACATCAGGATCAATTTCTCAGCACCATAAATCACAGCCGCCAACCTGACAGACACATCAAGGCACATTAAGCAGTGGAAATCGTGTCAGCATGTTTTTCTAACTGCGCTGAAACAAGTTTTCTCCCAACAGCACAGGATCCCACTCTGCGTGTCTATGAGCATAAGTTACAGCAGTGTGAATATAATTGAGCACTGTGACTAAGCGTTATCTCACTGTCGGCATACAGTCAACAGAAGGTCTCAAAGCATTATCCTTGTAATAATTTGGCAGCGTAAACGGGCCCGATGACGCGGATGAGAGGTCGGGCAGGACAAAGTTGAGCAACCGAGAGGGGCGGCGGGGGAAGAGAAGAGGAGGGGCATTTTCATGTCAAACTGTAAGAAAAACTGGAATTAATTTATGTTCTGCAGGGCCGACATGGGACTCATTGCCATGGTAACAGGCCATGTGCCACACCACCTCCTCCCTCTTTCCCATCCGCCTCCCGTAGCCATCACTCATCTCAGGGAAATGACACTGACTTCTTCTCTCAGTCGCTGCTGCTGCTGTCGGAGAATTAGCCCCAATGGATGTCGAATATTCACAAGGTGACAGACACGCTCGACCCTCCCGCCTCCGCATCCAGTGGACATGTCCAGCCCTCTCACTATTTCTATTTCTATTAATCTCTCAATTGTAATCTGCCAGAGTATCAGACTCTTTCTCAACCTCTCTCCGCAAAAACAGAGTATTTGTGTCGACAACAAGAACGAAAAGGCTCGAGAAATAAACACCCAGCACCGGGTGTATATTATCATATTATTTTTATTTCCCGAATGAGTACTTGAATGATTATTGTGGTTTGTAAAAACCTCGCGGGTTAATGTGGGCTCACAGTAATCACTGGCCGTAATGATGATAATTTCATATTTTCTCCCCGGTGACCAGTGTAAACAGAGTTTTAAGTGAACTGTGGGACCTACAACACAGTACCAGAAGCCATTCCTATGAAAACGTTGGCAATTTGGTCTGCTCCCTGGCTGCAATAAGCATGCCAGCTCCACTCCAAAATAAACACATAGACAAATATAAAATCAATATATGTATAGGGAATAATAATTATTATCATTTCAAAGTGATGTTAATGGTTAAACATGCATCCCTAGTGTTTTTATCATGTTTGGGAGCCTGTTACAAAATGGAGATGCAGCAGTAGATTGTGTAAACATGGGTGACTATTTCGTTTTAGAAAATTGAGAGGGTTAAGTTGAGAGGGTTAAGGCAAATTAAAGTGGTATTGCAGCAATTTAAGAATAAGCATACTTTAAATGTGGGGACTTGCCTACAAGCTTGTCTGAGCTCACTGATTCATAAGTGACACCTTGTTTCTTTATTGTTAAAATGGAACCAGAAAATAAAAACGAAGAGTGTCCTCTTGTAAGGTCATCTACCGCAGCTTATTATGGACCCAAAGTTACATTTTATTGTCTAGTGATCAAAGTAATTATGACGGGAGCATAGGAGGTAGGTGATGTAGTGTGAGTCCATTTTAACCTCCAGCAAAATTTTGTGCCAAAATGTAACTGAAGCGTGTCCGTTCCATAAGCTTGCCTATGCAAGTTTGTTATTGTGATCAGGACGATCAAGGTCCAGAGCGCCTGCCACAGTTAAGGCGCTATTTCAGGAGACTCTATGGGTCGTATCAGTGGGTAGGGGCAACCGGCCTGTATGGTCGTTCAGGCTGGGGGCCTTCAGCTTTATTGTAGAAGTGCTGGTAAGTGAATCTGTTGAAACTTGGGCACTAAGGCAAAACCAGGCTAACCGCTCTCCGTAGGACGTTTAATCAGTCTCATGATCTAGCACACAAAAATCATGCGCATGCATGGGATCCAAGCACAGGAAAAGTGTCCAACAGTAACAGTCACAGTATTTTGGCAGACATGCCGGGGATGAAAGTTGTGTAATATCACCATTACAACCATGGTCACAATGGACTGTTGAGCACCATATGTTTGAGACTGCATAGTTTCGTCAACCTCTGCATACTTCCTTCACTGTCATTTTCTGATTCTTCATTGTCTGAGAGAAGAACAATATCAGACTCACAAGAAAAAATACTCTTTGTACCCATTTGCTTTGTGTCTTGCGTAAGAAGGATAAATTATGAATTTAAAGAATTTCAACAGCAATTAAAAAAAAAATACTTGAATCCCATGGTGGATCTCCTGGCACTTTAAAATAAAGAAGTGAATCTCTTGATCCTTGACTTGCTTGCAGCGTCAAAAGCTGCAACACATCACGCAAGTAACACAGTAATACTTCCAGCAGTGAGGAACATTTTACCTCTTGTGCTAACAATAAACGTGATCCCATTACAGTATTTGCTGAAATATGTCCGGCGACATTGCCCTTCTGCTCTGCAGTCGCTGCCGATGGCTCGGATGATATTCATTGGCTGAAGCAAAACCCCATTTGCAAGAAGGGCACTCACGCACAGAGGGAGAGAGAGAGCGGCTATATAAATCCTGTGCCACAAATCTAGCCACAAGCAGGTCCAATTGATTCCAGATCGCATTTACCCAAGGATCCTTTCAGGTCCATCGACAGATTGACTTGGTGCATACACACCCACTGCTGCGAAGCTCCAGGAAATGCTGCTAATGTGCTACTCAGGGAAAGTCACGCCTCACTACCCAAAATCTGAAATGTGATAGATGGCGGATGATAGATGACGACAAAGAGATGAAAGCATTTTGCTCTTGCTCATATTCTCTCTCAGTTTGCAGTATGAAGATAATGGCCTGCTTTTTGTGTTCCTTACATTTTTTTCTCTCCTGAGTGTTAATGGCTACTCAGATACCAGAAGAGATGGCTATAACTGTCAAAGCGAGTCCTCTGCCCCATCTGCTCGACAAGAGGCTTATAGGCAAATCTCAGGGGGCCTTCATGTTATTTAACAAGTGCACGGCCTGACCTGAGAGGTTTGGAAGCAAGGTGGAGTTGGAGAGAGTCTGAGGAGGACAAGAGTGAGTCGCAGTCGGGAGCGTTTGTACTTTCAGTCAGCGGTAGGCATGCAGGCAGGCAGCTTAGAGCACCCGTCAAGCTTGCTCCAAGACACAATGAAACTTTAATGAAGTTATGCTGCTGCAGCATGGTAATGCACGGTCTCGGGGGGCCTCCGAGATGGGGCTGGAGCCTGCCCGGAGGTGTGTATTTCAGCTGTCGCTCTGCGAGGAAGCGGCAGAGAAGCGAGCCCTAGTCGCTCTGTTTAAATGTGCATGCCTTCAGCGGCCCGCGTTCAGGCCCGCGTTTCCTGCGTGGACGAGGAAAGGAGTCATGTCAGATTTGTCCCCATCCACATTTCTACTGATGAGCGTGTCAGCTGCCAGATAAATAATTTGGCGAGGGCGACGGAGGAACAGCTTCACACTGTTAGCCTATGTCCTCCGCAAAGCTCCTGGAGATGTGAGCCGAACTGAGGGTAGAGATGGACGAGGGACACGGGATAAATTGTCACCGAAATTATGGGAGACTGCGCTCATGAGAAAAAAACAGAGCAGTGGGCATTTATTTAAACACATTTTACCAAATGATAAATTACCTGTATTTCTTAGATTGATATCAAACCTGTTATATCTCTTATCAGCAACCATGGACAGCAGCTTCTCATGGTCCCCTGTCGCTGGTTAAGATTACACACATCACTGAGGACCGATTAGATCAGCTGTATCTAACGCACGTTCGATACGTTAGTCAGCAGGTTGGTCTGACTTTTTCTGGGGTCTGTATGTGAGTGAAAACACATTTGGATTTGACATTTTTAAGTTTAACTTTTGCAAATGTTGAAAGACTTGTGGAAGGACTCAAATTCTGATTTGATGAACAGATTTGATACCAAATTTGAATTTATCAAACCTCATCCCGGAGTCTTGACATCGCTGACCTTTAAAGGAGCAGACAGCAGAGAGTCTTAAATTGAGGAAACTATCGCAACCTATTTGGTGTGCACTGCACCATCCAATCTCACATAAGCTTGCTCTGCTGGAGAAAGAATGAGGAAAGAAAGTAATGTTAGATTAAACCTGTTGAACAAACTTTGCTAAGTTATCATTCTGTGAAGCCTCTCGTTTGCATTTTGACCAGCGCCATTTTGTTTTGTTTTTTTAAACCAGACGTAGGAACAGAGGAGTGGATCTGACACTGCAGCACGTCCGTGGTGAAACCAGGGCGGTGTCCAAATGACATTAATATTTCAGACACGTGTCAATCATCATCATTTTATCTCATTGCTCATATGGATGTAGTGTCGCAAGACTTTGATGTTTATCTATAAAATGCATAACATGCATCGTTGTGTGTGACTTTGATCGGGGATGTCGTGGTCCAGATAATGCCTTCATGATGTTGGATTTGAGCGGTGATGGTAAAGTGGGCTCCTTTGAACACCATCCTCATCGAAAATCAGGAGCCCTTTAGAGGATGTGAAGAGCGATTGCAGTGTCTAACGGTCTTGGTCAGCTCTTTTCTTCTCCACATTACTTCCCCTCCTTAGTGTTCACCTTCCTTCCACTCTCTTAGCTAGGTCTGTATTTAGCTGCAGAGGTATTCTTGGCTTGTACTCAGAGGTGACCCCTTGATCTGTTTGTAAGGGCCGACTAACCATCGATCTGTCCCCCTCCTGCTGCCGTTCTCGTCTTCAATCTCTTCCATCAGTCCCTCGGGGCCTGCAGAAGATTGTCAGTCAGCTCGTAGCCCATCCCAAAGAAACACAATCGCCTTGGATCTCCAGGTTCTAATCTTTTGACCAGAAGTCAGGGCAAACAGGTTTCTCCACTTAACAGAAAATGTCAGAGGTGCGCTTGTTGGAAAATAAAAGCGCTAATGATCAGAGACAATAAATATGTGACTTTGGAGGGATTTTCCCCCCACCACAGATTTTAAAATGTCTTGTATTATTTTTTCAAGAGTTTTGTAAATTCCTCAGTGTAAAAACCCATAATCCCTACTTTATGTCAGGTATTTCTACATTAAGAGAAGATAAAGGACAGATTGGCCGTATCTATCCATATCATGGGTAATTTTGAAGTAGGCATGCAACTTGAAAGCTGATAAAAATGTCAGTTTGTCCACAGTGTTTATAAACCACGGAGCTCCTTTGTCATTCCTATGCTTCTATACAAGTTGAAAACAATCTGCTTTCGGCCTGACATATTTCATGACCAATTTGCTTGTCAGCATGCATTTCTGTCAAACGTTATTTCACAAGTGAGAGCCTGGAAACATTCCCCAGAGTGATGCATGAAGTGACATTCACTTTGTTCACTTTGCAAGTACTCGAAACCTATAATATAACATCAAAACATAGCAGTGGCTGCTCAACTGGAAACTCCAGATAATAATCATTTTTTGACCCTGCACAGTAGCTGCTTCGAAAAGATTTCAACTCACAGTTCATAGGTGTTACTCCGAACTACTGCTATTAACGTCATATAGTTCTCAGTTTACTAAAAACCTCTTCCTGTTCTTATTACCAAAGAAATCTAATTTTGGGAAATATTGCTGAGAATTAGACGAGAAGATTGATACCACATTCTTGTCCGTGCCAGGTATAGAGCTCGTGCCAGGTATAGAGCTCGAGCCAGGAGCCAATCAGCGCAGCTTAAATACTCCACCTCCAAGCTCAACAAAGTGACATTTACTCATCACACATCAGGTGGGGAATCTTGGTGACATATTGACTAACTGTCGCAAAAGCCCACAAAAATCTTTTCTCTACTCTCTCTCTACTCGTCTGTTCACTTCGCCCTGGCATTTTGTTCTCCACTGGACACAACTTTTTTTCCCTCTATAAAAACGTAGTAAAGACGGAAAGTGAAGCTCTCGGCACTAACAAGCTTGCTAAGAGAACTTGTAGGTCTGCTAACCTTGTGCCATGTAAAAAGTGAAAGCTTTTGTCAGTGCCAGACTGGTGTGTGCTCCTGGAAGCAGTGTTTGATGCTGCAAACTTGAATGAGAACAAAATATTGCTTTGAACTATTTGGTCATTGAACAGAGCCACGCTTTCTATTTCCTAAAATGTAACTAAAAGAATTTAAAGGTCCAGGATTTAGGGGGATCTACTGTCAGAAGTGTAATGTAATATTCATACTTATGACTTCATTGGTGTAGAATTACCTGAAACTCTACCTGAAATTACCTGAAATAAAGTAACTTAAACTAATCTCGCCCAAATTAACATACCCGACATGATCAGAATTTGTATGTATTCACTTCTCAATGCATGTGCTCATTCAGCCGTTCCTCGACCAAACCTCTAAATCCTCAGCCCATTTGGAATCAGATCAGGCTTTGCACTTTTAAGTGTCTGAACGTAATTGAGACAAATGATATCTGTCCCATCACAACGGGAGCAGGAGCTTTTTAATGGATTTACTTGCTAGTCTTTAGAACATAACACAGTGCTATTACATATTTTCAACTCAAGCATCTCATTACATTGTGATGCAAACAGTTTATTGTGCAAGTGTAGTTTCTTCCATATTCAACCAGTTTTGTCAGAAGTTTTTGTTTTCAGTTTTTTTGCTTTGTTTTTTACAATATAAGTGTATTCTAAACCCAAAGTAGAGTGAACGGATGGCTACGACATTTTGTTAGATTTTGTTAAAACCTAATTACAGTATAATGGCATGAACACTGAGCCCAGATGAGTGAATCATATCCGAAAAACACAACAGCATTTAAAACGATGGTAGAGCCGTTGCCATGGATCCCACACCCCATCTGTCCATTCATCTTGGACGGTTGACAATTAATTTATTCCTGCAGCTGTTTGGAAAGCACAGTAGAGGCACAAACAGTTTAGAAATGTGCACCGTGGCTGTATTTGTGATCTATGTGGGCTTTCGTACGTACAGGTTGTTATCTCTGCTTTTTGAGGCAGTACACGCGTACACGAGTGTCAGCGAAGACGGATAGGGGCTAATTAGACTGAAGTCATGAATTCAACATGGATTCCATGTCACAATGTTGTGAGTAAACAGGATGCACATCTCAGCCCACTGAGGTGCATAGCTGTTCCGTTTAGGTGCTCAGTTCAAAATGATGCTGTTTAAAAATAAAAAAATGGTATAACGGGAAAGGAGATTTTTAAGAAAAGATCGTAAATGAAATCAAGATATAATAGTGTGTTCATCTTACTAAGCACATTGTTGTTAAAAACAAAACAAAACCGTGAGACGTTGAAAAGTCATGTTGTTTCTTGTCAGTGTGAACATACTGATGCGCTCGAAATTGCAAGTGTGAGTATGAAAGTACACAATCTGAGACACACCATAACTCTTAATAGTTGCAGTACACTTGCCGAAAGGCAAACCAGCCCCACAATGTTTTGTATTTAAGATTGCCTGAATGGGATGCAGAGTATAAAAATACACATTATATTCACATGGAGAAGTTGAAGATTTACTACCATGACAACCTGAGACCTGGTTAAGGGGTTTGAGGGACAAGGAATGAGGAATGCTCTCACGGGGGGCCCTCTGCGTCACACGTGAATGTGGGTTTCTGGTTTGCCTGAGTCCTTTTTGTATTTTGATGAGTCACCGTGAGGTGGACCACACCTGAGGAGGAGGCTCGTGTAATTGATGGCGTTTCTTCTTATCTCCAGGTGTAATGTTTTCCCTTTTCGGAGGTAGCACTTTCTCACTGCCCTCAAGAGGAAGAAGTAGGTGAGACAGCACAAGCCGCTCCACTTCCTGACCTGCAGCCTGTCAGCGGAGCTCCAAGTGAGTCCACGTTTTACTGTTCCATCTCCCAACAGCAGCGTCCATGTGTGTAAAACGAATGACTAAATTCTCCTCTGGCCCATGCACAATTTCATTTACACTATTTCCTTCAGTTGTATTTGACACAGTAATCGTTCCGTCTCCTCCGTAACATTCGGAACAAACAAAAAAAAAAGAATATTGAATATGATTATTTATATCTGTAAGCCATTTTAATGGTACTTGCGTTATTGAAAATTACTATTTGAATTGTTTTTATTGATGTCCTTCAAATCAATGAGACTAATCATAATTTAATGGATTTTTAAAACGTACATTAAAATACTAATAGGTGGGTTATTGCCCACATGTTTGTAAGTCTACTGTAAGTATCATAAACATTATATCCGCAATATTTGCTCAATGGGACAGGGTAGGACAGCATTTGTTCTTACTGTAAACCAAAAAAAATTAAATCACCCAAAAGAAATTTTGTGTTAGTCAGTGTTTCAGTACTTTCCTACTTCTATTCCCTGTTTGCAGTACTTTTTAAAGAGCCATATCCCAAGGAATGATGTTTCTATTGAATGACTCCGGACCTCAAAAAGAAAAAAAGTCTGATGCTAAAATTAATTTCACAGCTGTAAGCAGTGTGGCGTTTGTGTAGAAAGACAAAATTAGGTACGTCAGAGTTGGTGGATGGGTGTTTAGTTGTATTTGGGAGACCAAAAGTCACACACCTGCAAATAATGTTTCAGTAATAATTTTTGAAAACATCGTCCAGCTTGATGGTCATTTTTGTCTAGTGGTTTGTTTCCGCTCATCATGAGTCTAGTAGTTTTTACGGAAGACATGCATCCTAAAATACAGGTCATACACATAGGACATTATTTTTTTTAACAATTGCTTGAGCGATTTCCTAAACCAGCTGGAAACTGAAACATGCCCATGTTCACACATGAATTTGTTTTGATTTGTTGAGTACTTACGGCAGCAGGATGGTGTAAAGCCTGGTTGCCACGGCGTGTACTCACATCTCTAGAGAGGTCACAGCGTAGAGTATGATGTACTGTTGATACGACGCAGAAGTATAAATTGGCCCCAAGTGATATTAGGTCAAACTAAACTCCTGTGATGTAAAGAATGATGATTGTTAATAGGACCGTGTTATCTAGAAAATTGTAAATGGATTTTATTTTCATAGAGCTTTTTTTTGTCTTAACAACAACTCAAAGCATTTTACGGTACAATTCACAGTCGCCCATTCACATGCACTCTCATACTGCGCTGTTCCTTACCACACTTTTGCTGTCACATTCATACACTGCTGGTACAGCGCCGGAAGCATTCTAGGGTTAATTGTCATGGCCAATGACATTTCAGCATGCTGACTGGGGGAAGTGGGGATCGTACCCCTACCGTCTGGTTAGTCAACGACCACAGGCTGTGGTTCAGGAGTTTTTTACTTTAATGATTGTGGACATTTTGTAATAATGCTGTAACAGGGCTGAAAGTCCTATCATTCCCTTAAAGTTCAGTTGATGCATCTGACAGGGGAGTGAACATGATAATGTTGTTTATAATAACAAAAACTAAAGATACAAAAAAAGTATCAACCAACAAACCATTATCACCTGATCACGACTATACACAAATATATTTTGGTTTTACATTTTAGTTGAAGTCAAAACCATTTTATCTCCAGATCAAAGGTTTCGACAAAATGGCTTCACTGCTGTTTCCAACCTGTCTGATCCCCTGGAGTTGTAAAGATGCCGTTTGCTGCCAGATCTGAAAAAAAATTGCTTTGCTGAAGACATTATGTTGTCGCTTCCAAAAGCAAAAAAATAAGACTGAAGGTGTAATGAGCTGAATTTTTCTTTCAACTTTGGTTTGCTTACAACATAATATGAACATGCCTCCGAGTCAGTAGTCAGACAGTGCTGTCATTTGATAATCCAATATAAGCCTTGCAGTGGTCAGTGGAGCAAACCACATCTGAAAGTGCCCTGAAAAGACAGAGGCTAATAAGAAAAGCTGCTTTTATTTTTCCACCAAACAACCCCACCCATGTAGATCAATATACAACTGCACACAAACACAAACCTACGACAGCCATATAGTACGAACGTATAGATTTTCTCGTCAGGACGGCCCCATAGCAAATTATGAGTCAGCCGGTGTTCACACTTCACCTTACATTTTCTCAACGCAGAAAATTCCTCTGGATCACTTGGCAGCAGGTGCGTTGGCCCCGGCCAGCGTTTCATCAGCTATTGCAGTGAATCTGTGGGCGGCAGTCTGCTAGCCTGCTCGGCTTAGTAGCTTCCTCCAGAAGATGCACGTGTTTCCCAGATCGATTTATAGATCCGTGGAAGGAAGTTGACAGAATCTAAAATGTTACGACTTTTCCTAACTGGGCATGCATCCCATCTGCTACTCAGACACCAATCACAATGTGGGTTTATTCTGACATGGTACACAGAGGTTTTCACATTAAATGAATGTTAATATTAGGCTAAAGCACTTTCTTCTTTACGCATGTTAAATGAGCAAATTAAATCGGATGTTTCTAGGAATATCACCAATCTGAATAAAATATGAGCTCAGATTGTAAAGAGCCCAGACCCCTTATTGCTCATGTAAATTAAGATAGAAATATCTCCCGGGAGAACTAAATTAAAAGTGTGCTAATGGTAATCAATAGCAAAAGAGAAATCTTTTTGAAAAATCAATGAATCATTCAGCCCCAATCCCTCCCCCCCTCCCTATGCCCTTTCCATCAGTGGCTGATGCATGTATACTTCATGACAAACTTCATTAAGAATGGACTCCACTGCCGCACTCATACATTTCCTCTTAGCTCCGCGCTCACATCCGGGCCTGATGAGCTTTTAATGATCAGCGATGATGTTGTTGGAAATACCAGCAATGCCAGTGGATGTCAAACATGCATAACACTGAGTTGGTTGATGCTAAACAAAGCTTACATGAGCACTTAATCTGAGCTGTGATCCGCCCCTGAAAAGAGTTCTCAAACAGAATGGTTTTCAAATAGTTGGAATATATTTGCCTGAAATTTTCACTGTGTTTAAATTCGATAGTTTACAAGCCATTTCATGTGTTTCTCACATCTCGTTCCTCAATCGTAGCTAATGATGACGTGAGTGGCTTCATGACGCTCCCTGATAGATTTGCGCCGCTGTCCATCCGCTGTCCAGTCCATCTTTCTCACATAACTCTTCATTGTCAGGTTTATTAACAAGTGGGGGGGGGGCTTCATAATGTTCCTCGTAAACAGCATGATTTATGAAACATAATCAGTGATGATGCTGTTGAGGCATTTAAATAGTTCCAATTGACAATGCCCTGGTTACGCTGGATGATGGACACCCACGTCAAAGGGATCAGTCTTTATTGGAAGCTATTTACCCCGAGCCAGTTGTCGGGTGGTTGTTTTGTTAACTCATCAGCCAGGTGAACTGACCTGATGCCCGAGACCATCTAAAGGGACTACATTCACTGTGTCTCCCATAGCTTCTGCTCACGTGATTCATTGCAGATTTGTCAGAAAATGCATCGTCAGAGCAGTGTCAAATGAGTTGTCCATTCCCTTGAATATTAAACGGTCGCTTGAAGTGACAAATCCACAAATAACTATCATTTGTTGTTTCCCTCTTTCCCTCTGTCTTTCAGCTAATTGTTTTGGTTTTACATCTCATATCTTTACTCTGTTGGTTCAGCCATGTGGCTCCATCTGCAGCAGGCATCCGTTTTAAAGTGGGAAGACTCTAAAAGGCTGCTGTAACCTCCCTGCTCATGGATGACAATTTCCCATCCAGCAACCTCATTGTTTAAATAGCAAATGGACCTTTGTCCACCCGAGCTTGTTGGTGTTGTCAGGCACATTGTTGGTTCATTGCAAAAAGCTTTTGACCCTCAGAACTCGCCACAGACCCCTGTTGTGCAGTCAGTGGTACAGTATTTCACTGTTATTTTCAAAGCTATTTATCAAGCCTTAATATGCATATTTCAAGGTTTGTATTTTCAATAGCTCACTCATTTCTGAACTTATTGACATCAAACCACCTCTTATATGTATGTTACATCCTGTCACACCTTTCACAGCTGTTAGTTTGTGAAAAAAGCCAAACGAAATTCCAAAGAATCCATAGCAGTGAGCGATTTGCCTTAATATGCATATGTCAAGGTTTGAATTTTAAATAGCTCGCTCATTTTTGAACTTATTGACATCAAACCACATCTTATATGTTTGTTACATATTTGCTTGTTGCACACTTTCCCTTTTTGCACGAGCAACGGCAGCTCTGTTTCCTCTGCAGAGAAATGTTCTCTATTACTGGTAAATCCACAATTATCTGCCAAGGTGCAAGCACACTTGGCTTTTAATGAGTATTGATTGGTTTATGGCATGTTATGCAAAATACTACCCCCTTGATTAATTAAGAGACGACCCTTTGACAACCCTTTTGAGTCACGCGGCCAGTGCAGCAACGTTTTTTTATCCGCCTTCAAACCAGCAAAAATGGATTAGGAAACGCCCTGAATCATTAAAATAGGGCACCAGGACGTAAATGTAGTGGAGCGTTTAGCTGCTAAAGAGACACTTATTTTCAGTATCATTGTGGGCTGTAAAAAGAAATGCCTAGGTGTTACCTGAGTGTCAAACACATACTGTATATCAATCAAATGACTGGCACTTTGCACAGTTGCATTTTGGAAGAAAAAAGAATCCCCCCCAAAAAAACTATCAAACTTGATGGATGATCTTGATGTGTTTTTTTGACAAGAGGTGACATTTAAAGTGAGAACTAACCCTGCTGAGCATTCGTCTATGAATACACTGAGTTCTTCCCAGTTCCAACAAGGGGAAAACAAAAAAATGATCAACACAGAATTATCAACAGATCTGTTACATTAAGATGAACAATTATGTATGAAAGATTTAAAAAAAAAAAGATCCCCTCAGTCAGTCCCCATTCGACTGGGGACTGACTGTACTTCAGTCGTCTCTTTGCCACGGCTGATTAACTAGTTCGCGATAGTCTCCGTCCACTATTTTAGCATGATCTCGTGTCTCCGTCTTCAAGGGTTATTGAACGGGCTTAGCATAATACCTTAACATGGGATTCAGCAGTCATTTACATTCTGAGTCGCTTAACTGAATATTGCGGCATAAAAGTCAGCCGGGGCCAAGGGGAAACACGCTAGAGTCCAATAACTGCTCAGTTTGAAAATGAATTGCACCCCGTTTTCAGTGTGAAAGGAACAATTTTAAATCTGGCAGCCAAAACAAACCTTTGGGATAGAACATGAATAGCATTAAATGGATGATGAAAACAATGCATATCAATTAAGGCCCATTTCCTGGAATATGGAATAGAGCTGTTGTGCTAAATGTACTTATTTATTTATTCATTTCAAATTTCTTTATTGAATTTTTGCAGACAGTACAGAAAAGTACATCAGTTTCACATTACGTCGGCGCGTCTGCAGTAGAGTGAAAAAAAACCCCAACATAAATCCCACTATCCCTCACAACAACCCATGTCAGATGTAGTCACAGTAAACAGCTAAATTATTAGATAACATATAACAACATAAGTAAATAGTTAAAGTAAAGTAAGGCAATATAGAGTAAAATATAAAATGATAAAGAAGAAGAGAAGAAAATAAATATATAAATAAAGTAGAGGCGGGGGGGCTCTCTCTCTCCAACTATTAAGAAGCGTCCTCAGCATGCCAAATGTACTTATAATTGAAAGGATAAGATTGGTTTAATTAGGATTGCATTGCTCCTAACTCATCACATCAGAACAATTGCAACGATCACCTTTTGGCATGGTCAGTATATCAGGAGATGAACAGACAGAATGAAATACAGTGTCCTATGATGTAGGACTGTGTAGGGAGGCAACCTGTGGTAGGGATTGTTTCATGATATGGGATTACGCACACACACACACACGCACGCACAGCAGAGAGGGAAAGTCTCCGTCTCCTGATAAGGCAGCGGAGCTGTACACCAGGTGCCCGAGTGCTGCACTAAGCGTATGAGACTTACATTAGAAGTGGGGAATCTCAGGCTGCCAGCTGCAGTTTGAACTGAAGAGAGTAGCGAAGCCAAGCTGACACTGTGAAGTGAGGGAATGGCATCAGACGCTGCGTCCCCAGTTCCACACCGCACACTGATTCTGAAGGGGATTCTGATGATGCGGCGCAATCCCCCCAAAAGTGGCAGAGTTAAGTATAGTCAAACACGCCAGTGTGAATACTGAAGTCGCTTAAATCCTGTGTGACTTGCGTTGAAGTACTCGGCTCCTTTCGGTGACAGACACTCTGACAACCGAAAGGCTGAGGGAAAACTGTTCATTTTTCAGTGTTAATGTCCTCAATATCTTTTCCAACTCCATCTTACTTTTCTTACTATGGCTTGGTGGCTGCACGGACTGAGGATGTTTTGCTGAGCTAAGTAAGGTGTGCAATAAAAGGGAATTTCTTGCCATTACATATGCATGCGAGATGACTGGAGATTTGAGGGGTGACGCTTGCTCTGAACCAGGAGATTCTCCGGTACCGTGTCATTATAGGTTGTAATTGCTTTGGTTGGAGGAGCTGGGGTCCTCACACAATGACGTTGGATTTTAACAATCTCCAGGAGAAGGAATGTTGTAGAGGAAAAAAAGTGGGGTTTAGATCAATAGGGTATTAAAACTATGTTATATAAAACACTGAACATGTGAACCATGGTTGCAGTGGCTCTAATGCACAACACTATCATTATAGTGACCCTGACGTGAAAACCCAGAAAACTTTCTAAAAACATATCAACCAAACTGAAACGTTTTTTAACGATTCGGTTTGTGTTTTTGCCTTTTTTATATTACTTTTTTTTGTTTTTTAACCCAGTTGTGTTCTTTTAATGTGCCATGTTGTTTGAAATGTTGCCACCGTGTTGGCGGTGGTCCCACGGACAAGACGTGAACAGAAAGTGCAGATAAGAACAGAGAAAGGCTCACCTGAACCCTCTAGTGAACAGAAGAACTCTAATAAAGATGAGTTCTACTCTATTCTATCCAGAATGTGATGTATATTTCCAATGTAAAGACTTATTGATTTCTGCTGATATATCAGGGTAGAAGTTCTTCCACTGAGTAACATGTACTGCGACTGTAATGTTTGCAATGACAACACAGTGGCTCTTTGCCCCAGTATGGATCCACTCCCACCACCTATGTTCATGTACTTCATGTAAATCTATGGCTGCCATATTTTATCTATTTTTTTGCCACTCGAGTCAGTGATGTGCTGTGTTCAATGAATATTAATGACCTCCTGGAGAATCGCACCTCGGTGCGATTGTTGCCGCTATGAAAGGTAATTTCCATCCCCTCGCTAACATCAACAGCCCTCCTCAGGCACCTCTGTGCCACCGCACACCCACAGCCCCATAAAGTAATAAAAATCAGAGCAAACCTGTCAGTTATGTACAAAAGGGTATCTTGGAGAAAAAACAGAGAGCTGATGCAGAAACAAACAATGTTTTGTAGAGACACTGCATCTCTTCACGTCGCCTACCTCCAGTAAAAGGCAAAATGTCGAAGATACAAGCAAACACGGTGCCTTTTGTTTTATTTTTGTTTTGATCTCCTGTTAAATGTGCTCTGGCCAAAAGTCTATCAGGAGCTCCTGCAAGGGAATTCATTTTGCTCTCAGTAATCTGAATGAGGAATGTGTAAAGAGGCCAAGTCCATACTTCAGACAGCTGTAATGTATCATCATAATGTGAAAAGAGAAGAGGGCCGCATAACCGACTTCAGTGCGCTGTTCGTTTTTACTCAAATTAAATTTTCTGCATCATGGATAATGATTAAGCCACACCTTTAGTAAGGGACGGGTCAAGAAGCATCTGGGACAGTTGTTACATGATCCCCCTCACACAGTGCACAGGCAGTGCTAATGTGTATGACCTGGGTCACATAAGAGCCTGGCACCCTCCAGTCCTCTCCCGCAGAATCTCCTCATCACAGGGCGACAATGAACCCCGACGCTCATCCAGCGTTCATAGAAAAGCTCTTAGGGAAAGGAGGTTCCCTGCAACAGACAATGCATGACACAGCGTTTGCTGATGCGACGGTGAGGAGAAGCCAGTCTGTCCAGGCACATAAGTGAGGTCAGCCCTTGTGCAGGTGTCCAAATTGAGGTCAGCACAGTACCTTTTAAATCGATGAAATCCCAAGAAGACGCGTGCACATGTGGGGGCTGCAACCACGAAGTACCTTTCAAAAAACTCCAACAGACGTCATCTCTTTTCGTCATAGAAATACAGTTGTCTTCATTTTATTTTGGTCACATTTTGCAGCAGTTGCAGGGTGACACGGTGGTGCGGTGGTTGGCACTGTCTTGGTTAGAATCCAGGTTCGGCCTTTCTGTGTGGAATTTGCATGTTCTCCCCGTGTTTGCGTGGGTTGTCTCTGGGTTCTCCGGCCTCCTCCCACAGTCCAAAGACATGCATTTTGAAGTTCGTTTGATGGAGACTCTAAATGGACCATAGGTGGGAACGGTTGTTTGTTTCTGTATGTTGGCCCCTGCGATAGCCTTGCGACCCGTCCAGTGTGTACCCCACCTCTTGCCCAATGTCAGCTGGGATTGGCTCCAGCCCCCGCGACCCATTAAGGATAAAGCGTTATAGTTTATGGATGGTTGGGTGCAGCAGCTGCAGCCACACAGGAGAATACATAACCACTTGCACTGTGGAGGATTGGGAAACTCTGTGCTCGGAATATCAAATGTTTTTTAATGAACCGGAGAGACAGTAAGATGATTCATGATTGTGTAACATCAATCAGCAACAGAGTATGAACACGGACATTCATTTTCGAAGCTTCGGCATTATCGGTTCAGTTTTATGATTCACAGTAGAAAGAGTCAGAGAGAGAGAGAGAGAGAGAGAAGGATGACAAACATGAGCACAGTTTACACCTGACGGTGAAATGTAACGTGGCTGAAGCAGCAGGGTGCTTTTGAAAATATTATTTGTAGTGTGTATTTGTGGTTTGTAATGGAAGTATTTTTATAGTACTATTGAGATTAGGTTAAGGTTATGGAGAGACTGCCTTCCCTCTTAAAGGAAAAGGAACATTGACTATCCGTGGAGGGTTGAGCACAAGTCCGAAATTTTGTACGCTCCCTCTTGCATCCAAACAAACCCAGTATGCTTTAAAAGTCAAGTAAACAAAGCCTTGCACCGAAAGGATCATTTTTCTGGAGAGCAAAGAAAGAGGAAAGTACATATCACACACAAATACTCCGATGCAATCTCCCGCCCAGCAGAACTGAGTCATCACTGTATGGATTTTTCTATAAAATGTCACTTGCAGGATTTCTGCTCTGTGCTGCAGCGGTGGGTCTCAAAACAACCCCCCCAAACCACAATAAGAAACCAGTTTCCTCACTGACTCATCTGTTTGAGCGACTTCAACAGCTATAAAAGTGCCGCCCACCGGTGAGAGCTTTTATCACTGGTGCCAGCGTCGTGGGAGTCTGCTACTGTAGACATCTCAGGGAATAGTGTCATTACAGGGGTCAAATCGATGGGTGCTACTTTAAATCTGTTTCATTTGGAGAGCGAGACCTGGGGTGTGGCGTTAGGTCGCCAGACACCATCTGCAAAACATTCAGATAACTTGTTGTACAACTATGATATGATTACTCAAAAATTATGTCCACACGTGAGAGTCGAGGGTTGTGAAATCAGTCATTTGTATCTTTTTGTTGATCTTCAATTTTTTAAGACCAAAGAATTATAGTTGTACTGTAGTGGCATCATATGAGAAACTTTACTTTCATATTAATTATTTTACATTAACTGCCCTTCCTGGAAGTTATATATCTAGTTAGTGCAACATTTCACTTATTTCAATGTTGTTAATATTAACTAAAATATAGCAATGGGTATGGCCAAGTCAGCACCAGTATTTATTTTCAGTAATACCAGTTATATACGTTAAAGCTTGGTTGACACCTGATCGACTATCAGGTCCATATTGATCACGGTTTCTGCCGACGACCCTCACTGGTCTTAATAACAAGGACATTACCATCATTCAACACATTGGACGGTTTTCACTGGTGGCGTTTATGCGAAGTTTGGCCTTTTTACGTATATTTCACTTGTAAGAAGTCTTTACCCAGATTTAAAAGACACTTTAGTTTATATACATTGATCCTTTTCGTGTACAGTTATTAATCCATTAACATCTAACACCAGTTTGAGCCATTTTCTCAAACTCATATTGATTCACCGTTTTCAACTCGCCCTGTTGGTTGTGCAGTGAAATGTTTTCCACTGAGAATACTGGTAATATGCTGTAGTCTAATGCACCCATACTTGAGCGGCTTGTTATGCACGGAACACTCTGTCAACCCCTCTAGCCTTTAAACGCCTAGTAACGTCTCTTGCATCCATATTGACCTGTCAGGTTTTTAAAATATTGAGCAGGATCAATCCCTAACCAGGTTTTCCATCACCGCACCTTCAGCTGAAACTACTGTCAATAATTCTTAGCGAATTCAGGGGAGGTTATGTCAGATGTGTTTACTTTTTATAGCTGTGTATATCACCGCGGCGCACAGGTAGGTGTCTGCTGTGCAACAAACTGTGAGACCATTGGCTTATTCCAGTGAATGATGAGCAAAGTTGGAGCTTGTCAGCTAACTGTTAGTTTCATTCTAATAGTGTCACTTCTACAGAAGCAGTCTATTAAGATTATGGGGGAATCTCATAAGGATTTTCTTCATAACTTCAGGTGTTGATTTCTGATTTAGACCATTAAATTAAATAAAAAAATGTTAGAAAGTAATTACCTAAAAATAAAGGCCCATTCTTACATAGAGTAGCATAACCAGGGCCGCCTTTGGATGAGATGTGCACACTTGTGCCAAATTGTAGTTTGTGGTGACCAGGGGATCAGGTGGATGAAATAGGTCAGTCTTTAGGAAAACTGTTTAACTGAAAGGCTAAGGAGCTAGATGAAAACTGGCCCAAGACTTCGATCTTCTCTGAAATAAAGAAGAAAAAGATGCATCAGTGTACACTCACTTTGGGTGGGGGAAACATAGTCGTGCATGTTGAGAAGGTCAGGCATCACTCTAATTGGTCGTGACAGCCAGTGTGCGTAGCGCCACGCCACCACAATGCCAGATCTAATCACATACAAGTCTAATTTGACAAGGAAATGTGAATGAGGGTTCGCTCTCTAGAGACAGAGTCGCTTCAGCAAAGGGAACTGATCCTGTAATTACAGCCCGACAAAGACAAAATGAGAGCGAGGGAGAGGACGAGCTGGCTGGTGATACGCAGACTTGATGATGGGAAGGCCACAGGTTGGAAAGGCTGGCTGTTTATCCAGCCAGGCACTTTATATGACATTCAGTTTACTGATTACACTTTCTCTGTTCCTTCAGTGCACGCAAAGCACAGAAAGCCAAATACCAAAACGCTGTGTACATCACTCACATGAGTGCTGTTTTGTCCACATCTTGGAGGACTGAAATTGTCAAAAGTCAAAGGTACATCATCAGGGGCCATATTTATACATCTGTGGGCTAATTCCTGAAACAGTGTCCCCTTATACACCTGCGTTTTCCAAGCAGAAACTTCACATATAATAATAATGATAATTATACCAACGGTATGAAATGTTTTGAAGTATATACAATACAAAGCAGGACAGCGCCACAGCTTCTAACAAAGTAGCATCTGGGACAGTTGTTGTCATGTAGTCCGTCTCCATAAAACACTGTAGGTAGCTAACATACTAACTCTTCTACTGTATCGACTGTATTTTGATATATATTGCATTTTTCTAGTCTTATCGCCACTTAAAGCACTTGCACAGTACAAATTCATACAGCACTGCTGTTCACCAACAATAATAAAAGAACGATTCATAAATATTTAACCTCTGTTGGAAGTGAGCTGTTCAAGAAAATTACATGCAGGAAACTTACCGGTAAACTTTCTAGGAAATTATTGGGCAAATTATGAAGCTGTGGGGTTAATCATGACAGAAATCATGTCTTATTCATGTCAGCCTATTGTGCACTATTTTTATTATTTTGTTGACCTGACAATGAGTTCGTAGCAATCTTTACAAATCATCATAGCAAATCTGCCTTCATGACCGTTTGCTCTATTATTTGCCTTTATAATGCAGCATTGTCGTTGTTGAGAAACGCTCTCATTTGTGATGGGTTGAAGATACGAGAAAGAGACCGCCACGTGAAAAACAGTGTGTCGCCACCGTCTAACTAAATGATAGTCCCCTCGTAAATCTTTACCATGGGCAGTATTAATAATTGCAGAGCCGATAGAGGCATATAGAGCTAACAGGGCTGCATGATAATGATAAGATACAGCCATTCAAACCTCGCCCACCTTCTCGTTCCGGCTCTGCAGCAACAGTTCACGCCCTCGGGCTGCAGGCCAATGCAGCATGGATTTTCATCGCATTGTGTGTATGTGTGTGTGTGTGTGTGTGTGTGTGTGTGTGTGTGTGTGTGTACAAGTACACGCATTTAGTACCCTATGCACTTGTGTGTATGCAGTAAAGAAAGAAAAACCCAAGCCACCACAGAGCACTACAGCCGAGAGCTTCCCCACCAGCGTTACAGGTTGATGCCTGACCCTATCACTTCGGATGGGATATTTTGGTAATGTTGATGCAACAGACTTTGACATCACTTTAAAGATGGCGCTCCACCTTTACAGGTTCCACCTTACAGTGAAAGGAATTGATTATTTGCTCTGGACTGCTCGGTTTCATCAGTCTGTTTTGGACACATTTTTCTTCCAGCTGTAGGTTTTAAGCGTAGGTGGAGGGAGCAATCAACAACATAACATGAGGTTTTCTCATTGACAAAACAAGTCACGCCCCCTGAAAAATCCAACGAATGTTGTGGCTGCACTGAATTCATATCTTCTGTATTTTAAATTTGCGTCAGTGCAGAGATTTTGGATGCAGTTAGCCTCTCTAGTGTCAAAACATACCCACCCACACCCCTTAAGCTCACGAAGTAACACATTTCATTTGTCTGATCAATATGGAAACAGAAATGCGGATTTGAAGTTTTGTATATATGCCATATCTGTTTCATGATGGAGGCTTCACAGATGGAAGGGAGGAGGGCATTCCATTGAATATATGTGAAATCATTAGTTTTTTATCGCTGTGTTAGTTGTAAGGCAATGTTAAGATAATGTCAAAGATACATTAATCTATATTTCTGAAATTAATTAAATGGCCATGTGTAATGTTAAAGGTGTGACAAGTCCCTGAGCTTTAAGCTTTTTTTAGCCTATTTAACCACTTGTTTTGGTTTTCAAGCGCTAGCAGGTAGCTCTAATAAAATAACTCCACATCAGCACCTCGCACCACCACCGCTTTGGCAACTAGCTGGTGAAAATTTAGAAGCTAAGAGCCCGATTTTTTCCTCAGGAGTTGCTTAACTTTGAGTCTACTGCGTTTTCCTTTTATAGACAAATGTTTGATATCTTTTCCTCAAATCCACTTTGATTGGACATGATACGTCCCACTGTTGTGATTTTTAGCTGGCTTACAGTGGGTTAGGGTTGGTTCTTTCAAGGACATTTTCTTGGAAAATAATTGGGCAAATGAAGCTGTGCAAAGCTGTAAAATTCCAATCATTATTCATTTGGATAGTGTTTCCAGAAATTCAATAAATTATGTAATTAAAATCCACGGGAGCACATGAACCACTCTATTTAACCCTCTACCATTCGCTGTGTATGATTTTATTCATAAACTAGCATGAGTTGCTACATTTGTGCCAGATTTCAATATGAGAACACAAGCTTGATACATAAAATGAATGTGCGGCTGGCGGTATGGCAAGCCCACACTTTGTCAAGAGTGTGGGCTGTCAAGTGTTTTGCTTCCCTTTTCCCTTGCTTGCTGTGAACGGTTTTGTTTTGTGCAGCCTATTGTGCAGTTGTTGTTTTTTTTGTTTTTTTTTACTTGAAGCAAAATGTGTAAATGCGTTTGTTGACATGAATATGGTTTTGGTGTAGTCATTGTTAAAAGTCAGCAGAAGAAGCCTGCCCTCATAACCAACTGTTTGCCGATGTAGTTGTTTTGTTCTCTCCTATGTGCAGCTATTTGTCTCCTTGTTGAAGAATACATATTTTTTATTTTATTTAGTCAAAATCATTTATGAATACTAATGTGCTACAACATGTCATATAAATAACACTGTGTAGCTAAATAATATGAGCCTTTTTTAGCCGTTGTTTTGGTTTCTCGGCATGTAAGCTCTGCATTTACCAACAGCCTGTAAAAGACTGATACAGGGAGGAAGGGGAATTGAATATCCAATTTATCTGGACAGCTTGTTCTCCTGCCCCAGGTGCCGAAACTACCAAACAAATGAACCAAAAGAAAGGATATTGCAGTGATTCAGCATGGATGTTTTCTCTAACTGATTCCCATCCATAGTACAATGGAATATGAACTATATTACCTAAACCTCCAAACAACTGTCCTCCCCTACTCAGGGGAAGACATTTTACTCATAGATAACAAATAGGACAGCAAATTATTGCAATGATTTAAAAAATATATAAAATTATTTTCAGATTTGGCAGGAGAGTCTCAATTGCAACAGAAATATGAAGGTGCTTTTTCTGAGGTTTAGGCCTGAATGGAGGAGCAGAAGTGTCGGAAACAGTCTTATGTAACTCTGCACTGATGCTGCAGCTACTTTAGTGTCATGTTGCTATTTACTGCTGTGAAGTCAACTAGCCTCAACTCTGCTGTCTGTCTGACAAGCATCACAAGTCAGTCATTTTATTGAACTTGGCTTTCATTCTCTGTGACCTTCCCAATCTCATTCTCTATATCCTATACATAGTGTATCGAATATATCAATTCCTTCCTCTCTTCATCTCTTTTTGCCGGCCAGTCGCATTTTTTGTTCATATTATATTTTCCTGTCTTTTATTTCACTCCTGCTCCTTTTTTTTTCATTATTTGAAAAAACATGGACCAAGTAGATTGCCCTTGACAAGTTGAGACAGGGGTTTATGTTAGGATGGACACACAAACACACACACACACACACCCCGTCCACATTTTTATTAAATTTTATGCCCGTAGAGAAAATTATAAATATTTACCACTATCGATGCCACTGTGTGTTGATACCTCATCCCTTCTGTTCGCCCGCAGCGAAGCGACAGGTCTTTCCACTTCAGACATGGAGTCGGAGATGCTGCTGCGTTGACAGGTGGATGACACAGCTGGATGGGTCCACTCTGAACTCAGTAGGTGATGACACGCAGCAGGCTGGTTGTGTTGTGTTCCCTGGCCTGTTTTCGTCGTGTGATTCACTCGCTGCTCTACGCTCACGTATTTACAGTACGCCGCCGCCGCTGCTTGCTGGCTCAACCACTTATTTCCCGTCCCTGTCCTTAATACCTTCCAGCAGCACTGATGCCATTTTGTAGTTCCTATCTCTTTCCTAGAAGGCTTTTAATGTGAAACATCTACAGGAAACATTGAGTATTTTACTACCTCCGCCAAGGAGGTTTGTTTTCACCCGTCTGTCTGTCTGTCGCTTGGTTGGTTAGTTTGTCTGTTAGTTGTTCGGCAGAATCACTCTAAAACTACTGAGCTTATTTCCACGAGGAACTTGCAAGAAAGAAGGTACCCTTAAATCTTGGTAAGAATCCACACAAAGGGGCAGACCTTTTGATCACTTTTATGAACATTGTGAGATAGGATTTATTGTTGATGTTGTTGTTGTTTGCATTTTCACAAATTTCCCAGTGAATAATGCATGGATCTGGATGAAAAACTATTTAGGGGACTGGAGCAGATCAAAATAAAAATGCAGATGTAGCGGATTTTGATGTGATTTCATTCTCGAATCTTTTATTTTTAGATAGCAGCTTTCATTTTAGAATTTCCCCCAAATTCAACACCCCCGCAGTCGGTCGCTCATTAGCTGCATCACTCTCTCACTCACCCATCTCCTCTCTACTCCTCGGCCGTCACATTTCTAAAACGCATTAACATAGCTGCACACTGTGGTCAGTTCTCCTTCAAGGCTCCCATGGCTCCATCAAGTTCAGATGAAAGGAACTAGGAAATAAAGTTCTCCTACCGGCGATTTTTTTCTTTCTTTTCGCTTAAAAACTCAAAGAGCTAACTGGGAGGTGACGTCGTTTCATTTTTACGAGTTAAACATGAAGCGGCAGTTTCCCTCACGCTGCCAATCAGAAATTACAGTGTGGGGCTTCTCACGAATTCTGTTACTAATCAGAAATCTGGCTGAACATTTAAAGGCTCTTTTGAATTAAAAAAAAAGTCTTTCACGCACAGCAAGAGCCTCATTAAGCTTCTTCCTCTCATGTGTGTGAGTACACACACACACACACACACACACACACACACACACACATTGTATACTTATTGCAAACAAATGTACTAGCAGGGATAAAACAGGACATGTGAAACAAGATCTGAGCGTGAAATTAATACTGAAATCTCTTTTTGCACTGACACAACTCTACTGTCAACCCTGCTGTCTATCAGCAGCTGAACACCCAGCACACTCACTTTAAATCACTCTTTTGCTGTTGGCTCGCTAATGGTGCGATCCACATTTTTACAAAATGAAAAACAACAGCACACTATGAGGCAAAATAAAAACCATTTAAAGTCAAACTGAACTTGAAAAAGATAAAGAGTAGTGAACCTGTCTGACTTTTTTTTTTTTTGTGGCAACGGCGTCTTCGCCCCAGGCTCCTGGGTGGGTGTTTCCCCCGGCAGCAGCTGACTGACATTTAAGTCTGGCGTTGCTGGGATCCGTGCTGTCAACCTCTGTGGTACACCACTGACTGGAGCATCATCATCTGCTTAACGGGAGGAACAGTAAAAACCTGACTACCTGGCTTTGGAGACCTTCCAGATACAGTAATTACTCTCAGTGCGTAAATTAGATTATTTTTCTTTTTGCATATTTGTAGTAGTGCGTTAACTGAAAGTGAAACCAGAAAGAAGAAGTACATGGTACAGCATTTTATTTAGATGTAATTGCCATCCAATTTTCCACAGATTTCTAGGCCCTTTTCACCATATCTGGGTCTTTTTTTTTTCAGATTTCTGTACTATTCCATAATGTTTGGTTCTGATATTGGGTCAACCATGTGAAGAACTCTCATTCCCTGACCAAAGTTTTTCCACCACTGATTTCTCTTTGTAGTCACAGTGAGTGAAGCTCCTGTGTTTTTTTTGCGAGATCCAGCCATACTTTCAGTTGCTCCAGAGGTGTTTGCGAAGGTGTATGGGTGCATTTGTTGTTCATGTGCATGTCTGTGCTTGTTTTGGATCTAAAGCTGGCACCGACGCTGCAGACCCGCGCTCATCTCGTTCAGCGGCCGGGCCAGCGCCTCCCATCCCTGGTGTTTTTTTCGCGTGGCCGTTTGCTGATCCTGGTGGCCCTCGGCCAGCCGCACCAAAATAAATAATGTAGAGCTGAAAATTCACTGGAAAAGGTTTGGATGTCTACATGCTGGTACAAGCCTATGTTTTCTTGCATGGAGGCTTGTTTTCCTTTTGTACATTTAAAGCATGACAGTTCTGGTGCACAGAAAATTATACAGTACATACACTGAGCACTTCAGTAGGAACACTTATCGATGCAATTATCCAGTCAGCCAATCATGTGGCATTAGTGCAATGCCTAATATCCTGTGGATAGAGGTCAGGAGCTTCTTTTAAAGCGGAAATATAAAACTCTCCTGAGGTTTTGGCAAGAGTTTTGGAAGAGTAGAAATGTCTGTAAGAGTCTTACGTAACTCTGCACTTATGCTGCAGCTACTTTAGTGTCTCGTCATTATTCTCTGCTGTGGAGTCAATCTCTTGGCCACCGGGACACTGATTTTGTGGGAAAATGTTTACTCAATTTACGGCACGAAGGAACTGCGTCACCCAATTGCGTAACCTAAACAGGACAGGGAATAGTGTTCTCCTGGAATCTATTGCCAGTGATGGAAATGGCCGATGGTTAAACATCAGAATTGACAAAAACAACTCCAGAAAATAATCCAGTTGACGGAGGAACAAATGCAGGCGAAGAAGGAGAGGTAAAACAAGAGTGAACCTTTGACGGGCATTCACTCCCTGGAGAGAGCTCCAAGACTTTAGAAACTTCAAAAACGACATGCATGTTTGCCTCCTTTCTACTAGATCAGTAAGTAACACAACCAGTCTACTCATTGATACTATCGGGCGTTAAACTCAAGCTTGAGTTCAAATTGGGATTTTTACGGTCGTTTCCTGATTTGGACAGTAACCAGGCTGCTGGCATTGAGTTAGCCATGATGCTTCCGCTTCGTAGAAGTGTTAACTAGCTCGCTTCTTATCTCGCTTCTTATCTCCAAAGTGGTGTTGACAACTCCCTCAGGAGCTGTGAGGAAAAGTACCTGCGTCCTCAACGGCGTCTTGCTTTTGCAGCGTCTTTACCACAGTGACCAAACAATAACACCGCCTGGAACTGCTGTCGCCTCTTTAATGTTTACATGAATATCAGAACGAGGGAAAAATTAGATCACGCCGACTTTGACTGAGCCAGACGGGCTGGTTTGAGTATTTCTGATCAGAACTGCTGATCCCCTGAGACGTCAGTCCAAGCTGTTGGTTTAATGGTGCGGGGATTGTTTTCTCGGCACATCAATATCAATTACGGTTCGAATGCCACAGTCTATTTATACTTTTGTTGCTGACCATGTGTATCCCCCTCATGGCCACAATTAACCATCTGCTCATGGCTACTTACAGCATGATAATGCACCATGTCACAGAGCGTTCGGCGAACTTCGTTGGCCTCACCAGTTGCAAGATCTGAACCCAATCAAACCTCTGGGATGTGGTGGAACAGGACATTTACTGCATGGATATGCAGCTGACAGATATGATGGGATGTGGTCATGTCAACATGGAGCGGAATGTTGTGTATCTTCCGCAACATGAGTGAGAAACACTGTAATCTCCAGTCATGCCAAGGGTGAGTTATTGCTTTAAATACAGATCTAGACGATGTAAATTGACTGTGGACGTCTGGCTTGTGCTGACTGAGCCTCTTTTCCAGTGTAGGCAAATCAACTTAAAAGGTTTGATCAATCAGAGAAGAGAACATATCACTCACTAACACATACAGTACCAGTCCGCCCTGAGGCTGCTCATGCACATTCATGTAATTAAAGAAACCACTTTGCCACAATGTGTTTCAAAAGGCTGCATTGAGCGGACATGACAAGATTGACCACCAATTTCTTTAAAAAGAAGAAACTATTCCCGGAGAGGCGGCATTTCATTCGGAGCCTTCATCCGCCCTGCACTCTGCCTGCTGTGAAAAATGAGGACAATAACACAGTGCGCTTAATTTGATTTTGCATAATGACATTTTGAGTTATCAGTAAAGGGAGAATTCAACCAAAGAGATGATTGCAAATTATCTCCACAACCTCCCTGGGTCATCCGAAAGGAAAAATGGTTAATCATGCCTCAGCGTTCCCAGAGCAGACGACTAGGTTTGCAGGAAGACGATCTACAGACATTCTCTCCGAAGACAAAACACGAGATCTCTTCAAATAACACCACATGTGATTATTAGTCTTTGTATGCGAAGCAGCATGTGGGAGGCTTCTCTTGTGATGAGAGAAAAGGGATGGTTTAATTTAGGAGATCGCAATTAAGAGGGAGAGTTCTCTATACCAATAAAAAGTATCATGCAATAAGTATGACTAAAGTCAGAAGCCCTGATGAGGATGGCCTGTAAGTGCTAGTTAATGATATTGCCTCTTGATATCCCGCTTCTTCTTTGCCTCACTGTATTTCATCCCAGTATCTAACGGAACGCTTTACAATGGCGACATATAGTCCGGCTCAGTAACCTGAGGAATTCCATCCATATTGGAAAATGATGTGCCTCACAGTGATGTGTCCCATAGCAACCTCCAGTTCCAATACAGACAGTAGAGTAGCCTTTCCACTATGTAGATGGGAAAAATTTTCACGGTTATGGAATAGGTAGAAACTGCAAAAACTTCAACGTTTTTTGTCGCCTGAGAACTATATATATAACACTACGATCTTTCGGGCTTATCTTTCCTCGGTGATCTACATATGGAATTCAGTTTTTGGGGGGGGGTACTTTCATGAGAACTCACAGTGTCAAATAGTTTTGTTTAAATTTTTCTCATTTCCTATACACACATGTATGTATAATGGTTGCCGGGTCTTAACACCCATATGCTTAATGCCCTGAAGATGTAGTTTGGGTTATGATTAAACGATTCAATACGTGAACTCACTGGGGCTCATAGGTGATTTGGATGATCTGGTCATATTAAGCAAAAAAGAAGAAGAATTATAAGATAGCAGCCCCCTATCTTTCCTTCTATTAATCAGTGACTGCTGGGATATCTAGACTCTCTGAACAAAAATGGTGTCAAAGCAAACAGCGATAAGGTCACCTCATATTTTAACGAGTTATAACCCTTTGGGGAAACGCTGTGGAGAATATTCGTACTTAATGAGTCTTATCAATTCTTTTCATTACTTAATTAATGCTTCAGCCTGCTGGTGGTTGTAACAGCACTTCCCAGTTACTACTGCGCATGTTTATCCGAGCTGGATTCATTTATGATGTACCGATTGAATTTAGAGGTTCTGTGGATGTGGGACCTTCATCAATGTCAAAGGTGTACAGTACGTAAGTGTGCTATGAACTCACTCAGGTATATACACATACACTATATGTTACTGTATATGATCCTGTAGACAACTTTCAAAGAAATGTCTGGAATATAGAATAGTTTTGATATATGATTAATCTGTGCAAAAACTTTGGTGACATTTTATCTCAGGGTTGAATCTTTATTCCTCCTTTTTCATCTGCAGGCTGAAAAATATGATGACACTATTACCGTGGAAAGAACTCCTTTTGTCACCGAATTTGTGGGCCGTAATCTTCAGGAGAAAGTGCTTCTGTAGGAGAATGGAGGGCTAATAGCAGACAGGCTGGGGGAGCAGGATGATCCTGAGTTTTGGAGGGGGAGGGAGACTGAAACATTTACAAATCATCTTCACTCGCTCGCTCGCTTGCTCCGTCACTTGTAACAGAGCACTCGCACAACCTCGTTGGAAACTTCAACGCTCTCGATGTCGATTAAAGTCCAACTTTTCATGAGTCTACTCAAATACCCCCTTGCAGGCGCGAGTATGTGTGATCGCTCTGTATGTGTATAGCATAATGTTTTATCAGGTGATAGAGTCGTTCGGTCCGGTTGTCGTGTAAAGGATGTTCGAACCTTCAGAACTCCCTTTGATCCATATGTCGCAGTATCTAAAATTGCCATTGCCATGCAAATATGCTCACAATGACATTCCTGACATGCTAGTGAACATAAAGAGCAGTTTCTGATGGAACCATCACTAGTTTAGCTTTTTGCCTGTACCCACTTTGACGGTAATCCATGAAATAGCTGTCATGCGGCATGCCAGTCAAGATCAAAGTGGATGGAGCGACAGTCCGTCCATCGAGCCTCACTCGATTTCCTGTTAATTGCTCATTTTCACCATTGAGTTTCAGTTCAGTGAGCCACGAGATTTAATCACAACAAATGCTCACGGAGTGACTGGAAAAACACTGAGCGACACTCACACAGCAAGGTTTTCTCTCTTTTTGGTGCCTGCTGTGTCTCTAACCCTCTAAGATCAATTGTCAGTTTGAAATTGTTCACATTTTAAGCAACTTTTAATTATTAAACAGTTACACGTAATGTACGTTTTGTTGGCAGAGATTAATGGTATCATAAAACTCCTATCTCAGGAGCCATGCAGTTCGGTTTGACAGTTTAAAAGGGAAATAAGAGGCTGTGGGCACACTGCAGTTTGTCAATCGAACATAAATCTCCCCTCTTGTCTTTGTAACTAACGCCATTAATTCCGAGTGAGCAGTGTTGCCATTTCTAGTCCACTCATAACAGAGGCCATAATGTATATCCACATCACTCAATTTGGCTTTTAGTGTTTGGGCTCGACCGTATCTCTTACATAAACGCAGCTTTTGAAAAAGGGAGGGATGAAAGGAGCGATGAACGATGAATTGATTGACGGCCGAAGAGAGAGGATGGAGATGGAGGAGGAATTATTCAGTGAACCGTTGAATACTGTATCCATCCATCCTGAGCAGCATGTGAAATACACGCATGTGGGAGTGTGGGTGTGTGGGTGTGCGCGCTTTTCATGCATTGCTCACAGAAATGCCCACACATGTAAACACAGGCACAAACAAAGTCAATCTCTACACTGTTGTATCATTAAGAAATACAGTGAATATTGAGAGGGTGCTGCCGCAGTCTACTGTATGTGTGTATGTGTATGTACTGTATGGAGCACAGCAATCATGTTGTAGTCAAATGTTCCAGCCTCCTCCTGCATTAGCATTTAGATCCATATGATCATTTCACCATGTTCCTATGTATGGGGTGTATTTAAACGACCTGAGCACCTGCACGTTCCAAAGCAGTGTCCTGTCATGGTTTTGATTTCCATTCTGGTCATCCATCATTTCATGATGACCCTTACCAGTCAGTCCAGGTTGCATTGTGTTTTTGGGGATTTTGCCTCAGCCCAAACCTTTGTTCGTCTGCTTTGGTCGTCACTTTTTTGAGCACTGTGACTTGTTCATTACAGGTAATTTACTCCATTACCGGCCACATCGGTTCACAAACCAGCCCTGCGAGAAGTCATCACGTCACCAAGCTTTCAGCCTCAAAATGCAAATGTGTCACCACTTACGAAAATGTCTTGGAAGTCTTGGGAAAACTTGTGGTGCAGCATTTTGTAACAGTAATGCGCTGCAATTCACACACAGGCATATACAAATACAAATACACACACACACACACACACACACACACACACACACTGCAGACACCATGGAAGTCTCTCACAATATATTCCAAACCCAACCTGATTCCATGTGACACACAATGAACACCCCTCCACAACATAAGTCACGTAGCCAGTTACTGACTCATCATGTACAGTCCTCAGACATTCACGGACAATCACTTGATTGACACTGTATATTACAGAGACCCTCTCTACCCACCAATCATTCTGCCACAGTTCAAAAATGCTGGCAAAATGAGCGAAATGCTAACTTTGCAACATTTGAAAAGTATTTTAGGCATTTTATTGAGTGGCATGCTAAGCCATGGTGGCTATGTGGTAACATTAATAATCTGGCCACAAGATGGGTGAGCCATGTTTTATTCATAGTAGTAGTATGCTTGTGGAATGGCTAAGCTTTTCTAGCAGTCATTCTTCTGCATCGATGAGCCACTTGAACTGACGTCCATATATATATATGATATATATATACCAGAGGCATTCTGTATTCTTGACGAGTGCTGAGTATACAAAATAAATATATTAAATAGCATGCCTGTTTAATATATATATATATACTGTATATAAAGGAGTGTGACAAATGCTAAACACAGATAACGAGCTACGATGGCAAACTTTTTTTCTTTTTTGTTGGGGGGGCTTCGACTTGGCCTTAAACGTGTTTTTGCGTCAAAATGAAGCCGGATCGTTCCTAGGCCAGTCACACTTTCTTGGTAGATATTTTGACTATGTGGTCTTATGTGGAAGCCCAAGTACTTCAATATTATGAACAAGACATTATGAAATTGACAAGATATCAATAGAATATATGAATGAACAAACATGTAAAGAACAAACATGTGAAATAAATGCTAAATTATACAACCTCAACTAATTTTGTAATTCAATTTCATAAACAGTAACAGCGGAGGGTACAGTGGGACTCAAAACTAATTGGAATGGGGAAAGTGTCAGTTTGCCGTATTATCGGTCCGGGGTGCGATGAGAGAAAACACATGCGTTGGTGTACAGTGGGTGATCGTTGAATGCTAGAGACAGGCCAACACTTTAATTCTAATCTAAATCATACCAATGATGTAACAATTATAAACTTTGAAATTGCTGACTGAATTTTTCAGCCCCAAAAGGTCAACCAGTGTTTCTTTTCTTTTTTTGACGGACAGGTGAGGCTGTCTGAGCACTACAGAGAGCTCAACAGTGAGAAAACAGTGAGTTACACACTGTCTCCAAATTTGGACGTCTCACTGTCAACACCACTGATGTGATGCTGCGTCTGCTTGGCTCTGCCAACACCCCCCCATCTGTTGTTATGTAACTAGCTATCCATGAGCAACAGTGATCTGTGTGTGAGCGTGTGTGCTGCTTGCCTTCATACAATCAGAGGCTCTTACTTAACCAGAAGCTTCCCTGGAAAACAGGTGATTATTATTTAAACAGGGATCCATTAATTTGAAACAAACAATATTTTTTATTAGATGTTCCTTCTGTAACACATTCATGAACTGATTCTCACTGTTATAAAAACTGCTACTAATTTATAACAATGTGTTGATGAGATACATTTAACTGCTCCTCAAAAATAAATTCAGCACACTGTACTCTACCTAGTAATAAATTAGAAGTGAATGCAACTTCCATATACATCCTCAGATTATAATACAATGCTCCTTCACAAAGATTTAAGCATCCTCGATTAGACAGAAAAGGAAGCAGTGAGTCAGGTAGTAAACCACTTTCAGTTGAGCAGCCTTGCCTAAAAAAAGGCCATAAAACTCAGAGTGTCTGGGGATGTTCCCACGTGAGCCCAGGCTCTCTGTCTGCTGGCGCTCGTCTCTCTGATGCCATCAGGGCCCTCAGCACCAAACCCCCGGACGCTGCAGAGAATAACACACTGCCTCCACACACACACACACACACACACGCAGGGGAAGAACACACACGCGGCGAACGCCGCAATACGGCGCCATGAGCCGTGCTCAAACCTGGGCCGGGAGGGGCACCTGAGCCATCTGTCTGAGTTACGTCTGTTTGACAGTATATGCCTGCATTCACACACAAGCCCACATAGACACATATTTACAGATGAATGCAATTACTGGAGTCCGTATACATGCAAATTCATGCATGGAAAACATAATTGCACATATACTGCATTAAAAATTACGTATGCACACATGCATGGAAACACGTAAAGAAAATGCAGAATAACACAAATATTCAAATGGCCTCTTATGGTGCTTATACAACCATCTAGCCTTCTTCTACTTTCTCTCTCTGCTCTTATTTTGGTTTTGTCTTGTTTTATTCTTTTGGGGGGATAAAATTCAGAAAATACAAAATAACAACTACATGGATGCGGGCACAAGCTTTTCTAGAAGCACACATGCTCCCCATGGATCCTCGAAGCTAAAAAAAAAGGAAAGGGTTGTCAGGGCCATTTATTATCCCTTACCCTCGAAAAAGAACACAAAATGTTTCATTTTATTTTCCACCATTACCCAAAGGATAAATTATTAAAAAGTTCTTTAATTTATTCTTGACATTGTTTTGTCTTCTCTTTAGTTTTCTTTTTTTTAATTTGTCATCTTGCTACCCATTTACTCTTTATTTCCCAATGCAATATTTTCAATATCCATCCATTTTCTTCCGCTTATCCGTGATCTGGTCACAGTCTGCTAAGCAGGGTATTGCAGACATCCCCCTCCCCGATCAATGCTTTCCAGCTCCTCCGGGGGCGTTCCCAGGCCACATGGGATATGTAGTCCCTCCAGTGAGTCCTGGGTCTACCTCGGGGTCTCCTCCCAGATGGGTGTGTGCTCACTGAACCCCCAATTGAAGGCGCGCAGGAGGCATCCTGACAAGATGCCCAAACCACCTCAACTGACACTCCGAGTTCCCTCTGGATATCCAAACTCCTCACCCTTTCTCTAAGGCTAAGCTCAGCCACCCTATACAGAGAAATCTCACTCATTCGTTCACTAGGCAAAAGGACCATAGGATAGGGTTGGATCGTAGATCGACCAGTAAATCGGAAGCTTTGCCTTAAGGCTTAGCTCCCTCTTCACCGTCCAGTATGACACCCACATCACTGCACCAACACGCCCGTACATCTCCCGCTACGCTTCCCTTCACTCTTGAACAAGCCCCCGAGATACTTCAAATCATTCACTCCAATTTATAGTCTTTCTACTTGCCTGTCTTACTTTCAATTTGAACAAACATTAGGAAACACACAAAATGTGGTGAGAAAATAAAAACTACCACCTTAAGGAATGGATTCATTATTAAACATGCCTAGAACAAAAACACAGCAAAACAAAGGGACTGAAAAAAACTACGTTAAATTAAAGAGTAAAATAATGTAATAATGTAACCTCGTTCTTTTGACCCATGTCAAGTCTACCTATTCCCGATACAGACTTTGACAACAAGAAGAACAAAAGAGCTACAGGTAGAAGGTGCTCCTGATCTTTTACAAGTGAAGTTGTTACGCCGCAAAATAACAAAGCCCACAGGCCTAGTTAGGATGTCTAACGTCCTTGCATCGCTTCTCTTCAGCGGACTCAGTGCTGTCATTAATGCAGCTTAATTAAATCATTTCAAATCTGCTTTGTGGCAACTTTCTGAAGGACGCATAGTCACAGGGCCGGCCCAAGCCTTCATGGGAGCACACTTTTATTGGCTGCACTTGTGCTGCACTGACATAAGTAGTAGATTAAACCAACATGTTGATATAATATTGCATTTTTCTACTACATATTTTAGCCCCCCCCCCCCCTAGTGGCTTTAGGCAGGCACTTAGTTTGCCTCAGCCAGGGGCCGCCTTTGTCAGAATATGCTTCCCATTGAAACATTGTCCTAATTTTTCAGGACAATGTTTCAAGGGCTTTGATTGCTCACTCATCTGCGTGATTGTAGGTCAATTGCTGGGAATTTGGCTGCGTTTGAGCTTGATTAGGGTTTTATATTCGAAAACAAACCTTTCCACGAAGAGATTTAAAACACAAGGGGTAACTGGCATGTAAAATTGGAGCCGGACTTCTAAACTGTGGTAAACGTTGCCTGTTTCCCTTTGTACTTTCACCTCTCATCTCAGTTGATGTTGGAACTAATCTGAAGATTGCAGATCCCAAAGAAGAAAGCAGTTCCTCTCCCCCCACAGAGTTTAATAGGATGAGCGGTTGGTCAGGGCCAAACCTGAAGTTATTTCCTCGGCTGAGAGTATTTGATAGCCCAGTGTGGGGGCAGACACTGACAGAAAAAAATGTGTTTCTTTTCAGCGGTGCCATTCTAGCTCACGATCTCTCTGTGTGCAGAAAATAAACTGTCACAAAAACACGGTCATACACATCATATACATACACATGGAGACAAACTCACATGAACAGCACAATGACACGCAGACACTAACACGCACACACACACACACACACACACACACACACACACACACAGTGCTGATGATGAGAACAGGAGAAAGTGTGCTTTGAATTATTGAACCGAGCTGATAAAAATAGGCGTTCAAAAGAGGCCCTATATTAAATATTCAGAGCTTTATCTTAAGCAGTTTGTGGTTGATACTGAAGAGCGGTTTCAGTGCATCGTTCTGCTCTGCTCACTGATTTTAGTCCTGCGAGGGTTGAATGAAAAAACGCCCACAGGAGAAATATGATTTACATTAAAAATTATGTTTCCTAACGTTTAAAGCCCGAAATGAGAAACTGTCACACTTCAAACTCATACACACCACTGACCAAAAAGTTGTGCGTATGGTAAATGAATCAATGCTGGCTGGTTTTGATTATGTATATTTCCTCTGATCAGTCATCAACATGAATATGACTTTTTAATATTACGAGACATTGACATAGTTTTGATTTCAATCCCTTTTTAAACTTCAAATAAACTGTACTTATAACAGATGACGTGTGTTGAATGTTTGACCGAGTACACTTCCCCAAGTATTTTTCTTGCAAACACTTTAAAGTACATTTTATTCACATATTTATTTACATGTATATTTAAGCTATTTTTTGAAATATCATTCAAACATACAAGGTGACGTTAATACATGCTCTGTTACGAGAAATGTAGTTGTTACATGGTCCCAGCTACAGCGCGTCACAGGAAACACCCGAGTAAATGATGGTATCCTACACAATTTGTGTTCGTAGTCAATATGTTGTCTTTTCCTTTCAAACGTGAGCTGAAACCAGGGTTGTTCACTTTGCCGCAGGGCTGAGGTGCTGACCTCATTATGTAGCTACAGCTTAAGACTGCCACACACATACAGTAGAAAAGCCCCAAAAAACCATGAGTCACTCCCGCATATGAGAGGATTGTGTGTAAAGCACATCGCACGCATCATCCATTCCACGACATTCATTTGAATCTCTCCTGCCAGAGAAGATCAACCAGTTTACCCAAACCCTGTATTGACTCCACCTGCTTTGCATGACATTAGCATAAACAAAATGACTAACATCTTGGAATGTCAGATCAATTATATCAAAGCCTTTAGAAATGTCACACTGGTATCTGACCTGCAGTCAACAGCTCTGACCCTACAGAGAACCAAGTGCTGGTGGCGCCAAGTGCTGCTGGTGCATCTGTCTCATTAACACGCAGGGAGCACATTCGAGGGCTGTGTTCTGAGAACATGCTTTCCATAAAGGTTGCAGAAATATTTGAGTTCAGACTTAAATATGACTATTCTTTATTGATTTATGTGTGTGTGTGTGTGTGTGTGCGTGTGTGTGTGTGTGTGTGTGTGTGTGTGTGTGTGTGTGTGTGTGTGTGTGTGTGTGTGTGAGTGTGTGTGTGTGTGTGTGGAGAGATATGTGTGTTTACCTGGCGATTACTGGGTATGAATAATTAGTGACAGCTAATCTGTAGTTTGTGTGGCACAGCCAGTGACATTAAGTAAAGATGGACGATTGGTCTCCACGTCCTCCCATTATACAAAACTGAAGCCAAAATATGTTCGACACAAGTTCAATTCAATTCAATTTTATTTGAATGCCGCCATATCACGACATACATTGTCTCAATGCACTTTACATAGTGAGGTCAAGTGCCGCCATCATGTGCTGGTCAGGGTTTGCGCAGTAGTGAGTGAAATAGTAATGGAGTGGAGTTGCAGTAATCGAGACAATATCGGTCGTGATGTTTCGCCCCGTTTTTATAGCATCAAATAACTAATTAAAACCAAACTTATCAATTGAGACGAACACTTGAAAATACATCAGCATGATAAAGAGCTATATAAATGACCGAAACCAACTTTTGGGGAAAATGTTTTTGATGTATACTTTGACTTTTTATTCTGTACCATGTCCCACCTACTTACATGGAGGAGGCAGGGTTTATGAACTATACTGCAGCCAGCCACTAGGGAGCGTTCCAGAGGATTTGGTTTCACTGTTGGGGCGGCTGTCATGTTGCTCCTCTATAAAGTACAGTCTATGGGTACATCCATTTTAGTAAATTAAGTGACAAGCAACTATGTCTGAACTTGTGAAAAATGAGTGCAGTTTTCTGCATAAACACAAACTGTAGCAGGTATTCTCCAATACAGTGACTTGGTATCAAGACTAAGTAGTAAACGGCTGAAATATTTCCAGTGCATACATACAGTAGAGGATCTTGGAGTCAAAACTTTACACTTTACACTATGTAAAGTGCCTTGAGACAATGTATGTTGTGATATGGCGCTACACAATTAAAATTGAATTGAATTGAAAACATACACTAATCAGGCACATTATCACAACGGGTAACTGGGATTTTAATGGTTAGAAAATTATAGATGCAGAGTGCAGTGTCTGCAGAAATGAGAACTTTTCATTGCAACAACAAAAAGATTGCTCCCTGTCACGACAGCATCGCTCTCTGTCTCTCGTTGCTACTGTTCATATCAAGAAAACAAACCCAGGTACGTGTTTGCATTTGGAGGGAATAATCAGTGAGATGAAACATTGCTCTTGGCCCAGGGCAGCAGCAGCCGCGGCACAAAGGAACAACAGAGTAGTCTTTGAAGTAACGACGCCTACAGCTTCTTTGATATGTCATATAGGCGCAGTAACAACACTGCTAACCCCGTTAGACAGAATTACACTGTGGGATACAATACTCTGCACTTCTCCATCCACATATGTACACATTGCTTTAAAGAAGTGATATCATCCAAGATACAAGAGTAACGCGAAAAAAAACATGTTTCAAAATGTTTCGATGAAGGTGGAGAGATGTGGCCACAGCAGGGGATTTTCTACTGTACATGCTCATTGAACGCCTGCTGTGTTTCATTTCAGTTAGAAATAAAAGGGAAACTATTTCTATTTCCAGCCAAGGTGCAATGCAGCAAGCTGAGGTTGGTTTAAATACCAGCCCATGTTTCAATTAATAAGTGAATTCAAAATTCTCCCGTTGGTAGAATTGTGTTATAGGCAATGGAGCATAGACGATCTGTAAAAATCTGTCACAGATGATTCTATGTACACACAACTTGTGGAAAAACTTGTCTCCTGTCTGTGTGACTTGCTGCACGTTTAAGTAATGAACATTCATTGAAATTCAGTTTAAAATACTAAACATATGTTTAATGTGATATAAGACTTTTCTAAGCATTTTTCTTCTGCCATTTTTTTTTATATATTTATAAACCTTTAAATATATATTAGTTTATATATTTTACATAAACAAGAAATAACTTTATTTTATAACTCAAGTAAATAGATATTTTTTGATATAATAAAGAGTACCTTATTCTACAAGTGTTACTGTCAACTAATGCTCTGCTGCATTGCTGCTTGCTGTTCCAGACAGCTGGATCAATACAACTGTAATGCAGAATGTGTGATAAATACATGGAGAAGAAGAATTATTTAATTAAGAAATTGATAAAGCTATGTCATACCTTTTTATAGTCTGTTTATACCACTCACACTACTCTTTCTACCACATCTAGGTCCACTTTTGCCTCAGCGTTTTTCCTATTACAACATCCACTGCGATAAATTATTTCAGAAAAATCCCGGGTTATTAGTCTGTGTCTAATGGCCTGCATTTTCTCTGTGATGTCCCAAGCACTAGCATGGAGCGGAGCAGGTCTAAGGCTGAGCTATGTGGGAATGGTGCATGAAGAGAGATGTGTGTGCTTAGGCGGAGAGACCAGAGAGAGACCAATGAAATGGCATAACAGAAGAAAATGAGTGTTATGGGACACAGGAAAGAAAAAAATAATAAGGGAGCTATGATGAGATGGTGGTGGTAGAAAGGTCCGGGGGTGACATGGCGATCAGAAGAGAGGAAGGAAAGAGTTGCAGGGGTAGAAGAGGAGGGGGGAAATGAAGGTGGCAGGGGGAGAGGAATTGGAAGAAAAAAAATGAAACAGGCCCGCACAAATGGAGGAGTTGGGAGACGAGAGAGCGAAAAGGGTGAAAGATATACTGTACAGATTATGAGCAGTAGAAAGAAGGAATGATTCAAGACGGGGAGAAATAAGTCGAGCGAAGGAGTGCTAGACGGATGGGGAGAGTGTGTGTGTGTGTGTGTGTGTTGCAGTGGCAAGAGGGAGAGGCAGGGAGCACGAGGATGGTGTGGGGGTGTAGCTGGCGGGGCAGCAGATCTTGTCTAGAGGGGAAATTGCATTGCTAAGGATTTATTGCTTCAAGTGTAATTGGGTTCAACCAGCGCCAGGAGAGAGAAAATCCATTGAAGTCTCCTCTCTGGTGCAGTGGTGAGCAGGTTGTTGATCCACTGTGACTCCCACATCCCTGCTGCTGCTGCCGCCGCTGCAGGGTGAGGTTGCACTGCCCGAATGAAGCAGCCAAATCGTATCCCCTCAAGCCAACACACCTAAATGGCATGTTAGCGACTATGTTGTTAATTTGAGATGCCTTACAACTCCATTTCCTACTCAACTGTCTCTGAGCTGCTTTGTCCCCGATGGTGGTTTGATTCCGCTTGAGTGCATTTTTGGTGTCGTTGCCTTTGATATGGTCTTCCATTGCTGAAAGCCTTTTCTTTCTAAAATTCTATTGGAGTTCACCAGTCGCGGGTGAACGTGGAGGCATTGTCACTGAGGTGGCACCTCACTTGTAAACCTTTGATTTTATCTAACAAATGTAATTGTAATTTGACTTTCTAAACAATTTTTCTATGAAATCTGTCCTGGAGATCACGTAGAACTGTCTGCATGTTGAAAATAGTGTCATGAAATGCCTCTGACACAAAGATTATAATCTGCAAAATAAATCTGTGAAATCCATTTAACTTCCCTAAAGGTGATTTGTGCCTCGTGTCACCCACGCACACTTGAAGGCTGAAATGACACGACTGTGTTTATTCACCTCAAACAGCCAATGTACCAACTGTTCTGATGTTAGCTGTGACGACCGACAGTCGCACTTACCGTGTCTTTGGGGGTTTGTTCTGTGTTCAGCTGTATGTTTGCAAAAGAAGATTGATAAAACCAGTCCCCCACGTCTTTCCGTTGAACTGACCAGGGGCTGCTGGTCTGTACCATAGACGTAGCCATCGGGGCCGGAAATTGGAGCCAACGCGGAAGTGCCTGAAACCTGTATTCTCTGGAATGGCCAGTAGATGGCGACTCCACCATCTCCAGCAGCTGACGTGCTGTTTAATACCAACCTGTTGCATGTGCCGAATTTGAGTTTGTCGATGAAGTAGGTCCTCCGTTCCCTCTTTATCCTAAGCCCCCTTATTAAGGGTGGGTGGCATACGAAAGGGAACCTTGCTCTCTTCCTATGGGCTTGCAGTCCCGGGGGCACCCCCGGTCGTGAAGTTTAACCCTCTTGATTCAGTTTGTTGGGGGCGACGAATAAATGAGCCTTTGGATTCATCTACAGAGCAAAATACTGTATCTACAGTACTGTGCTCCTCCGATGGTGTTTCTCTCAACACGACACCAATAATAGTATTCTCTTCATAATTTGTCGATACATAACATGGAATAAACATGGAGTAAAAGCATTTTTTTGTCTCGTGACATTCAATACCATTGTATTGGAAAATAGACTGCATAGTGAAGCAGAACATTTACCATAAATATACAGTTATCGATGCATGCAAACGCATTCAAATGTAAAAAAAAAAGAAAAAAGAGTGAGACAAGCAGATTCTTTCATTTGAATTTCATTGGAAAAGCAGCCGAGTGACATAGTCGGTCCAAAAAGGCTTTCCTGGTGCAGCACAGGAGGGGGTTTGCGGATCTGTGCGTGCATTTGTTCGCGCGTGCATGCACACCCCACCCAAAACTGCATTGCGATTCCCCCTTGCTCCCTGACATGCAGCAGTGTGCACAAACCCACACTGCAGAACAGAGAAGGTCTGGCTCTGCATACCAATCGGAGAGGGAGAGAGACAGACGGCGAGTGAGACAGGAGGGGAGGCCGGAGAGTGAGGCGAGGAGAGAGAGAGGGAGAGAGGGAGTTCATGTAAAGCAGAGACAAAGAGCAAGAGATAAGAGGGAAGAAACTCCCTTCCTCCTCCTCCTCTCCCCGTCTCTCCTCGTTTTCACCTCTGCAGTCAGCCTGTCATCCTGCCTGGCAGAGTGGGCTACAGCTCTGCAGTTCTTACAAAGGGATTCTCCTTCCCAGGCTTTCCCTGCTGAGAGAGGAGGGGGTAGGGGGAACAGGAGGAGTAGGGGGAGAGGGGCGGGTGAAGGCAGGTAGAGCTGCAGACGCCTGTCGGTCGGGCGGTGCAGCAGAGGCTCCCTCTGCGTTGTCTTGATGATATGGTATTGACTGCTTCTAAAAATGGAAGGGGCGTCGATGGGAGCTCAGGGAGTGTGTCTGCTGCGGAGGGCCGGGGGACCGGGCCTTCGAGACGCAAAGCACATCCAGAGTGGAGCCGGAATAATAATCTGTTAATTCAATTCGTCGTGCTGTGTGAGAGGGATTTTCGTTTAAACTTGGGTGGTGTCAAATACCTGAGAGACGCCGGTTCGATATATATATTCTTAGGAGAGCTGCAGTGCCGCAGGAGGGGAAAATGTAACGCGAATCAATGCGAGGGTTTTTACGAGCAGAAGGTGATGGATGTTGACATTTGATAGCCGGCCGTTATTTCTGCTCGGAGAGCCCGGATCAGTCAAGGGTAAACTGCAGTCTGGGCTGCCTGCAGATTATTCTTCATCTGTTCTTGGTGTAGAAGTCAGAGGAGTTTTCAGATGTTTTCTGGAGGGGCTGTATGTGAGAAGACTAATTGCTGCAAAATTGTCAGTCAGCCCCTACTAGTAAAATTTCCAGAGAGTGAGCGAGTTGATGGCTGCAAACAAAAACACTGCTCTCCGCAGTGGAGTTATCGTCGTGTCCTGCAAGGCATAATCCCCGAGCCTGGAAACAGCTTCAGACGACAGTGATGGCATAGTAGCGTAGAAAAAAACCCACACGTTTCTGATTCACCACATTTACCTACCCAGTCTATATTTTCACACTTTACTCCAGTCAGTGTGAATTACTGGATCTCTTTTGCTGTTGATTTAATGGTACTGACTTTTTGTTTTTAAAACACTGCGTGGAAATGTTGAATGTCCATTGCACCTCACTCGTCACACTCAACTACCAAGCAGCACATGAAAACAGCGATGCTGCTCACAGTGTCGCCTTTTCATGACGCATATCGGAAATTTGGTTTGTTAAACAGCGGCCAATAAAGCAGAACCACGACCTCTCCGGGGGTTCTTACAGATTTCGGGGAGCTTCAGTTTACAGGTCATTTCCTGTTTAATGATGCATACAAACGGAACCTTACTGAAGAAGACTGAAAAATTCTGATGATGCTGTGCACATGAGACTGTGTCATATTCTGTAGTTTCAGTGAGTTTCCCAACAGAGCGAGCACTTTACAACGCAATCAAACTCTCACATGTAGAAGCCAACACTGGATGAGAGGAGAGAATATACAGGATACACCCTGGACAGGTCACCAACCACACTCACTTTCACACCTATGGGCAATTTAGAGTCTCCAATTAACCCCGAATTGCATCTTTGGCCTGTGGGAGGGAGCCGGAGTACCCGGGGAGAACCCATAGGGGCACAGGGAAAACATTCAAGTGAGGCGACAGTGCTAACCACTTCATCATCATGCTGCTCAGAACACATCAGTGTTCAGGAAGAAAAACACTGCTGGTCACTGATACTTCTATAGGTCATAACATCGCCGCCCTGCAGCTTGTAACTGGCCTGCTAGTAGTAGAGCACTTGTAAATGTAGGAGATGGAGAGAAAGGTATTGGACACACGCCTGGCAGCTTCAAGCCACTGGCTTGGACATTTGGAAGAAATTTGAGCGATGTAAAGCTGGGGTTATGTCCAGTTAGATCCTGATTGAAATGTGACTTCAGCTAGAGCCTGACCGATATGGGTTTTTGTGGCCCAATTCCAATATTGGGGAGGCACAATGTTTCGATTTCAATATATTGGTGTTATGGTGATATATGCTGTACATTTTAAAGAGGCAATGATCTCTAAGATATCGTTATCAAAGGACGCTTGATATTATGTGACTTATTATTTTACAGTTTAATCATGAACTTTATTATAAATCAAAGAAAAAACAGGAATTCAGGAGGAATTTGAATTAAGAGAGTTAACTTAATTTCTTTTTTTTAATGTAAAATGTAAACAAAAATTTACATATTTTGTGCATTCTTTATTCTTTTTATTCGGCACTATAGTCAAACATAAATGCAGATATTGATAGCACCTGGACCTGCCCTGCCCACCACTGCATGTCTGTTAGATTTAACCTCGAGAGCAAAAGAAATTTCTATGTGGAGACATTTCCCAGTGAAAAATTGATATCAGCTGTCTCATAAAGACGCATGAAAAGGAGAATGATGCACTGTGTTGTCCACCTTTCAAAGAAGAGAGGACAGAGAGCGATTCTGTTGGGCTTTGGTGTCGAGAGGCATTAACTGCAGCTTCTCTTTAGTTTGGAGGGCGTTTTCGCTCGAGGGTTCTCAAGTGAGAAGGCGTATTTCATGGCCCATTCAGATGAATGTTTTAAAAAAAAAAGGAACCCCAGTGTATTTTGGCAATGTTGTGGCCTTCATCAATCCAAACTGCATGAATATTCAAGATGAGCTCTCAATTCACCCTCGCATCAAAAATGTTCAGATGTGATACAGATTGCGAATGACATAATAAATTCACAATAGAAAGTACATCAGTATCGGAGCTTGTCAAGATTTATCAGTTTCAAAAGGAGCAAAAAAAAAAATGTTGTCATTAAGTGAGACAGAGCGTGTACGGCGGCAACTGAAAAGGAATAATTGAAAGAATTGACATTTATATACCATCACAATCCCATGGTTCTATATGGAAAGGAAAAGTGTCCTATATTTGAAACGGACACATTGATTTTACGTGGCTAAGATACTGTAAAGAGAGAAAAACTGTGTATTGGTATCAATATGCATTTTTTTGGGTGCAAAAACATAAAATTTGCACTGATGAATGCAGTGATTGCAAAACTTCCCCAACATCCAGCAGCTTCCTGGAGGCAAGAATCTACATTTCATCAGCTGAGACAGTAGAAACGACCACTTCCAACTACACACACGCTGTGATCAAATCATCTCCATCGCAGTGTGTTACTTGGTATTTTTCACAATTTTAGCAAATTCCCTGGAGTATCAATATCGAATGTGATTCAACAGCCAATTTTCAGACTTTTCAGCCTTAGCAGCAAACGAAATCCCTAATTCCTCATGTTGATTAAAAAAAATCACAGTCAAGACCGAAAGTATTTGCTTTTTTTGCTGTTCTTCATGCTCTTAGCCTCACGACATTTAGTTTGAAATGCTGTTGTCTGCTGATTTACTGCAAAGGATTTTCCGATAATTATTCATTACGATTTGCATGTGAGATGTCTTACTTTTCAACCCCTAAACTTTGGAACTTAAATATAGCATGCTTTTATTTCTAACAGAACGAAGCACAGATCATGAAGAACCAAAATTGTGGAAGATGACTGTATAAGATGTAAAAAAATTCAATAGCTCCATGAAATAGTTCTTCCCGCTAATCGAGAATATTGCCCATCACTTTTACCACCTTAACTGTAGGTGAGTCATGTGATGGTTGGCAGGTTCATTTCTGTCTGTGTGTGCAGAGTGGGGACACGTCTGCTGTGGTTTCCGCTGTTTGCTGGAAATGCAAAGGGGGGTGTAACTGAAGCGATATCTCCTTCCTTGCTTGACCGCCCTTCCCCTTGGTGATGGAAACTGGGTGTGGCGCCGCACAAACCAACCGTGGTGCGGTGTGTATCATCCTTTGCCAATCATTCGTCTGCCCTTGGAATAAGGTGATAAATTTTGACAGGGGGGATCCTCTCCGATAGCAGATAACACTGTCAGGTTCATTGGTGAAGGCAGAAAAGGAGGTGAGATAAAGACGCGCCGTTCCAATTCATTTGCCCCTGTCGGGCCAAAGCCGCCGGATAATTCCGCAAAGTGCAGCTGGAATGGGCGGCACATGATTTAACCTGCCTGGGTGCTGAGATCATTCTGTCAGTTTAGCTGGGGGGAAATGGTCGTCTTCGCTTAGCATCAGAGGGGGTGAATCATTGTCACGGCAGCGATTCTCTGAAAACCGCCGCCTGAGTAGATGAAATGTGTGAAACGACTGTTTCTGCGGGGAATATTAAAGCATTTTAAAGTTCGAGTTATTCAGGAGGAAAAGGTTAATTTGTCATATTGATTGACCGACCAAGAACAGCACTTCTAATCATCACGTGAGACTCTGTAAGCGCCGCACTGTCCGCTGACTTTTCATATTTCGCTTGTTTGTTTAAAATCAGGCCTCAGGAAATAGCAAAAGATAAGAAATAATTAAAATTTAATTATCTGCCACTGTGTGTTCAGAATGCCTTTTAAAAAAAAAAGACGTTGAAACCGCAATTACTAGAAATTACAAGAAAACAGACAAATCAAAACATAAGCTTAATTACGTGTTTGTCTGGATGCAGATGTGCCGTGAGTGGCCCCCTCGCCGCCCCGGCAGCGCAGGCAGCAGACCGCCACAGGGAAGCAAACCAAATCCAATGCTTCCAACCAACGAGTGAATGTCTGTCCCCATTTCTGCAGAACTCAAGGCAATCAGCGGCGTCTGTCTCATTTCGCTGAGCAAGTTTGTGTGCACGAGCGCACGTGTGGGGGGCATGGACAAAATGACAACAGAGAAGAGACAGCGCATTTCATTTTCTAGTTTTTATATAATGCTGCCGCTGTTTAGAACAGGGGAGGAGGGGACTTTTTTTTGTTTTAAGTAGAAATAATGATGATGCACCGAGGTGTTACCTAACTCCAGCTCCGAAATGCTCGATTCACGGAGCGCTCAATTACATAATTCAAGTGCAGAACACAGACTTTCATGTATATTTCAGTGAGTATCTATTATTCACTGGAGGAAGTTGGCTGTCTCTGGCCTCTCTTTCTCTTATGCTGCTTTTAGGGGGGGGGGGTTAATGAGGAGAAAGTGAGCAGAATTTCCCCAACGGCATCACGGGGATGATCCTCCCAGAACATTATTTGTCCTGGAAGACTATTGTGTGCGAAGGCAAATAACAGCTGTTGTTAGAGCTCCTGTCAGAAGATCATACTTCATCTTTTTTTTCCTTCCTGTGCAGACACGCTCTGATGAAAGCGCTCACAAAGCGGTGAAGTCACCGCTGCAAAGCAGCAGCAGCAGCCGCCGCCGTGTTTTTCGTGCAAAAGAAAATTCACTTTTTGGACTGCCTCTCTTTTCTTTACCCGTTGTTTCACGCTTGAGTTCAAACACAGAAAGACTCACAGCGGCCAGACTCCCGAGGGGCTGCCGCCACTGAATTAGATTCAGTGCCATGAAATAGTGAAGGGGACAAGAGAGTGCAAAATGCCCGTGAGGGAGGAAGACGGATGTAACACAGTGAGGAGAAGCATCTGTGAACTGTAAACTCACTACACACTGCGTGTCGGCGTAGCATTGTGCGTAGCAATGCCGGACTCGTGGCTGTTAATGTCTTTTAAATGCAAATGTGGACCCAACACTATACAGTAAGTCAGCGCAGCACACTTTGCCACCTCAAAGGGATTATGGGAAGGAGTGTGTGTTTTGGCCTGTAATGCTATGGAAGTATCTTCAGATCTGACAAACGAGTCTCTGCTCCTTTGATGAGTTACAGCCATAATTTAAAACATTCAATCCCTATCGTTGTGAAACACTTTTGGTGTCAGACCTGCATTGGCTACAGCAATAATTCATAACCCTACATGAACTATGGCACGATTAATAAACAGCTACTGCGCCTACATACTGGCCTACATACAACACAGCCATTTGTTTTGTTCCTTTATGACAGACAGCTGAATTTATGAACGAAAACAATTTTAACGGTGAGTTTTGATGTATTTTACTGTTCATTGCCACCGTGACCACGCCCACAACCCAACTCCCCCTGTCCCGAACTTCACCCATTCTCATCCGGTCACCCTAGCATGCCAGATATTTCCCTTATGGGATAGACGGATACCAAAACAGAGCTTAAAAGGTTCAGCCCGTGGCATTTAGTAACATTTAACGGTTAAGTTGTATATCGCAACCAACTGAATATGCCTCCAATTTCATTCCCAATACAAATGGTTTTCATCACATAGGCTGCCTGAAGTTTTTCTTTTTTAACTAACACAATGAAATGTTTGACATTATAACAGCTAATTAGTTAACTTTTGTTGCAGAAAGATAAAAAAAACTGTGGATTTCAATTCATGCTGTTGTTGACTTGTTGTTGCTACTTTCAGTCAAATTTAATGACATTTGTTTATGTCGGATATTTCAAACTCAGGGTGGAAGAGTTAAGTTCTCCAGATTTCTCTTCATACATCCTGAGCCTCCTCTCTCTCTCTCTCTCTCTCTCCCCCTTGCCAACTGTTACTTCATCCACCTCCTCGCTCTTTCGGTGGCACTTTTTAGTTCTTTCTCTCTGTCTGTCGCTCCATCCCCCTCTTTATTTTCAAAGCGTACATGGGAGACTATATATAGATTCGCAGCATCATTACCGGCAGCAGCGGCCGGGAAAACCGAGCAGCACCCAGATGATAAAACGGGAGCGCACAGCAGGGCTGTTCTGTGATGGATGGCATAAAGAGGAGGGTTGGGAGCCTCGTATGGAAAATGTGTGTAAGCCATGCTGGTTCAGAGCTGCAGCAAAGCGAGAGCTTGAACGACTGCCTACAAATGTATTCAAACAATAGGTCTTGCTTTGTTTAACAAGTACGGCCGTTTCTGTAAATTCCAGGTTTTTTGAAGGTTAGCACTTGGTGGGGTCTGCCAAATGATTTGCATTAAACCCCCGTTCACATCAAGGAGCCATGTAATCTGACAACTCCATTGTAATTCCTCCAGCGGGGGCAGCTATTGAGTGAGTAAGGAGGCTGCTGTGGTTCAGTTTCCACTGGCAACCAGCCGCCAACAGAGAAGGCTTCAAGGCAGGGTGGTAAATTCATTTTAATGATGCATATAAAAGCCCGACTGGATATTTTATTGGAATGAGGAATCTTTTGGAACACCTCGCTCAGCCAGAAGGTGTTTTTCGTGGTGATCATTCATCAGTGGCTTCATTAATCTCGAATGCTGAGGTTTTGTACAGGCTACAGAATAAAGGTGGAAAGGATAGATGCGTGTTCACTGCAGAAATTGCAATTGTTTAAGAACATGCTACATGGAATTGAAAGAAGCATGAGTTATAAATTAAGCTGGAAGGATCAGATGAAGAAAAAGTCCTTCGGAAATTATGCAAGAGTAACTAAACGAAGATGTCAGTTGTTAGCTGAAAGGTAAACTGAAATTAAAGCAGTTGTGGGAGTATACATATTTATGTATTTGGTTTGAATTTAGGGTTTTAAAAAAATACTTTTAGGTCTCCCTTGTGTAGTCAGCTGATAGCGGATCAGTTTGCTGTTAAATCAATAGAAATGAAAGCGGTGAAACCGTCAGTCGATGTGTGACCGCCGAAAGCAGTTGAACATGTCATCTGAATAATGACACATAACAGTAGTTGAAAATGTCAGTGGAAGAGAGAGATATGAAAGCAGTTGTCGAGTCTGAAGGAAAACGCTATTGAGCTGTTTTATGGGAAATTGAGGTTCGAATGCGTCTTGAGCTGAATATACATCGTGCTAAAGTGTCATCATACACACCAGGCCTCTTGGGAAATATTGGACAAGCTGATCAATAGGCCGCATTTAGCACAATCTCAGTTACTTCAGTTTTGAGCTTCGGTAATAAACTGATGCTGTAGCAGCAGCTGAGGTCATTGGGGGAAAAAAAGAATGAAGAAACACTATCAGCTGATGTTGGCCCATATAGTGTATCTTCTTATCAAAGAGACTACACCTGCAGAACTTTTAAAAGTGCCAATATGCAGAACCAATTCACGAAGGGGCATCATGTTATTACCAATGGGGTATTTCAGCATGCACAATGAAATCCTGCAAGGAGGGCAAAAGTGAGGATGTAATGAAATTCCATAGTGCCTATTAGAGACCTATCTATTGCTACTTCCTTCTTCGTGCCCTCTGATTTTCCTTCAGGCTACCTAGGCCAGTGGAACAGCACATTTGTACTTCTTCAGGTACCTACAACACCCTTTCAATAATTTGTTGATTAATTATTGGTTTTATATCCAGCGTACCATAAAGTATGTGTGGGGTAAGAATATAAATTCCTATTCTGATGTAGTTACCATCATTATAGGCTTGTAATTAAGGCATTAATCAAAACGCACTGTGTCGCTGGACAGGGCAAGAGTGATGAAGGCTGGAGTGAGTGTCGCAGTGTGATCGTCCTGACTTCTGCGCCGAGCTGCGGGGACAGCAGCATCCCTCTTAGGCTCTGTCTCCCTCTTCTCCTCCTCCTTGCATCCATCCCCGCCTCTCCTTTCACATGACATTGACAAGAGTCGGTCTGAGTTGTTTACCATCTCCACTGTCCTCTTCCTAACCATTTCTCTGTTTCCCCCCCTTCTCTCACTCCGTCCTAACATTCATAAGCAGCACTCACTTTGTCGCTCTCTCTCTCTGGCACCCAGTCGTCCCTCGCCCTTCCTCGACAGTCACGCTCTGATAGCTCGCCTGATTGCATAAGAACACGGTGTCAAACAGCCACTCAGTCAGCGGAGAGGGGTGGGGAAACACCAACACCACTGCCCACAAGAAAAAAGTTTGCGCCTTTGCTTGGGACATCTCACAATGTGAAACAGTAGACTGCCTTCTGTATGACATAGTCTCCTTATGTTCAACACATAATAATAATCCAACCGTCTTGAAAAAAGGTCACAAGTAAAACCTAAATCATCCATCCACTATTGCTGCAGTCCAGGCGTCACTCTGCCCAGCAACATTTTCAGGCTTGTCCTGGTTCTCCCGAGGCATTTGCAGGCTAGATGAGATGTGTAATCTTTCAAGGCATGTTCTAGGTCTACCCTGCGCCTCCCAACAGTTGGACATGCCTATAAGACCTCCATTGGAAGGCACCAAGGAGATATTTAAATCAGATAACTCAGGATAACAAAGGATCTGGCTCCTTTTGACGCCAGATGAGGATATCAGATCTTCTTACTCCATCTCTAAGTCTGAGCCCAACCACCCTGTGCAGGACACTAGTTTCAGCTCATGACCATAGGCCAGGGTCAGAATAAAGTTTGAGTAGTAAATGGAGAGCTTTGGCTTCCGGCTCAGCTTCCTCTTCTCCACAACGACCTGGCAAAGCGTCTGCTTTAATATTGATGCCACACCAATCTCCTGCTCCCTCCCCTCACACACAACAATAACCCCATACCCCATACCCCACACAAGATCCCCCTGAGGGACTCAGTCGTAGGTCTAATCCAAGTCCACATAACACATGAAGGTTGGATGGACAAACTCTCATGACTGCCCAAGTAGCCTTGCAGCGAGTTGGCCCACTGTTCCACACAGTCCCACACAAGCTGGGCTTCACTGCAGGCTCACTCGGACTGAACTCACATATTCAAGCACAGTGACGAGCTCCAGGGCAAACACGCACCCCTTTTCAATTTCAGTGCACACAATATAAATGTCCATAAACCAACAATGCCTGAGCCCTCATCGCCCCTGGTTAATGTCTGAAACTAAGCTAATGATAAAGCCTGGGGTTAGGTGCACAATAGCTTGACAATTCTTTGGGTTTTGGGTTTACTCTGCTTTCCGTTATGAATGATTTCTGTTGCTTTTATTTTCTCCTTTCTGTCGGTGCTAATCAGTCAGTACCCCCATGGCCGAAGCTCCTGCTGCTGCTGTTTTTTTTCCGACATGTTTCTCCGCCAATAATTCCACTGTGGACCTCTGGCCATCGATCGTGAGACACAAAAGAAGATGCTGTTACCATCAGTACCCCTTAAATCCTTTGTAATGAACTACCCAGTGCTGCTGACATGGACTTTTCACGGACAGCCAGACAAACAAGTGTGCACAAGGTGGATAACGGAGGAAAAAAGAAAAAGATAGATGCACATATGCGATTAACAGCAAGCAGCAACAAACCACTACCAGAGCAGAGGCAGCAGCTTTGATAATGATCCAGCAGGGAGCTGCGAAGAAATGGGCAGAAAGGAGGAGACGGAGAGACAAAGGAGAGGCTAAGGGGGTTATGACCAAGTTAATTAGATCAAAATGCCCAGAAAGATCCAACAAGTCCAGCCAAGTCTATAGAGCCTGGCAGATCTGAGAAATAACTGTTTTACCGTTTACTGTGAAGATAGTGCTTGTGTGTGTGTGTGTGTGTGTGTGTGTGTGTGTGTGTGTGTGTGTGTGTGTGTGTGTGTGTGTGTGTGTGTGTGTGTGTGTGTGTGCGTTTGTGTGCGTTTGTGTGTGTGTGTATGATTGCACAGCACGCTCACAGAGCAGAAGCCAATTAGTGTGACAACACTGCGAGGCACATGGGTGTTGTAGAGCAGCGGAGCACTTAAGCGCTGCCTCCTCTCAGGGCCGGCGAAATTCAAACAGCATTTCATTTCGAGACCCTTCAAATAGCTGTGAGCTTGACGATTGACTGTGAGGCCTGTTTGTGTTGCTTCCTGAACATCCAGACGGGCAGTCTGACTGGGTGGACTCAAAAATCTCAAACAGGGCAACTATGAGCAATCTGGACCAAGCAAGAGGCAGAGGCCAGGAGTTTCACCTGGGCTGAGGTTCAGTGAGTTTCACTTTTTTAAAATCTGATATGTCCCTCCCTGTGGTAGGATATGAAACACTTGACCATGCAAACAAGGAGGAGCAGTTTAGTCTAGTATCGCCAGACCATAGAAAAAATGGCAGAAAAAAAGGTTGATTATTTGATTTGATTTGTCCTCTATGCTCAACTTGTAGCCCAGCACACAGATGGTGTTTCCATAACTGGGGCAAACAGAGGGCTGGCATTTGGACAGTTTGCAGTGGTGCGGAGAGGTTGTGAGGAAGTGGCGGTGACACTTCAGTGCACCTGGTCCACTGGGCAACAAAAAAGCCTTTTCATCGAGCTGCAGCGGTGACATTTAGAAACCCATGTATATTCACAGATGTTCTGGCAGCGTCGAGATCCTGAGCCACAGAAATGTTAATGTTGACATGTTGTTTAACATTTTTTCCCCACCTCTGTTTTGAAGCAACGTGTTTGTAAGGATGTGAGAATAAGGGGACAGGGGAAACGAGTGAAGTTTAATGAATGTGATTTAGATTTATGATTTATGCCAGGGAAGTGTTTGTTGATGCTATGACCTAAGTTTCACTAAAATTCAACTTCTGGAGGGAGGCATACCAGAGCCACTGCATTAACAGGAGTGTCCGGGCACCCGGCCAGTTGTGGACATTGAGAGATGAAGAGCAGAAACTGCCGTCCTGCTCTGCACAGTGCTGAGGGCGAACCGAGAGGGGAGCACTAACATGGCATTTGTTTTCGTCTTGGTTTCCACCCCTGGGGTCGGCATGTTGATATCGGTACACAATCATGTTATTCTATGCTCACATTGTGCCACCTCTTTTGAAGCCACCTCTTGGAAATGACAGCCTACTGCATTACATCACCATATTCAGCTAATATATGATCCCCCTTCCTGGGAGTAGATAAGTGCAGACACTAAACAAGATTTTTTTACGTGTCCTTGCTCAGGGGCACCACTAACTTAAAAATCCACTGCAACCCAGTGGGTGACTGCTGGCGTACTCCACCCACGGTCGGTGCGTTACATTTATAAATCAACATGCATGAAGTCTAAATTATTGAGCAGGCACTGTAGGACGTGAATGAGAAAAGCATATTAAGTGAAGCAGCTGAGAACATTTGTTGATGGAGTACCAGTAAAAACTTAAATCTGTAGTTCATCCATCTATACAACTGGATTAGCTGTTGTGCAAAGATTATAAATTATTTTCAATTCATCTGATATCTGTGCAGATACAGCTCGAGTCAGCTGACTCAGCGGTGTGGTGAGCTACTGCCACCAAGAGGCAGAAGATTTAAGATGTGAATAAGCACTAAAAGCAACAGGATACCACTGATTTTTTTCGTTTGTGGTGCAGTGTTTTGAGGCTTGCTTTGGTTTTATTTACTGTTGGGGTTGTAGTTTATTTTGGATTTCTACATTGATTTAAAAAATTGCCACAAAACTCAATTTTCATGCTGTTATCAACAGCTGCATATTAATATTTTCAACTAGCATTGGACTTGACCTGAACTTTCACTTGGACACTCGGTCAGATGTTGCAAAACCATGTGGTTGGACAAGAGTTGTTCAAAAAAAATCATAAATAAATCAATGAATAGATAAAAAATCATGTCAAATCTACTGGGGATCTTAAATCTTCCAAAACATAAATGGATATTTGTACAACATGATGCATAATATCTTCAATTGATGGGATTTTGGAGCAACTAAAAACAAATGCCCGAACAAGCACACACAAAGTGTACTATATTTGACCAATTCATTTCACAACCATAAAGATTTGAAACATAAGCAGAAGAAAATGTAATAGCAATTTCATTTCATTTCATTTTAACCATCTTAACAACGGTGTCCTATTTGGACCAGTGGTGGAGTCATCTGAATAGAAGAACAATGTGCCTTCTTTTTTGAATTGCCTTTTTAATTGATTTAAATTGTGGAGAACATGCATGCAGGGACTACTCCCAGTTTAGCCACAGGAAGGTGTAAGGTTTAATCTCATCTGTTTTAGAGTTATTATTGCACAAAGCCTGTGTGGCAAATGGTCTATTGAGTGTAATCACCGTGTGAGTTTAAGGCTGCAACAGTGATCTAATCTCTTGTGACAGCCCTGTGCATTATTACAGCTATAGTACTGCATCAGTGATGCCAACGCCACAAGCAGTCGCCACCAGGTGTCACTTTTGGACAATTTTACATGGGTGGCCAAACTGTATGACTATTTACACATTTTCCTTGACAACCTGACAATTCCTAAAGGGAAAGTTAGAATTTTCCGCTTTTCTGTTACTCCGTCCTAGGCAGGTCAGAGGTGAGCCCTGCATCAACAAAGATTTGCTGTTTGCTGATGTGCCTTTTCACTCACCATGCATCTATTTCCCTGTGCACAAAGAGTGTCCTCAAATGTCAAAGAATAAACAGTGGGACCAACAACTTCAGTAGGTTTCTTTTGAGTTCATGTCTAGTCAGCTTATCTGCTGCTGCTGTTGCTGTATCCTTACGTTTCTGTTTCTGAACTTTTCACTTGCAGTCTTAAAGCAAAGTGCATTTCTGTAAGGCTAATAACTTTTCCCTTGAAAACACAGTGACATAACTCACATGATTTAACACATCAGTGGGTAATTGTATTATTAGCATGAGGGCTGGACAGAGGAACAAACTCCCGTATCTTACTGTAAAGTGAGTTTCCTTGTGACTACCAGAGGCTGTGGCTGTGAGAGCGTGTACCCTGACCCTCCATCATCTTACCTAGTCTGCCCTTATTGTCCCGTGGAGGTTTGTTTACCATGTGCATACCTTCTCCCACAGTCACAGACCCAAGGGCCCAGCATGGCAACAGCAGCAGTGAGTTACATGTGGCCTTGTAATGAAAAGACTGTATGTTTTGATTGTAGAGCCTTGATTTTCAAGTCTGTGCGTGTGTGTGCGCAAATGGGTGTGTGTGTGCGTGTGCGTGTGCCTGTTGCCTTGCATTGTAGCCCCAAGGGCCAAGTATGCATGAGTCCTTTCTCTATATCTACTAGTGTTCAAACATGTCTTTGACTTCATTCACCAATCTTGATACCGGCCTGCAGCAGCCGTTACGAGCAGGAAGTTTTACAATGATGCAAGTTCCAGTTTGAATCCTGACCCAGTTTAGAATTTAACGTGGCCATTAGAAAAGCATTTGGTTTGATGACTTAGACAGTTCACTGGGCACAATTAAATTTCAAAGCTTGAGCTTATTTCAGCCGATGAGTCATTACTGTTTAATTTGCGATTTATTCAGTAAAATAACTGATAAAATGTGAATTTTGACATATGGCCATCATATTTTCAGTGAGGGTGACATCATAACTCACTTGGTTGATCCAACCCAAGAACAAAGCTACTCACTCTGCTATCATTTGACAAAGAATAACAGGAACACTTAAGTGAATCAACTTTCAGAATCAACTGATTAATAAATTAATTGATTAACTATAAATCTTATTTACTAGATTCTTATGAGATAATACCTTCTATACAAAGGAAACACTGACAAGGGTAAGATGAAGCTATATGGAAATGTAACAAGCAGAAATCCATATAGAAATATCATAGTCTAAAGAGCATTAATAGCATCAACATTTTATTGTCATTGTTTAAACCTGACCTGAAACATGAGTGTTTCAATCCTTAAAGAGATAGAAAAAAATGTCTCGGTTAGAACAACGTTATGTTCTGTCCTCGCCATAAATTTGATTTCCAGCTCGAATTGAACTCTGAGAAAATATTTGGCAGACAGCGCCGAGGGGAAATAATTTTGACGCATTGCTATTGGACAGAGAAAAACAACAATAGCCGATTTAATTGGCTTATTCTGCACTGTCCCTAATTTCGACCAATTAAAACTGGTACTGGGCGGGGCTTGGTGGCGGAGGGAGGGGGAAGTGCTCAGAGTGTTGTTGTGTGTGGCTGCCGGGGACAGACGGAGTTGCCAGGTCAGCGTGAAAGTACCACCCGGACCAACACGTCGGTACTGACACCAAGAGACGCACTGGTGAGTCGTGTTTTTTGCATCTTAACAAACTTTTCTACTCGTGTTTAGTGGTCGCCGAGTTGGACGGACTTCGCCTGGTGTCGTGCCAGTTCGTGGACCCTCGTCAAATCAGTGTCTTGTCAAAACGGAGTTCGCATGGGAGGAGATGCCGGGGGAGGAAGCGCTAGCGTGCTAGCTAACATTAGCCGCGCTGAAACAAGTTGCGAGGAGGGGGGCTAACGCGTTGTGCAACAGGGAGAAGACTTCAACACGGGGCAGGAGGTTATTACCCCGTTTAACACGTTGTGTTCGGTGTGCCACCCTTTCCGGGCTTCGCCTGACAGCAGCGCTGCTGGCGGGCTAACGGGCGGTCGGACTTGGCTAGCCAGCAAACTTAGCTCGCGACGGGGCAGCCACATTTGAACCTTCTCGCGGTCACCTCGCTGAACTACATCGCATTGCTGCTTCATTTTTGCTACTGAATCATTTGGGGGGGGAGTGAGTGAAGTGAAACGGGCCCACTGTTTGTTAAAAGTTATAACCCCCCCCCCCCCCCGCGATCACAACTGTGCAAAGTCCACCACGTAGCGACAACAATACGGTCAGTGCACGTAAACGAGCAGGTGGTTGTGAACGTAGCATGAGGTCGTCCCCCCCCCTCCTCAACCTGTCGGCCGGTGGGTAGAGCACCAGGATCCCGGCACAGAGAACTGTCTCCTGCTCCCTCAGACTGCAGTTGTAAAATGCCAGACTTGCAGCAGCTGTTTCTTTCGCTTCTCTTGACGTGAGCTCCCAGTGGACCGTCTCTGTCCGGATATTACTGTAATACACACCAGCATCAGCGATACATCACTGCCCATGGTTGATTCTCTCCGACACTTCCAAGTCGGTGCAGTGTTGGACTCTAGGTTGTGGTACCTTGCAAACTTTACTATGTGTTGGGGGGGGGCGAGAATTGCATGTAAGGTATTGATAGTTTGGGAAAATTAGTCTCCAACAAATACTTTCCGAGAATTAAATCCAAAAGACTGAATTGTGCAAAATAGTCAACACATGGTTTTAAGACTCAACATGAGTTCTGTTAGTGATGCTGCCAGCTGAGATACCAACTTTTTGTTAGTTTTTTCAGAGGAATGTGCTATATTGAGGCTCCCAGTGGACTGAAATGGCGCCCTTTGGTTGGAGGAGACATACAGCAACAGCTGCCTGCACCCCTCAACAGCAGTTTGTGCGTGCGCGTGTGTGTGTGTTTTGTTTCAGTCACTAGGCCGCTGCTGCAATTGCAGCATTTCTGGAATGCTGGTCGAATTCGGTGACGTCCAACATACCGTGCACAATGGCTTTTGTGGACGAACCTGATCCTCTCTGGGAATAAGTCGAATTGCTTTGCATGTTCTTTGCATGGCCTATATAGCCTAGGTGTGTGCGCCTCGGTATTCACTTTTTAGACGGCGGGGACGAGTTGCGGCATGCGGGGGCTTTATATAGCCCCCTGAAGGAAGATGCCAAGTCATTACTATGAACAGCCAGATATAAAAAGAATTGCATATGATGTGACACTTGTTTCTCAATCACTTGGAGACCAATTCTTTTTCTGTTTCAATCTACACCGGTGTTTGACTTTTTCTTGCAAATGTCCGCCCGGCCAAATGCCACACACAATGCCTCCATAGTTGTAGTAGAAAGATCTCTATTAAGAACTATCACCTTTCTTAATATATGTTTAATATTTCTTAAGGGAATTGTCAGTGCTTTTGGCATATCCCACCGATGAGACCTATGTCCCTGCAGACTTGGTTTGGCAATAATTTCAATTTCCAGCTGATAATTCCATTCCTTGTCACGACTGTGGAGCTAATGTAAACTGACTAATCGTCTCCTGTTGGGTTTGTGTGCTCCTCATGAACCGTGGCAAGGTTTCAGATGCCGCGCTGACGCTTTGTGGTGCGGCAAATCGGAGAACACTGAAAAGAGCAAAATTAACAAGCCAGACTTTACAAACGCATCTTGGCAGAGCCTGAATGCTGTGTGTTTTTGTTCGGCTGTTCTCTCACCGTTCAGTATTTGTGTGTGACAGAAAAACAGGATATGGCATTTTACCTTCTCGAACAGTGGCAATTTTTTTCCCCCACAATGTGTTTTTTTCTTTTCAACCTGCTGCTGCATTACAGGTTGCCTGAGGCGAGCACATGGGCAAAGTCTTTGTGTTGCAACGCACGGTTTCTTTTGCAATTATTTAGCTCTGCTGGGCCGCTGGGGATATAAACCGTTTTAACCTGTGGATTATTTAAGGAATTATTCTAGTAAAGTTTTACTTCTGCAAACATGTGCAACACATCCCCTTAAGTTTTAGTGTGTGTTGTCATGATCAAAGCAATACAGTTTCTACCTTAAACACTTCGGTTAGCGAACTGGCATTGATGTAACCTTCTGATGCGTGAAATATGATGTCCATAGCCAATACAGTCATATTAAAAAGGGGCTTTCAACTACTGCTTCATGGTGTCACCAGACCGGAAAGAAGTAACGTGATATTTGTAGTTTAGCTGATGTCAAACTTCAAATGAAACTGCGGCAGATTTAAAAAACGCGGATGTCCTTCCAGTGCTGCTCAATGCACCAGTGCAGTGTCAGATTTTTGCTGAATGTATAGTTCCTCCTCTTCAACTGAATGAGAACGTGACTGTTGCATCAAGAGAAAACCAACAGGAAGGAAAAACTGCAAGCATAGTTTCAGTATAAAATGATTTATTTTTGTTAAGTTAAAACAGGCAAATGTCTACAGGTATGACCTGGACAAAATGATGGCCTCCCTTGTCTTAAATCATCTTGATTTTCCTTATCACTTACAAATATAGTTGTGCGTGTGTCCCTTTCAAGAGAAGCTCAACACTCATTATAATCACAAACAGAACAAACCGGCTGAGAAGTCCCTCAGCTCCGCCGCTCCTGGCTCTGAGTGCTCGGCCCTCTGCCCGTTATCAACGGCTGATCATCCAGTGGACCATCAGCCATCAGCCACCGCTGACTCAGCCAATGGTGCCATCTGGGCTGGAACAGAAAACACAACAGACTTCTCACTGGCTATAGAGCCTCAGATGCTCCGCTACCAGATTGTGTGTGTGCGTGCGCGCGCGCATGTGTGGGATTGTGGATAAAGTCAAAGTGACCCCAAGAGACCAGAAACTGTGAGGGTGATGACTATGAAAACATTATGCATATTAAGTATTAAGACAGTTTGACAAATTAAAAGTTCCCATGTAAAAAAATAAAAATAATTCTACAATTATATGGAGGCATTTTATGTCCCTCAGAGAGTCTGTCAACTTTGACATACAGTAATCAGAAAAAATGCCCCAACACACCCAAACAGGTGTCTTCAGTTACTCTGACTGTTCGTCTGTTCAGCCACGAATCTCCACAGACATGTTTGTCTGTTCAGTATCAAGTTGTTATGAATGACTTTATCCTGTAATGTGCCAATGCCCGTGAGGTGGCACATGTGCTTTATCTTATAATGTACCCAGGACTCCCCTGGACAGCAGTAATGATACTAAGTGGATTATTCTCATCATATCAATCAATCCACTCATGCTCCTTCCTGTTCATTTACCGTGCATTTTGTATAAAAAGTCAATATTCTGTGGTGGAACATTGGAGAGTCCCACAATGTTGCAAGTTAAAAACTATTAAACAGTTTAAAAATACTACTCTGTCAGTTAACTAATTAAATTAACTGCCAAACTGTTTCAGCTCCTTAAACTTTTCTCCCTCCCAAGTCTCACTGAAATAAAATACTCCGGTGCGACTGCAGCTCGTAATGGAGATCTCACCTGTCACAAGCGAAGCCAGGTGTATTGTAGGACCAAGGGTGTGTAGTGACTTCAAGATGATTTATCGCTCGTTTTTTCACACAAGGCATTTTGACACATTCCATTTAGCGGCTTTAGTTTCACGGTCCCCTTGTTGTGCACGCTGGCTCACTCTCGTGCTGCCATTACTTATTGGGACATTTGAATAGAACAGAGCTATTGTTGAATAACACCTGTGCCTGTCTCACCGTGACATGTCTAAATGTCTGCTGTGAAAAACACCTGTGAATCAAGGTTATCATTATAGCTGTAATTGGGTACCCACTTACACAAGGAGGCCTTTTCTGTCTCACAATGTGGCAGAGCAGGATTAGTAAATCTCTGCCGTAAGAACGGCTTATCTCCTAAAAGGTTTACGCGTTCTAACACCAGAGCCACCAGTGTTCAATATTCTACAGGAATGATGTTTTCCAGCCCAAAGCTCTCCCAATATTTGTTATTCATTTTTTGGCCCTGCTGGACCCCCTCCTGTTTTTATTAGTCTCAGGAAAGGAGTTATTTGTGTGTGCAGTCAGCTGCGGCTGTGTCGCAGTAAAACACCACGTGAATTAAACTGTCCGCTCTGAGTTCCTGTTTTACCCCCAACCACCCGTCTGCATGTCTTTTTATCTGTCTGTCTGCCTGCGAGTAAGTGTGTTGCACTGTGCTGCCTCTTGATCCTGCACACTTCCCGCTCACGTTTCACTTTTTATACTCACATCCTGTCTGCGGGACAACAGCTCTCTGTAAGTCCATTTGCTCTGTCGTTGCAGTACAGTATGCTCTCGCTCGCTTTATGCTTCAACTTTCTTGTTTGAGATTGTGTAATTTAAGTGTTTATTTATTTATTTAACTTTTAATGTGCGTGTTTCTATTTACCACCGTTGTGACGAGAGATGTTCCTCTCTCGCTCTTCCTCCTTTTGTGAATTTTGACTTTGGCCTTATTTAACCTTGTAAGGTTTAATGCTGCCTCATGTCAGATAAGTAGCTTTTGATTTTGAAACCTGAGTGGCGGTACACCAGGGTCATTTAAAATGCAAGCCATCTGTCTTATCGATATGTGCAGACTACTTTCAACCACGGGCTCCTTTTGCTTTTGCCGTCTATTTATGCACAAAGGCCCCAAAGCATCATACTTTCTAGGCCATTGGAAAATTGGAAAGCCTTGGAAAATGTGTAACGGCACTAAGCTGTGACACTACAAAATTTAAAAAGTGTTGTTAAATGTTTTTATCATTCTCATCTTAATTGTTTGTCACCCGTCTTTTTCTGTCATGACACTGTTTTTTGGTAAAGTTGATGGAAGTTTAACAAATTACAAATATCACCATCATGCTCTGTGAGTTTCCCTTTCTGGTTCATGTAGTGAAAACACCAGCAAGACACACGAAATAAAAAGGGATATGATACAAATTTACAAAAACATTCATCTGTGTGCACTACTTATCTGAATGTATTGTCTAAAACACCACAATATGTAACCTTTACAGAGAATAGTCAGCTACTAGTGGCTCTGCCACTCCACCATTTTTTTTCTGCATGTCCACAGCTGGCAGAAGGATCTTGGCCTCTGTCTGACTTCTGACTGACTGATATGGCTTTTTGCAACTCAGCGCCGGCGCACTCACTAATCTCAGCAGGTGCAGGACTCCAAAGACTTACAGCTGTTCAAGACAAGCTAAGCATCTGTGAGAGCAGAGACATAGGGATGTTTAGTAAGAGCACCGTTGGTAAGAAGGGTGTATCGGTATCAGAATGAATCCCCATCTATACTAACGCTCCTGAGAGCGCTTATCATCTGACTATTCATGTACACTGGGCATGGACATGCTAGTCTAAACAGGAAGCAGATTGTCTTCTCTGCAGTTAGTTATATAAAGTATTAAAGACGAGAAACAACGATGGTGAAAAGTAAGAGCAGGGATTTCTTCTGTAGTACTGATAACAAGGTGGAACTGTTACTTAAAGTAAGTATTTACCACATTTTGCCCTCACTGTTGGTAGTAGAATCCTGATAAGAACAAATCAGGAAGTGGGTGCGGGTGACTCTGTCATTGTTTCCAAACGTCTCCGTCTTTGCCCGTCCATTCTACAACGCAGCCCTCGAGCTTTCAAACTAAGACAGGGGTCGAGTGGCGTTTCGAAACTCTGGTAGGCGTAAACAGAGCTGCAGTGATGTGTTTTAAAGCGAAGACATACTAATGTGTCCAAACTGATTTAATGTGTGATCACTGTATGTAGGGACTGCGATGATTATTGCTGATTACTTGTTTAGAGTTTGGTGGTAGAAAACCTTAGTATACCAGGATGCAGAAATTTGGACAAGTTATGTTGCATGACGAACTGCGTGCACTTGATCTTGGCCTCGGTAGACAGACTCGTCTGATGACTGGGACCAAAAGACTGCCTGGTTTTGTAAAGGTCAAGCATCGTCTGCTCGGCCAGTGTGAGTGATCAGTAGATCCTTCACAGTAGAACCAGCGTTCACGGAAAGCCATAAATAGGTTTGTTTTTATAAGGACACCTCTGTGCCCCACTCCCTGTGTCTTTACAGCCTGTTTTTACAGAAATTAGTGAGAGAGACACCCCCACCCCCCCGTCTCTCTCTGTAAGTGGTTCACCAGAAGGCTAGACTATATTAGCAAAATCAGATATCATTGATAGATAACATTGGAAATATGAAGCTAATCGCGTATTCAATTATAATGCAGGTAATTCAGTCAGATGATCATTTCAGTTTAGCTTGAATAAATGTATTCTTAATCATTTTGGGACTATTGCACTTCCTGCTTTCCTGGCAGTGTGTAAAAAGTGGTTTACGAGGTGTTACATGCTAGACGTATTTTTACTGGGTGCAATGACTAAACAAACAAGAATTAACGTGGTATTTAGTGAGTTTTACTGCTGGGTGGATATTGTTACCTTTGGAGAGAGCTCTTTCCATTTGTTATGCTAAGCTAGGCTGGCTGGATCTTCATGTTTAACTGACTGATACGAAAGAATTAACAATCTTATCAGAGTATTTCCCAAAATGTCCCACTATTTCTTTTAGGTGAGTAATTAGGTGAGTAAAATTGTCTCACTTTACAGCTTATTTATTTAAATAACAGAAAATGTGTGGCACAACAAGCTAGATGCTAGACCAGTGATAATATCACAGTATGGATAACCAAATGTATAGGGCAGCGCTAGTTCAGTGCTAAAAATGTATTCACATGTGACAAGACCCTTTGTGTGAGTGCATTCATCAAATATAAGTGTCTAGCATTGATTCAGACATTCAACATTTGTTGATGTTGGCATTCTTGTTGAAGTCCCCAACATTAGCACCTCTCTCTGTTTGATTATATTGTTTCGAGTACTCTTGCAGCCTCGGTCTTGGTAGTTTCAGTTAGCGTTGCTTGCCACACCTCCACCCAGCAGAGAAGGAGCCTGCAGTGGTGCAGATGGCTTGATGCCCCCACACACACACAAACACACACTAGTTTCACACAAGTCGGTCACACACAGACATGATTCCCTTTGTATCTGCAGTAGTGTGGACATGCAGGGCTTGGCAGAACAGAAGTGGCATTGAGCAAAGACGTAGGAGGAATTTTTACGCCTGGAGTCCCACTCCATGCAGCAATGGCTGCCAGTAGCCAGACAGCCTCTCTGCCTCCTCCTCCTCTCCAAATACCAAACGCCCTCCTTTACTTTCCTGCTCGCTTTTTGCCTCGATTGTTCATTTCATCACTCTTATGTGCCTTGGCAGTCTCTCCATCCCACTTTCTCTTTCTCGACATCGACAGAGGCCTCTGTGAGTTGTTTACTACTGTTCACTGACACGCACCCCCACTCCCCTCCATGACCACTGTGAGGTTTTTTGTCTCCACTGCCATTATCAGAGTCTCTCCCTCTCCCTGCACCAGAGGCCAGATGTGGAGGAGGGATAGTGGCGAGTTTGTAATGAGCAAGTGTAAAATCCTGCAGTGGGCCCAGCTGGCTGACACAGAGCCAGCAGCTGAACAGAGCCGAGTACTGCTGCAGCGGAGGAGACTGTGATTTAGTGTCACCGACTCAAGAGTGTGTGATATGTGATGCATGGTTTCGGAGTGAGAGCATTTCAGAGGGCAGGAGTGCGTAAAAACATAACCGTGCTGGATGTTTGAGTTGTACTGTAGCTGCTAAAGAGTTCTTCATTGTGTGCAGAGTGCTAAGAGAGCGGTTACTAAACCAAAACAGTAGAATCCTGTGCTGGTATGTGAAGTCAACTGTAGGACGCGAGGATGAAAGGCATCAGTGATACAGCAGAGGGAAGCAAGGCTGCCATTGTGGTGGCGCTGGGTAGGTTTCCCCTACTCCACCGAGCCCACCCTATGCCCTGTCGTCTAGCAGCCCCCCACCCCCCCCGACCTGTGTCCATATTAGGACAGAACTCAGCCAACCTCCCCCAGAGCTGAGCTCAACCCCCCAACACGCCCTGCTGTCACATTTGCTCCAGCAAAGGGAGCCTGAGGGAGACGCAGCTCCCCTAACCCAATTTGAAGGCCTGTTTTCCCGGCCAGTCAAAACAGCAGAAGGATTTTAAAAATGGATGCAGGAAGCCAATCATGTTGATTTTGTTCAAGTGGCAGGCTGCTGTTTTTTTAATGTGTTTTTTTTTCCTTCAGCTGAGAATGCAACTTGGTGACCAATTTTCTCCAAAGTCCTTAATAGCTTTCTATTTGCATAACATGCATAGTTTGCGCGGCCTCAAGAAAGAACTTTAGCTCTGCTGTGTTCCAAGCTCTTATTATTGGGCTGTTATATGTTATTATATCTTCATTTTTTTATCACAGTTGTTCTAGCAACTATTTAAATATTCTTCTTATTACCGAATAGTTCACTGTTTAAAGTCACAATACTTACTAAAGTAGAGCAATTAAACAGCACACCAAGTAGTCTGGTGTAGTGAGCGTGCCAAGATTATGTCAGACCAAAGGTCACGACTTACGGTATTATTGGTTTCCTCTCTGCTTCTCTTCAGTTGTTCAGACGTTGAGTGACAACTTTACTATGGAGTGTTTGAACGTGAACGTCCAGCGATGAAAACAAGAAAAAAGGAAAAAAATATGCTCTTATGATACTGTTGAGGCAGGTCGGTTTGGATAACACTGTAAGCAAGAGTTAAGCTAGTTAAACAGTTTGTGCTCGCCAGTCATTTTCCTAGAGATTCCCCAACAGAGGTTATTTTGGGTCTTTGGTGTTGACTTTGGTTTCCTTTGGTTTATACAAAGTTCCTCTCGGAGGAAATGGAGTGAGTGAACAGCAGATTTACTGGGTTGATGCAGAGCATTTAAGAGGGAGAGAACAGTTACTATTGTTTCATTGAAAGTTGCCATCTAATCACACATCAACACACAATACGCCCATGGTTCATTTAGACTATTGGAATTATTATTAGAGCTGCAAATCCAGTCAAGCAATAATCAGAAAACTGTTTTTGTGTTACACTACATAGCAGTCATTGTTTAATACGTGACACCGCTTTGGAGTCACAGTTTGTTGTCTGTTTGACAAAGTGGAGGAAGTGAAGGATACAATTTCTGTTGTTTATTTTGAAAACAGTCAACGCTAAATAGAAGCTAATGGGCCATGAGTCTCTGAAAAATAAAGACATAGGGAATTCAAATATAAACGGACTAAAATGGAAATGCACTGTCAGTAAATTCTTGTCAGTAAGTTAACAACTGACACACTGACAATGTTCTCTGGGAGGAACAGCCACGTTAGTACTTCCATTCTGATGTAGCCCCTGATAAGATTTAATCAGGAAATTAATCTGTAATTATTTGGTTTAATGAGATAAACCACAGAGAACGTCTTGTACCGAGGAAGAGGAAGAAAATGCAGATTGAACACAGAGTTTACAGGTGTCTCAGCTTGTCACGGTCAGGTTGCCAGTTGCTTTCAAACTGAAACTAAAGCTTTAACTTCATTTGTAGGATTTGGATTTTGAGCCTTTTAACTCCTTTCCAGGCTTCTAAAATAACTTTTTCTTTGGGTAAACTGAATATTCTGTATGCTTCATTCCAAAGTCACTGTGAATTTTTGCACTAGATACCAAACTACATTGTCATTACAAGTTTCCATGTCAGATTCCCTTGGCTGGTAAATGAGCTACCAGACGCAGCCAAACTGGAGAGGCTTTTGGCTGGTTCTCATTTTCCTCTGTGTTGGATTTGAACGGCACCACAAGCTTTTTAAAAATGTATTTATTTTTCACTGGCAGCTCCTTGTTCCACAACATGTCGAACACAGTGGGCCAGGGAGCGGGGCATCTCAGGATCAGGTCTTTTTTTCTGTTTCATCATGTTCCACGTTGAATGTTTTATCATCCTGGTTGTTTTGAAATAATTTTACCAAGATAGAGGAAAGGATATTCCTTTTACTCATAACAGATGACCTTTGTGGCTTTTCAATTTGATTCTGAAGATGTTGAACTGGTTACTCGAGTGTGAGGAACCAAACTGGAACCAGAATCCAGACACTGTTGGGCAGGTTTTAGCTGGAGTTTTTCCTTTAAAGAGGGGGGAAAAGTAACATCATTTACTGTTACATCTGTAGTTACTTCTGTGTGCTCCTACGTCAAAAGTATATAACAACAATTATATAAATGTTTCTTACCCTGGGTATGACTACGTATTAAACGAAAGCGCAACCAGGGCAGATATTCTGGAAATATTTAGCGAAGAGGAACTGTGCTGTTTATAATGAAGTCAAACTGAGACAGTTCATTTACACACATGAAGCTGTGCAGCTAGTCAAGGCTGAAAGAAGGAACTTAACACAGTTCCCACACATTTAAGCACCTGCTCACTATTTCAGTCGGGTTGTTTGTGTGAGTTGACTCATACGTTTCCTGTTCAAATGATCAGGCGCTGCAGTTTCAGTTCAGACAAACACATTAGTTGTTATAATATGAACACAAAGGGAATGTTGGGGCACATGTTATCATACAACGCTGTCAAGTCAATGAATCTTGATGCCTAGTGATGTCCCCGTTTCCCCTTCACCCCGCCCAACCTCCCCAAACTCAGAGTTCACTGGGCTGTTAAGAATCCATCATCCATTCATCAGCTGTTGCCATGCAGAATGGAAGATACTGTGGACACACACACACACACACACACACACACACACACACACACACACACACACACACACACAGTCTTCTAGCCCATTGAACCTCCATTAATGTTTAACCCTTGTTTGAACCCTTTTACACACACACACACACACACACACACTTAGCCTCCTGCCATCCTCTGCCGTCGTAGGGTAAAGACTTTTGCCATCACAGAAGCGTGCGCTCAGTAGCGCGCGCACACACACACACACACACACACACACACACACACACACACACACACACACACACACACACACACACACACACACACACACACACACACACACACACACACACACACAGCGTGCCTCCTTGTTGGTAAGCGTGAGCCAGAGGTGGTCCCATCTGGGTCTTGTGCTCACTCTTTACACAAATTTGCACACCCACTCCCGTCGCGTGACCTGGAGCCATGTAGGAAATGTGTATTTTCCTGTGGTTGGAGATGATGCTCGTTCACGTAAATAATTGATTTACAGGTTCAAATCATGAACGCCCCTGAACGCCAACAGCTGTCACGCTATCCATGTTCTGCTCCGAGGCCTCCAGCCGTCAGTTCTATGGAGCAACAGCTGGTTTGACCGTGAACGGGCAAAAAGTTTGGTCATTTTACATGAAGTTAAAACTGATGTTGAAACTGCACATTCATTGTACATGTCTCTGATTTTTGCCCATTTGTGAACTCCTTTTACTAGAATATCATAATTTTTTAAAATTCACTCTGACAACTTGCACTACCCATATGACAGATTTCCAGCCCTCGTCATACTGTCGGCTGTCGGGGTGTGCGTTCCCGCGAGGGTCATGCAGTTCTCAGCAGGCAGGGAGGCTGCACTCTCACCTGTCACTCAGGCTCTGCTGCACACGAGCGCTAACTTCGCGCTCTCGTGCCTTATATAACAGAACACTTGGTCTTAATCCAAAGGGGATCGTGGCCTCTTCCTCCCCTCAGGAGAAGAGATGTTTGACTGAGTACAGAGGAGAGACTACAGTACAACAGTATGAATCTCCACAGTGTAATAGTGTTGTTTTGTACAGTTGCCTTTTTAAGGAGGTATTGTGTGTACAGTCTAATGTTACGTACTCGGTGTGTATTTTCATTGGATCTAGTTTCCAGTCACTTCTGCTGCTGTTGTCCTTGACAAATGCCCTTTGACTTTGTCTCTTTGTATTTCATCACTTTCCCATCAGTGCAAATACACAGGATATAACAGTACTTCACTGAATCTTTTTTCTTTTACAATAACTGACTGTAGTGCAAAATAAGTGGGGTTAACTACAAACATTATATTCAATTTGTTGAAAGCTTATTTTTAGTGCTGTTATTTTCAAGGTCAGTTTGTGGTTTTGTTAAGCACGTGCTATTAGGTGTTTTCACTCGGCAGTGACCTAGTTACCAGGGCAGTTCCTTGCCTTTAGTTTCTGCCTGTCACACTGAATTGTGTTTGACTCATTGATCAGCAATTTTTGTGGTTGTTGCAATTCACAGCTACTCAGGTAAGTCATTTCAGATGACTTGCAGTCCGCATATTTCTGAATGCATTTTCAAGTTAATGCCTGCAGCAGGTTACTGGTAGAGCAACACTCAAAACGTAAGACAAGATGAGATAAATAATGTTTACATACTTTTTGTAAGAAAAGCACACTTTAATCAGTTGTCGGGCTAATTTGCATAAGATTGTAATATGTGCACACTGATTTATTGAGTACTCAGTGGTTTGACGCTAATGTTGGCCGTGTAAACACGCTGTGAAAACACGGCTGATATGAGAGCTCGATAAGAGGAACTCTAGAATGTTCGCTCTCACGGTTCATTAAAACCAGTGAATTGTGGAATGACGAGTCTTTAGTCGTCTTATAAACTGTGGCCACAGACCATTAGAGTAGGACGTTCACCGAGTCCCGTCAAAGTCCAGTTGTGTGTGTTTTTCCATGTCAGACGCATTAATGCAGCTCAGAGAGATCTATATCTTTCTGCTTGTCATTCACAGCAGTGGGTCACTGTTAACATGAGGATCAGATGTGAAAGCATTGCCTGTGGAAACTGTGAAGTGAGTCTTTTTCACTGCTCTACTCTGTTGTGTTCTACTTTCTTGATACACAGTTTATTCCCCTCAGCAACCCTGAAGTATTGAGACAATGAAGATGCCCTCTTTAGGGTTTCAGATCTTTTTTGGATGCACAACGTTTCGCACGGATATATTTTTATCTGCGAGTTCTCTCAGGATTTTAACTGGCAGTTTTTTCTCATCTTCATCACCCGCCTGCAGTCTGTCGCTCTCCGCCTCTACCCAGTGGGTTTTGGCATCCTCCTTACCGGGCGCTGAACCAGAAGTGACAGCAGCTCTCATCACATACCTTCCCTTTTTCTAAACAGTCAACTTTTGAAGAACAAAGTGCTCTTCAACCCTCCGGGTTCCACTCAAATCCATTCACTTCCCCTGTTCAAATGGAATGTCTCTGTGGTCGCCATGGAAACGGATAGCTTTTAGGCAAGGCCTTGCAGGCGAGGTGTGCGTCTGTGCACCAAAGTGACAAGACAATATTTTCATGATGGGGATGTTGGACGTCTTCGTGGTGGTGGTGGTTGTGTGAGTGCTCATGAAGGGCAATGCCCCAGTTAAATTCAGGGAATCACTTGTCTCTAATTCACTGACATATGGAACTTTTTGAGTGTAATATCACATTTGAGTGTAATATCACTTTCAAGATATAAGATAATTAGTACAGAAAAGAAAAATTAGTAGACAAAAAGAAAGTAAACTGTTACAGTGTCATTTAGACGGAGAGATGTCTGATGAAGAACAAGGAACTAAGAATGCCACGGTTCACTGACCCAGCCTGGCTACAAAGCAGAATAATAAAAAAGAATCTAATGGAAATGGAAACACACACATTGATTATCTTCAACAATCATAAAAGGGTCACTGGACTCCCACCTTCTCACTCGGTGAAAGTCATCTTCAGTTGCAGCAACAGCTAAATGTCTGAAGTACTAAAATTAACTAAACCAATGTTCATACGCATCATTGCCATCAATATTACATTTTAGGGTAAAAATCAACCATCCTACAATCGTATAGTTTAATAACTCTCCATGGGACATAATGGGCCTGTGTTGTTATCATTATTATGCGCGTTGTTCCTGTCGGGGTCGCTGGAAAATTCCAATCCTGCTCTCATTACATGTTTCCTGAAAAACATGTTTATTTTTTAGGAGTCTGCATGGATCTCCCTCCTCTCTGTCTGGCTACACCACCTGCCAGGATGACTGACAGATTTACTGACTGACTCATCTGCTGACCGCCTGGTCAAATGTGTGGCTGGCTCACTAGGCCAATATACTGGCTAAGAGATAGGCTGGGTTGATTATCCCTGTGTGTAGTTAATGGCTGTTTTTTAATCTGGAACAATGACTTCTGGCTGATTGTGTAAATGGACTGCCTGGCTAATTGAATTAATCATGTGCAGTGTTACTGTGCCAATGAGTGCACTGCCTGGTGACATCTGTCGATCTGGCACCGAAAGATACGGAGAAAAAAAATCCACCTCTGTTTGACTGAAAGGGGAAACGAAAAAGGGAATGGGACAGGGAAAACACGAGGGAAGAAAAGGGAAAGTGTGTGTGTCTACTTGTGTGTAGAAGTTGAAGTAGAGGGAGTGAGAGAAGTTGGATGTGTAATGAGTGAAGTGGGTGTGATGGTGAAGTGTCTGTTCCCATCGGCGTTCAGTCTGTGCTGTCCACATGGTGTTTTGGCAAATGGATGATCCAGAAGGGAACGCGTGTGTGTGTGTCTAGCATGATGTTGAGGTGAAGTCTGCTCATGTGTCTGACCACAGGGAGCTGCCACACACTACTTTCCCCTTATAAGGAGAACGCCTCGTGTCCCTGTGGGGCCTCCATCCATCCATCCATCCATCCATCCGTCCATCCGTCCATCCATCCATCCGTCCACGGCATCCTACCTTATCTTCTTCCCTCGCTCTGTTACCGTGCAGGTTCCACAGAGGAGGGATCAGGTTTAACACGGAAGGATGAGGATGACTATATTTTGTGACAGATGGGAAGGGAAAGAAACATTTACTAAAAGAAAACAGTTGGGTGAGTGCGAATTTGTGCGTGTGTGTGTATGTACACACAGTTATCAACATTAGCTTGTGTGCGTGAGAATTTGATCATAATAAGGTTTATGAATAATGCCTCTTGTCTGTATAGTATAGTATGTTCAGCACTTGGCTGTCATCATGTTTATATGGGTGAGTTCATACTTTACATTTGAGCGTGTTTGTGTGTATATTATTTGCTTTATGAACTTCTGAGGAGAGCTTAATAGGTAAATTGACCAAGACAATATGTTTGCCAGTATTAACTTATAGAACAAATAATGGTATCTGCAATTAGGAATTTCATATCATGGATATAAGCTGTTTAAGAACTGTCACCCCCACAACCAACACCAATAATTTCACATGCGTCGTGTTCCAGGTCTAAACTGACTGACTAAACAAAATGACTGAAAGCACAAAGTCAAAACAATGTTGTTTCTAGATGCTGCCTTTTGTGTTGATAAAACGTAACTTGCTTCTACATTTATAAGACACAACTCTGAGTAAAGAGCCTCAGATCATCCTGATGGTCTTTCGTTCCTCGGCTGGGCAATAAATGTCACGCTGAATTTGCTGTACCCTAGTTTTTGAGCGAATCTGACTGTACCGTCTATTTGTTTCTTTTCTCCTCTCGCCCTGCAGGGAGCTACAGTACGGCACATCCCAGTGACCATTAACGGCTCCAGCTTGTCACAAGACATTTAATACTCCAGTGAACATGCAGGAGACAGAAGCTTAATCAGCTTTATTTTGGATATAACGGGCAAGGGTGTAGATTTCACCGTTGAATAATTCAGTGGCCTTTTTCCGAGAAAGTGGGGGCAGCGCTCTATTTGTTTGCCTGTGTGTCGGTAGAAAAGGTAGTTAATGTGGAAAGTGGATACTTTTCCGACTGTGACAGGTGTCGAGTTTTTAAAACATGCAGTTATTGATTTTAACACAAGTTCTTTGTTTCTCCCTCTCCTGTTTCAGAGACAAAGACAAAGCGGATGATATAGACAGCGACCCGAGGTCCGCCACCAGAGAAGGTACATGACACACACACAAACACACACAAACACACACACACACACACACACACACACACACACACACACACACACACACACACACATATTTACAAACTGAAATTCAAGCTAGTGTAGTCATGTTTGTTCAAGACCACAGTCTGAGCTGCCACTGGGGCACATCAGCCCACCAACAAAGCTGCGGTTTAGGGTATTACAGCAGGAATTAGCATGCAATTGTTGCATTAAGCCCCAAACTTTCTCTCTCGGAGGCTGCTGAACTTTGTTTGTCCTCAGGGCTGTTGAAGCGAAATGCTGAACTTTTAGGTGGTATGTCTCTGTTGTAGGCAGGCGGAACGGGTCCCCTAGCTGTTTTTGTCAAGAAACTTAATGTTACAAGTTTGCATTAAGAAATGCCAGTGGAAAAGAATTGCTACACCACCCATATTGTATGTGGCAAGAGCAATAATCTCCTTGTCTTCTGAGTAAAAAAAATGACATGAATGAAGCAAGGTTTAAGCAATTTCCACTTACCACACATGCAGCTCAAAGGCGTTTGATACCAACTCGTTAGTTACGCATGACCAAACCAAATCTCTACAAGTTTAAACATGCAGCTTTTCTTAAAGAACAAAGATGACAAATGTTAGATAATGAATTAAAAAGATTGTACAATAGGCATATCAAATAAAGCATGTGTGATGAAGGTTTTCCAGGTCATTCCGATTTGTCTTTTTCAAAATAAAAAGTTGGTTAAAGGTGCCCTGTGGAGTTTTCCTGCAAACAAACAACAGCTCAGTTTTCATTCAGTGTTTCTCACCAAAACACAATGGGGTCTCACAAACATGTTGACTTCATTTCTTTCCTCATTAAACATTTGCAATGTGTTTTTGTTTTTTATGGTTTAATTTGTGTGCATGGGCTTGTTTTTACATATGAGGAGGCATTTAAAGAAAAAAAATAAATTAAAAGAAGAAGAAAGGCACTGCACCACAGTGATGCTGTCAAAAACTCCACAGGGTTCCTTATATCAAGAACCTGGATGTCACTGGTTGAAAAAAATCCAGAGTTCTGCTGTTCTCTGTCCCTGTTCTTTGTTGTAGGTTAGCAGAAAGCAAGAAACACTGATGCAAGATGTGAAAATTCTTTTGACATCTAATTATTGTACTTTTTCCTCCATATAAACAACAAGTATTAAACCTTGTACTAAAACAATATGCCGAATGACATTCAGTTTGGTTCGTCTCTGCTCGTAGCTTGATTTCTCTCTCAGCAGAGGATGTTTGAAAACCGAGACAGCAGCAGGGAAAGGCAATTTAAACGTGCCTCTCACTTTGGTGCTTTAAATGCATAGAGTTTTCTTTAATTATAAAGCACAAATAGCCTTGAGACTGCTGCACCGTCTCCCAGGGACCTTTTTTATTTTCTTTCTCTTTGAAGCAAGAAGAATGTTTAAATCGAGGTTAACGGAGGACAGCATGGTTGTGGGGGGGGTTCTGTCACTGAAAACAACTTGAGCATGAAGTGTAATGGAAAGGCAGGTCGTTGATCAAGACTAACAAGTTCACTGATAGTTCCCAAGTCAAACAAATCTGTGACGTTAGCTTCAATACCATTTGTACGTCTGGAGTGATTTGAAACTATGGCTTATTTTTGATGAGAGGTCTCAATATAATTATTTCATTCTTCCCTTTCTAATGTTTTTTTTTTGTCGGGGCTTCTTGTAAATGGCATAAATGGAAATGCCTTTGGTGCCCAATATTTACTTAAAAATGGTTCTCCACAAAAATATCCCCTCACTGTATTATGCTATAGTCAATGTGCTCTTTCACTTTGCTTTAAGCCATGTCAGCCGGTGGTAAGTACGACAGGGAAAGAGGAAAGTCAAAGTTTCCACTTTCAGTCCGGCTATATCGATAAGTGCTTATGAAAGAGGAACCAGGCAGAGACAGAAAAATTCCCTGCATGATTTCCCCTTCCCTGTCTGGTATTGAGATTTAAGGGTAAAGACGGGGAAGTCTCACGTATCGGAGAGCAGTTTATGAGTCTGTGAAACTATGTAGATGTGAATGTTTGATTTCCAGTGGGTCAACACAGAAAATGTAGAGCAGTGTAGTGTTTGCATGACATTCAGCCTGCGTTTGTCTCGTAGATTTTCTATCCAAAGTCTTTATTCTGCAGCTGTAGCTCCATGCACATCACTGCTAAACCACTGAATTACGTTACATAACTACCAAATGAGGTTTCAAGTCTCTCTGCTCTGCACGCTCTCATGATCTGCGGTGATCTCCCACTCTTTGTTATGTCATCTCCACTGTATTTAAAAGTTGATAATGTTGTTAAATTACATCCTGACCTGTGTTCATCTCGGGTCAAGACGAGGGTTCTGAAGCTGGGTCAGGTGATGCGCTTTAAACCGTTCAGATAGAGCCTCAGTGTTGCTTTCACCCTGCGTGTTATGAAAGGGTATTACTATTAGATTTGTGAGCCAGATTAGAAAGATGGAACAAAACCTCATTCACAACTCGGCCTCAAACTGTGAACAAGTGTTTCTCTGATTATTCTACGCATTTTTAACCACCCTGAAGGGATCAGATGTTGTTGGAAACCAAATTCAAATCTTTTTGATATTTAATGGGTGTATTTAATTACATTATTCATGGCTGCAGATGTGTAAGTTGTGAGGTGATGAATGGGAGGTAGCCTTTGTTCATATTGTTAGTCACATCTGTGCTTGCCCTGCTATGTTAAGTGAAAATGTGTGTTGGGAGAAAAGCATTGTTAGGTAAACGCAAAAAAAAAATCCACCATCAGTCTTTCGCTCCAGCAAACCAAAATTGTTCTAATGGCAATAAACCAATAAGTGCATTTACTTCATGTTAATGAACAGGAGAGGACAAGGAAAACAGAATGTGGATAGTTACTGTTTTTGTATCTTTTACCCAGTTGTCATAAACAGGCCAAGTCAAGTTGTCATGGACAGAACTAATTCTCATTGCGTCTCTGTAGTTCTCTCATTGTACAGAGTAGGTGTTTCATTTGGCTCTGTGTGAGATGAGAAGTGGTGGAGAAAGCTGCTGGATCTGCTTTGTTTACCTCCAGTTAACTGTCAGAAGATGTTACTTGAGGCTTGAATTTTCATACACATTAGCATGTTTTACTTGCTTGAAAGTCAGACTTTGTGTAAATTAGATTTTTACACAGTTTAGTCTTGTTTATTTTTCTCTTTTTTGGGGTTTTCGCCATTTTACAATACATTGCATTTTCAAAAGCTGTAGACGTCATTTCTGTATTTCCTGCTCTTTACTAGATCTGGAGATGGGTGTAGCATGTTTTGGTCTGCTCAAAGTGTTGCTCTGAATCACACTGCTTCACTCTGTGAACAGTAACTGTAACACACCACAATACAGCGCAGCTACATTTCCAGTGACATAACCATAATCGTAGACTTTCTCCAGTGTTCACAAACCGGCTGGTTCGCTAACACATACGCGCACCAGCGCACACGCCTATGATTCAAGGCCATAAATCTGTTCTCTGGGGTGTAGGAGTTGAAAAAATTAAGGATTTGCATCAGTGTTCGTGTACGCTTTACACCTGAAGGCATCTCTTGCTTAAAAATTCTGAGATTTTCTCTGTGAAAAATTGTTTTGTAATTAAAAAAAAGTTAAATCCTGTAAATACTTTGAACGAAAAGTTACATTAAACCAAGAACTGTATTATTTTTGATTGTACCTTCATGCTGTGGCCCATTAAAACTAGGAACTCCCTTGGATGTTTCTGAGAAGAAGGCCTGGCTTGTCTGTTGTGATGGTGAACTACCTGCGGGGAGCATATCCGTACTTTGGCAGGAGATTAAAGAGAGTGAGACTGTTGAGGAACTAGTAATCGCCGCAGGTTAGGTTTCGCCTAGAAAAACCTACGGCTGCTGCAGCACATGTACCGACATGACACCATTACTGTTCCACTTGAATCCTCTTCTGAGAATTGTAAACACGAAGCAGCACTGCCCCCTGCTGGCGCACATTTAGATTTCATCAAGGCTGAGTTGTAGATGATGAAATTGATAATCTTACACATGCTCAGGTTTTGTATTTCTCCAGACTCGAAGATGTTACCTCAGGATCAGTTTGTGAACTGTTTTTTTTTCTTTTTTTTTTTTTAATCTGGACCTGTCACACATATGTAATTTACGAGGTATGCAAGATGAGGAATGAATTCCACGATTGATAATAGTCGTCATCTTGCTGGAAGCAGTGCAGGGAAATGCAGTGTGAGAATCATGTGCACACTGTGGCACAGTGTCTCTTTTGCTGTCACTTCACACCATTTCGGAAGTGAAGGGGAAGTCGTGTTTCTGTATGTAAGAAGGAAAGACTGTCCTCATATAGTTAATCTGTACAGTGTGAAACTGCGACTACACCTTCATTTGCATGTTTTGAATAGACAGACTCGAAAAACAACTTGTTTCCCAACAAACTTGAATGTTAAATCTTTGTGCCCAACAAGGTTACCCACTATTCCCTCTTGCATAATCCTGACTTATTGTAACGTTCTTTTACCGTAATCGTGGCCTCACATCTTTGTAAGTTTGAGGCCTGCTGTGATTGCGAGGTTTGTGACCACCCTCCGATTTTTACTTTAAACAGGAAGTTGCCACCTACCACCTGCCTTTTGCCCCCAAATAGGAGTGTCACTACCATTTAGGACAGCACCCCCGTGTTTGGTCACGTTCAAGGAAACACTGCTCAATATGAACACCACTTTTACACAAGCTGTAAAATGACAAAAATGACATTTTGTCTTCAGTTCCTTTCATTTGTGCTGTGCAAATATTCTGATCACACACAAATGACTAATAATCATAAATATTTTTTCCCCTTTCGTTTTATTTGCATGAAATAAAGTGAGATCATTTTGAAAGATGGTGTCGGAAAAAATTGACCTCCTACGATTAGTTTTCAACAAAAGTGTATCTGAAAGTAATATTTTAAACCAATAATTCCTTAAATTCTTTGGATTCTCAAATGTGAAACATTGCTTTGGTTTGTTGCCTTCTGTTATTGCAAATCACATAATGAGTGTGTGTGTGTGTGTGTGTGTGTGTGTGTGTGCGTGTGTGTGCGTGTGCGTGAGATAAGTGGAAACAACCTCTGTGGGGTACAAATCACATTCAGGTGATGAAGAACCTTTTGTTATTGTTTTAAGTTTCCATTGTCTCTGTTGTGTCATGTACAAAGTCTTAGCCACACACTGACTGTATTTTGTGCAAACTGTAAATGCATTCATGTACTTTTTGTGTCTTCTGTTCTTTCACCGTTGTATTCTGACCATCAGGTTTGCTGGGATGGGTAACCTGCTAAAAGTCCTAACAAGGGAAATAGAGAACTATCCACACTTTTTCCTGGACTTTGAAAGTAAGTCTGGCCGAGGCGCGGAACAGAGGGAGAAAAGATGGATGAAGAAAGAGATGTGGGGGGATGTGGGGGAGGCCTGTTTCCTTTCCCTTAGCAGGTCTCTGCTCCCGATGACGAAGCCACGGAGGAGTCTGCTTACGCTCTCGTCTTTTTCTCCTTTTGCCCCTTTTTCACTTTCTTTTTTCTTCCACTCAGTAATAATGACCTCCCGCTGTTTCAGCTCTCATCTCCCATCATCTATGTTCAAGTAACTTTATTTGATGACTTCTTAACATCACACATCCTTTTCTTCCTTTCTTTCTCTTCCTTTCTTTCTTTTCTCTCTCTCTCTCTTGCAGAAACCAAATGGGGAATCTGTTAAAAGTGCTCACTTGCACAGAGCTTGAACAGGGGCCAAACTTTTTCCTTGACTTTGAACGTGAGAACAGCGTATGCCTGTCCTTCTGCTAGGCCAACCCCTGCCCTCCATATCCCTCAATTCATGTTTTTCCTTTGACTGGTCAGGGGTCAGCCCATTCAACTATTTAATTGTCAACCTTTCTCCTTTGAATTTCTAATGCAGACTCAGAAGGCTGTTATTATAATTCACGATTGATCTCACTGTGGTTTTAAAAATCTATTCTCTGAATGCCAAGTTGAAGAATGGAGCTGACCCTTGACCTCTGCTGTCTGTTTGTACTAACTTGTCTGCATGCACAACCCCGTAGGTTCACTTACAATAAGGCACATTCGATGTATATGTATGTAGCATAATGTGTTTACTAACATATTATTGATCAGGTCGTATTAAAACGATCTTTCATCGACATGTTTCTCTTCCCGCACACGTTATCTGTAGTTATCATTTCACAATATGATCAGTCTTAGCTCAGTATATATGAATTCTGTTTAGATTAGAGCTGCAACAGTTAATAGATTAGTAATCGACTACTAAATTAATCGCCAATATTTTTGATAATCGATTAATCAGTTCAAGTAGTTTTTATGAATAAAAGTCAAAATTCTCTGATTTCAGCTTCTTGAATGTGGTTTTTTTTTTTTTTTGCTCCTCTATGACAGAACTAAATATCTTTGGTGTGTGGACAACACAAAACATTATCGACTTTTTCACCATTTTATGCACCAAACAACTAATCGATTAATCCAGAAAATAATCGACAGCTTAATCGATAATGTAAATAGTCGTTAGTTGCAGCCCTAGTTTAGATGGAAATATTCCTCCACATTCAGGATAATAAACCAATAAACCATAAATCATCTTTGGTGGGGGGTTTTCATAAACATCCCACTGAAAAGAAAAACACAATACGCCTCCACATTTCAGCCGCACTCACAATGCAGCCAACCTCAGGCTTTGTTTACTCAGCGTAGAGGAAGCGAAGGGTGTGGAAGGGTTTTTGAAATGCAAAACAGGCCCCAGACGCACAGTTTTAATGTCAGCGACGCTCTATATTTAGAGCTGTTGTTGAAGAGTTTGACTCCATTGGGTCACGATGACCAGAGCCTGTATTCTGCCTGCAAACAACCTAAAGTGAAAATTATGTATCGTGTTATGGCGCTCACGTTGGCTCACACAAAGTTTTCCCGACGTCTGAAGCAGAGCTGACAAAACATTTTTGGATTATTCAGGGAGATATGCTCTCTGCAGGACACTTGCAAATAATTGATTTCTATAATTATTGTATTCTTGCATAACAATACAGGAAATATTAAACAAAAATAAACCATGACTGTAACCTGTAGGTATGGCAGAGCAAGGTAGATTTCCAAAACAGTCATTCAATTATGTTTATCATTCTTATTCATTAAAATTCTGTTAAAACATAATTTGTTTGTACTGTACTGTGTACGCAGTAGTGGAACATTTATAGGTTTCAAACATATACTGTATATCTCACAATGAGTCCTTTCTCTGTTGGCTTTCAAATATTGCTGCCTTGAAATACTCAAGTAAATATGCGTGTACAGCAGCGTTCTCTTGTTCCTGTGCAAGCAGTTCCAGTGTTATCAGTGTAGCTATGATCATTTTTGCTAAACGTGCCTAAAGTTCATGTTTTGCATTTCAAATGAAAGGCTTCACTGGGTGAGCGAGGCAGCACATTTTGGAGGCTGACAGTTGATGGACTCATGTGGATATACTAGACCTGATGTGCCACATGTGAAATTGTGTATTTGTATATTTGACCCACGCACAGTTCATGATGCTGAATGTTTTTGTTCTTTCTCTCGTTTGTGCTCATCCTCTTAATCATAGGCTTTCATAAGTAATTAAACAAAAATGGACGAGTTACATTTTAGTGCCAAAAACATTCAGCACACGTGCCTGTGTTCCCCCTGTGACTGTTTCATCATGATTAAAAATACTGTCATGACTTGTTTAGTCAAAGCCATTTCACATCAATAAAAAGGGAATGTTTGGTTCTGCATTAAAAAGTTTAATGTAAGTTCATGTTAAAGATTTGTACAATTACAAATCACTCAAGGACCGATTGTTGATGTGAAAAGGCAAGAATTAATATCTTTGTAATGAGTTTGCACTGTCACAGCTTAGCTAACTGTTGTAATGTTGTGTGTGTTTTTGTTTTGTGTGTATTTGCATGTGTATGTGTATGCAAACGTGTGTGTGTGTGTCTGTGTGTTTGTCTTGTAGATGCACAGCCGACAGAGGGCGAGCGAGACGTGTGGAACCAGGTGAACTCAGTCCTGCAGGACTCTGAGAACATCCTGTCCGGGCTGCAGTCGTATAAAGGAGCCGGCCAGGAGATCAGAGATGTAAGGAACGCACACAACACCAACAAACAAGAAAACATGCACAAACACTGTGTACAAGGAAGGATTTAGTCATTAGTTCATACAATAAACAAACTAAGCTGGTATGTAGACCTGTCTTCGAAATATATTTTCTGTTCTTTTCTATCAGCATCACCTAGTTACTAAGAACAGAACTATATACTGTATACGGTCCCACTCAAAAGATTTGGAACAACTGCATTTGTCCAGCTGTTGTTTAATTTGACACAATTCAGTGTCTCGATGTTTCTAAAATTAAAACATAGAACAAATGAAAAAAAATCAAGATTTTAAAGTTTGTGTAAAGGAAATTCAGAGATTTGTTCCTGAACACGTTTGAACTAATTGCTCAAAAAGGGGGAAATTTATATATGTAGAACTAACTAACTAACATTGTTCAGAAAGCGACTTTGCACTTTGCTTTACTTTCACCTTGTGACCCGTTCGTCCCAAACCAGTTTCTTAAATCAATCATTCTTTATTCATATAGCACTTTTCAGTGCTTCACATAGAATTAAAGGCAGCAAAAAGAGAGCAAAAAATAGATAAATAAAACATGAACGAAAATGCTGTCTCGCTTATTTGCAACACTAGAGGCAGTTAAAAGAAAGATTAAAACTTTGTAAAATGAAAAGTGAGTAGAATAAAAGAGACTGTGCTGCCTCTAATGTTTCGGGTGAACATCTTGCTGTAGGATGAAGCCCTGACCAACCAGATCATCTTATGTTGTTCTCACCGCTCTGATAGAAATACACAGCGTCGTCCTGTTAATACATCAGAGTTTAGTTTTAGTTAAATCCAGTCCACACCTGTCCAAATCTGTGAAGCAAATTGGATGTTGGAAGTCATTGTGGAAATTTTTTTCTGATGTTGTCCTGCTCTCTCTCTTTTTTCTCCCCGGTCCAGGCGATTCAGAACCCCAGCGACCACATGCTGCAGGAGCGAGCCTGGAACTCCGTCTGCCCACTCGTCATCAAACTCAAGAAGTTCTACAGCTTCTCTCTTCGACTAGGTATGATATGACCAGAGCCTAGACAAAATGTCTCGTCTTAGCACTTAATTAATTCTTACCCATGACTTAGTACGACCACATTTTGCACATGATAATTTCTGTGGGTTTACCCGTGGGACGTGTGGAGCTCATGTGTGTCTCTCTGCAGAGGAGGGTCTGCAGAGTCTGTTGGAGTGTCTGACGTGTCCGCCCTTCACGCCCACTCAGCACCTGGAGAGAGAGCAGGCACTGGCCAAACAGTTTGCCGAGATCCTCCACTTCACTCTGCGCTTCGATGAGCTAAAGGTCTGCTAGAAAGACTGAGTGGTTCATCTCTGTCTCTAACACACACACACACACACACACACACACACACACACACACACACACACACACACACACACACACACACACTCGGACTCCATTCAGATCTGGTATTAACATCCGTCCTGAGTCATCCAATCACAGGTGGCGAGCTCAGCACAACCCTGTGCACCCAAGATGCACTGAGGACACACTTGAGATCCGGTCACTCGAACCACACTCGGAGGTCGTCCGGGCAACATGTGGACACATTCTCTTAACTGTGGAAACACAAATGTGTCCTGGACCGCCCACTCAATGATGTCCTCTACACTTACCTGTTTCCCATACACTGAATTATTTGTGTAAATCAATAAAAAAAATGTTTACACTGACCTTTTTTCCCCCAATATAGTAAAATATAGTTTGTAAAGCTCCACATGCACGTGTCCCCACACACACAAACACATTGACAACAGTCACATCTGTAAAGTCTGAGTGGCTAAAAACAACATCCTTTTATCTTTGTGAAAAGGTGTATGTGTTGATTTGCATAGAGAACGAGGAAGTGAGATCTGATCACAGGTTTTACATGAGACACATTCAGAATACACTCTGGTGTCAGGTGTGACAACACAGAGCAGAGCTGTCCACTTCAGATCAGATCTCTCAGGACAGATGTTACCACCATGTCAGAGCCATGGTTGTAGTCACGTGACACATTCAGTGTACTTATATCAAACAATATTTTGGTTCTGTTTTTATTCAAACGATGTCTCAATGTGTCATTGTTTTCCTTCAGATGAGAATTCCTGCCATCCAGAACGACTTCAGCTACTACAGAAGAACGATCAGTCGAAACCGAATAAACAACATGAATGTGAGTTGTTAAGAAATGATTCATAGCTGAGATCTGCAAGGTGACAGCCATCCTTTTCCTGGGGTTTTCAAATCCACATGTTTATACGTGTCTGACAGCAGGCTCTAATGTTTCTATATTTATTATCTGCACTGCTCGCTCTGTCTGAAAGGGGAAAAGAATGACATAAGAAAAAAAGTGTACAGAAATAGGCCAAACTGATCAAGTTGAGGGTTCTATAGTGTTAAAAATGGAATTCACGTCAAAAGTTATAAAACTGCCTCTGCTCAGAAGATATAAACCTGATCCTTGTATGTTCCTTGTCTGTGCACCTGAAGTTGGACATTGAGAACGAGGTGAACAACGAGATGGCCAACAGGATGTCTCTGTTCTACGCGGAGGCCACGCCCATGCTGAAGACCCTCAGCAATGCAACCACAAACTTTGTGACGGAGGTGAGAACAACACCCGTCATCGTTATCTAATACACTTCACAACAACGTTATGTTTCCTCCCTTAGGCCATCTTGTTAAATCTGTCATATTTATTCATGAATGAAACTAAATGAATCTATGTTGCATTGTGTGTGCTCTGTAGAACAAGACTCTTCCACTGGAGAACACGACAGACTGTCTCAGCACCATGGCCAGCGTCTGTAAAGTGATGCTGGAGACACCGTGAGTTACAGTGATTTCCAACACACATACACACACACACACACTCACAAGGCTTCTCAGAGGCATTGAAAACACTCCGTTAAGTCAAGTTAATAATCAAGACCTTGAAAGTCAGTAAAATGCCCATATGTTTGATGTATGAGCTTGGAAACCCTGATTTCAAGTTTTAAGATTTAACAATTCATACATACAGTACGTGTACACATGTATTCATCCAACAGCACACCAATGAATCAGTGTAACACTCTTACTTCACCACAAAGGCCTAATAATTCTAATCTCTCTCTCTCTCTCTCTCTCTCTCTCTCTCTCTCTCTCCCCCCTCCCTCTCCCTCCCTCTCCCTCCCTCTCTCTGTGTGTGTTTGTAGAGAATATTCCAGTCGTTTCAGCAGCGACGACACGCTCTTGTTCTGCATGAGGGTCATGGTCGGGGTCATCATTCTTTATGACCATGTTCATCCCAATGGTGCCTTCAACAAGTCCTCAAAGATAGATGTAAGACACACACACACATACACACACACTCACTCTGAGTGTCCGTGCTCTCGTTCTGACCCTGGTCACATCCCCTCAGATGAAAGGCTGCATTAAGGTGCTGAAGGAGCAGCCAGCAGACAACGTGGAAGGCCTCCTGAACGCCCTCAAGTAGGTCACAGTCACTCCGGTACAGTCAGAGAAGTTGTGCTAATGATATAATAATAATATAACAACTGTTCATTATTCACATCTCCCCAGATTCACCACAAAACACCTGAACGACGAGTCCACTCCGAAGAACATCCGGACGATGCTCCAGTAATATTCGCTCTCTTTTTTTTAAGATATAGATATGAAGAGGATCAATGGTCTGACCTCAAATTAAGATGTATATGTTTACATTATTTAAAAAAGACTCTGTGTTGATACTTGTGTGTATTTGCATAGTCATTCCCTCCAAGCTATTGAAACGTGCAGAACATGTACCTTGTACTTTGCAACAACAAAAAAGAAAGAAAGAAGAAGAAAGCATCACGTGAATTGCCTCTACTGTTAACAGCTGTCAAAGCACAAACAATGACGCCTGTCAGCCTTAATCTATAACTGAGCTTTGCAAAGCAGCGCTCAGAAATAATTGAACAAGGCCGCATCGAAATGTCCTTCAAACAAATCTTTTTTTTAATTATTGACAGTAGATTTAGTGTTAACCTGGTTTCTGAAGCAGCGGGATTGTCAAGGAAGTTTTCATTTCACAATGACGCATTTCTAAAAAACTTAACCTGCGTTAAGATCAGTGAGGTTTTATGGTTCTTTGTTTTCACTTGATCTACAGAGAATGAAATTTAAGGACAGAATTTATTTTAATCTTTGTTCAGTGGACATTTCTGTTGCAGCGAAGGGCTACGTATTGAAGCAGATCAGGGATGGAGCGGTTTGATGAAACGGTAAAAGCATCTGGGCCTTTTCTGTTTGTTCTTCAGCCTTTCGCAGCTGATCGAACGAATGGATCTGATGTGTCAAAGTTTGCTTTTGTTGATTGAAAAGGCCGTGATACTGAATCACAACGTCAAATCTACCAACCAAATGTTTTATTTAATTGTTCTGTTGCAGTTGCTCCGAATAATAGTTGTTTTGTAGCTTCTTCTTTTTTTTTTTCACTAAACAGAAATTCAATTTCCCCAGAAGAAAGGCTCGAGAAGCTTTAATCCTAAATACACGATAGGAGGTATTTTTAATAAACACATTTTTATTTTTATTTTTTAATCTCCTGTTGGTCTAATGTGACGAGACTGATTTTTTTTTTTTTATAAATTTTTATATTGCTCGACACGTTGAAAGCAACGTTGAGTGTACTAAGACTTTGTACACTGCTAATCGTCGGCCGTACATCAAACCAATCATTTCATAACCAAAAAAGTTTGAAATGATGAAATTTGCCTTAAATCGGACCCATGAAGTCAGAGGACTGACTCGAGTCTTGATCCTTCAACCTGCTGTGCACGCGATCATCATAGAGGAATAATTTTACTGTGTATATGTGATATAATAACTCATTTAACTAATACACCACCACAGATATTCCTCGGTTCCTCCTCAACCTGCTGAAACTGACCTCGGTCACATGGTCGGACAATCTCATCATCAATCCCCTGATGGTTTTCACGTTGTATCCCGTTCAAGTCGCAGCTCACGTTCATGGATGATAATGAGTTTTTAGTAGTCGTAGCCAATAAATATATCAATCAGCCTTTGAGGCACGTTTTATTTTTGGTCAAATTGTTGTCAAATCCACTTTTCCAGATGAATAAGTGCTTGGGGCTTCGATTTGAACATAATAACTTTATGACTTGCACCATCATCACCTCTGTGAAGCAGACAACCTTAACCTGTGAGACCTTTATTTTTTTTCTCATTTCCAAAGCCACACTCTTCACTGTACCGTACACACTCCAGCCCTCCGATTAACTCATCAATATTCAGTTGATCTGCATTACGTTAACATGTCTGGTATCCACCGTTCAATTACGTCTCATTTCATTTTGTCCCTCTTGTATTTAGTAATATATATGTCCATGTGTGTGCGTGAGTGTGAGCCATATTTTTGATGCAATGTTTTATATGCAACAGGTGAAAACTTTTCGCGGACGAGACGTGAGGTGTGCGTATGACACTGATATTTCATATCTGACTGAAGTGTTTTTTAAAAGAAATCACATCTTCCGTCAAGATTGATGTACACGAAGCTTCTCTCTTCGCTCATGATATGCTACTGTGTGTTGAATGCAAAATGTTTTTGAATACTGAGGAGAAATCAGTTTTGTTTTATTTGTCTTAAACTGACAGTTTTTTGTTTAATATTTTTTGAGTTCAGACTCACTGTTTATATAAATTGCTTTGGCTTTGTATTGCGTTCTAAATGGGATATGTGGATTTGGATAATAAAGGTGGTACATTTCTTACACAGAATATGTTTCCATTGGCTTTCTTATCTGAAACACACACCAAAGACACCATATCAGTTTATTGCATTAACAGAAAGCTTCCATGTCAGTAGTTATTTAACCAGTGAACGCTGAAAGATGTTCTGTCTCTGTACTTAATTAAACTAAAGCTTGAGCATTAAAAAAAAACCTTATCTCTCCCCAGTTCAGTTTGTTTGAGACCAGCGTCAGATCATCAACCCTCACGTCATCCCGTCGGCTTCACCTACTAACATCAGGTGAAATCTTGCTAAAGTGTGAATGTAAAATATAATACCGTTGCGCCTAACATCAAGCTGACCTGTCTGTGTGTAACCTTGTGCTTTTTCTTCCCACCACCATCCAGCGAAGAAGAATTCCACGGTCTGAGCCAATCAGAGGCAGAGAAGAGGCAGGCCTACGTCTCTGATCCTGGTAACTAACTAACTGAGTCTGGAGCCTGCTGATGGCTGATGTGACAGTGTGCACACAAAGGAGAGAGGTTAGTGGAACAACCTGCTCTACACAGATCCGCCAGCAGATGGCGGTGTATGTCAGAACATCTTGTGGCCTCTGGTTTTGTACTGAGAGTTGAGCATTCGACATAGCTGATGACTATCAAACGTAATGTTTGTGCACACATTCACCTCTTTTGCCTGCGGAAATATCACTCATCCAGCAATGATTCAGACAAAGCTTTATTGGTTGAATTCATATTGTCACAACGACAGTAATTTTGCCTTTGTTTACTATAGAAATGTCTATTTGATGCCATATGACAACTATGCATTTCTATGATATGGGTATCAAGCATTTTCAAAATCAAATAGTACAGATGAACAGGGCTAACCGTATTAACCTATTTCATTTCCTACTCGCTATGATATTGCGCCCAGCATCTGACTCTGCTGCAACATTAGAAACACACACAGCCGAGAGTGACCACTTGTCATGTCAAAGTGCACAGACTACAGGAGAGAGGTTATGTTGGTGAAACCTGCACTACATAGATCCTCCAGCAGATGGAGGTGTAGGTCCACATTTTGTATCTACTGAGTGTCGCTGGGGACTGGAGGAGAGCCTCTCATGTAATGTTTCAACAACTTTCACAGGTTAACACAAGAGTTGGTAACTTTATGGTCTCCTTCACAGTGTGAACGACACATGTGCTGAACTGAGCACCTCTGACTCATGTGGCTCGCCTCTTCGTTACAGACTTCATTAGCAATTGATTGTCTCCCTCGCCCGCAAGTTTGTGTGTGTGTGTGTGTGTGTGTGTGTGTGTGTGTGTGTGTGTGTGTGTGTGTGTGTGTGTGTGTGTGTGTGTGTGTGTGTGTGTGTGTGTGTGTGTGTGTGTGTGTGTGTGTGTGTGTGTGTGTGTGTGTGTGTGTGTGTGTGTGTGTGTGTGTGTGTGTGTGTGTGTGTGTGTGTGTGTTTTCAGAGCCTCGTGGGGATGAATAAGTAGGGGGGGGCAGTTGACTCAGAGAATGAAAACTTTCAAACAGAGAATATTAAAAAGCCCTTGAATAATCCTCTAGAGAACCAGGCGGATCACATCAGAGACTGAGGAGTTTATCTTCCATGATGGTTTTCCCTTCAGTCAATGTGTTTGACACCCAGTGTCTCTGTTGGACCGGACCTTCTATTGTGAATGTGCATGTGCCGAGTTGCGCCTGTCAAAACAACTGGCAGCGAACGATGACGCGCACTTATCTCCTTGACGGGATCTTTTTCATCCAGAAATATGACTCTCGTCCAGCAATGATTCATATCTGAGCCACTTGCTGTCAGCGAGCCACGGGGAAGCTCGTCCATTGATTTTTCTGATTCCGCCTCTAAGTTCGTTTGAGTTTGACTTATTGCACATTCCACTGTTCATCCTGTGTTTTACATCCCCACAATACTGCTTTGTCATCCTTAAAGGACTACGCCACCAAAATCAATCTGTCTTCTGATTGTGTGGAACCTCAAAAAAGTTTGTAACCTTAGTTTTACTGAGAATGAAAACTGGAATGGATTTAAGAGAGGAACTGTTTATTTAAATGGGATAAAATTGAACTTTTTGTTATTACAAAAAATGTCTGACTAAGTTGCCCACAGTGGTAAAAACCACATAACATGTCTACACATAGTGATTTAAAACCAAAATACGATATTCATTTTTATTATTGTAACTGAAAAACTTACATTTTCTGCAATATATCCTGAATGAACTTTGAGGGAAACTAACTTCCACTACTAAAACAGGCGTCAGTGTTTTCTGATTACCTCATGTTGCATGTGAAGCTGCAGTGAAGGTCGAGGTGACACCCAAATGGGTGTCTCACACACACACTGTCCCTCTGCTCATGTCTGCGTCTTTTAGTGAATTAATTGGTGTTGATCTTGAACTGACAGTTAATCAGAGGTGGCATCAATTAAACAGTGTTCAGCTCGGGTTGCTGCAGCACTGGACGTTTTGTGCACTGCTGACCCCTGTGACACACACACACACACACACACGTACACACGTACACACGTACACACACACACACACACACACACACACACACACACACACACACACACACACAGAATGATGGCGAGCAGCCAGAGACTAGTTAACCACCACGCCAACCTGGGCCGCTCTCCCTGCGAGGTGACACTCAATTATGAATGACCATCATTAGAAACCAGACACGCCGGAACACAGGCTTGCCCAGACTGACACACACACACACACACACATACACTGATGGGCACAGCGATTATTCTCAGAGACACCCAAGACTATTGAAGTGCTAATGGCGTAACACCATCCATTTCAATCCATAACCAGTGCACTGTAACTCCTGTGGCCTCCAGGTGACCACCAGGATACAGTGACATCATTAGCTAATTAAAAATCAGTGTGAAATTATGATGATTTCATGTTAGAAGATATTTTTTTTGGTTGTGGTTTATCATACAGTAACAATATTGTGCATCTGCTGTATGTGGAGGTTGATGATGAGGTCAGGTGCATATTCCTTCCTTTCTCTCGGCTCCTAATCCTGTGTTTGTTCCACGAGAGAGCGAACACAAAGCACACGTCGCCCATCAGTCTTTAGAAGAGGGATTAAGCTGCTATACAGCAAAACGATGAGTCATGCATCCACGATGTGCACGTATACTAAACACACACATCCAATTAATGTTTCCGGAATCTGGGTATGTCAGTTTCACTGCTGCCACTTCATCATCCACACCGCGACCGCCTCTGTTCACGTTCTGTTCCTCTTTGTGAAAGAGCATGGCTCTGTGGCGATGCGTCCTGAACTAGAAATAATAAGTGAACACGTAGCGGACAAATAGACAGTCAACAAACCTCGAGGGGTGAACAATGTGTGCATTTATCCTCAGCTGGAGTAGAGACCATGTGGATTTAAAACCTCACAGGCCTCTAACAAGGTGACATAAGAAAGACAAAAAATAATTTAGGATCTGGTCAAGTCTTCTTTTTTTGGATTAAAAACTTTAAAGTCACTTCTCTTATAAGTAACAGGCATATACAATATAGAAAAGTCCAGGCTTGTTTTGTTTACCACATGAACACAGAGATGACTAACTCCCTGTGACCACAACTGGCCCGTCTCTATAGCGTCTAGTGGCTCCAACTTTAATGCAACTTAACCTACATCCTGCCGTTTTAGAAACCGAGAGCTGAAACCGAACCAAGTGGGAGGAAGGAGGAACAGCCAATGGACCAAAGGGGATAATGCATCTCGAGACGAGGGAGGTGGAAAGCAGGCAGGAGAGAGATGTGTTGACGCTTGACCCTGACATCCTGAGTGAACGGCTCCTGGCTTCTGTTTTCACCGACCAAGGAGCTGAGTAAGATCCTTCAGTATATTCAACCACGTTCTTATTTTTGATTGATTAAAAGCTTTTACAAGTCTGAGACCAGGTCCTGTCGATGCACAGGGCTAATAATAAATGTATGGACAGCTCACGACTTCAGACATGAGTCTACCCCTCACGTCTCACAGGGGTCATGTCTCAAGCCCTCACCTCTGTATGAACTCCTCTCTGACCTCACACTTGAGCTTGGAGTTGACTTCCACTCAGCTTTTTGTTCTGATTTCATTGTCATTGGTCAAGACACTGAGTTTCCCTGATAACCAGTTGTGGTCACATATAAAAATAACTTTAAAAAGGGGTTTGATGTCATCGTTACAGGTACACGCTCCTCAGACAAGAACAACGTTCACTGTAGGATACACGTAAACGCTCTGCTAGCCGTGGACACATCCTTACGTGCAAGCATGCATTATTAATCTGTTTTCCATACCTTGTTTTGTGCGACTCTTAGGTACATGCACTACAGTTCCAGTCTGATCAAGGTCAGGTCTGAAAGGGAGGAGGGAGTTGGAGGCAAACATTTGTGTCATCTCACAAGCAAACTTTCATTTACGAGTCCATCTGCTTTAATGCTAATATGATTTTAAAGAGATTGTGTCACAGGATTAAAAAGGAAATAATCTTGATTGGTCTGTGGATGAAATTTTTTCAAGAAGAAGCATCCTTGTATTTCTTTAGGCTCACTGAACTCATAGAGCTGACTATACTACTCTTGTTTAGTGTTTGTCTGATACAGTATCAGAACTTACTGGTTCATATCACTGTTAAGTAGCCAGAAAGGTAACTGGAGGGGGAGATGTATCCACCTCGGTGGGTTCAATCTGCAGAACATGCACATCCCCAGTACGTACACACACACCCTATCAGGTAGCAGGCCCTCAATTATTTATCAGCCCTGAAGAGCAGCATGAAGCAGCAACCAGATTCTTCCACGTCTTCGCAGCTCACCAGAATATTAATGACCCAGAGACGGAGGCGTTGGGACAGAAGCGGGCGGAGGCCGAGGTAGTGCGAGGGAGAAGATTTGGGACACTTGGATTTTGTGTGTAAATTGGCTTTGCACTTTACTAAACACATCTGAAACTTTCTCAGGGGTCTATGAACCGGTTTTGATATCACAGCTGAAAATTATATATATATATTTATAAATAAATGCATATATATTATATATCCCCATATTCTTACTTTGCAAACAAATTGCCATAGCGAGCCACAACAAGAAGTTGGGAGTGAGGGTAGAATTCAGACTTGTATTTTTTACTATTACTTTGAACGTTAGTACAAAAATGTATGTAAGAACAGTATTCAAAGAAAAATAATGGTTCAACGGTAAAAAATATCAAAGGTCATATTTGAATTAAAGAGGAGTCATGGTTTAAATTTTTGGCACTGCAGCACATAACTGATCCATACTGTCTGGTGTTTGTGATGAAATCTTATGTGGATGTAACCAGTACCAGTACAAGTGGAGAATATCAGCTTCAGTATCTCTTTGTAGCATTTCTCAAAATGTCTGTGCACAGTCCTCATATCTCCAGAGGTCCATGCACTGTAGCTACAACCTCTGTGACTGCACGTGACCGTATGCAGCCTCCTCCGTCCGCCACTATTTCTTTACAACTGGCATTTATGAATTGGTTGCTACTTGTATCACTGACCTCATTCTTATCTCCTCTCCCTCCTTCCCTTGTCTAATCAGTGCTGCTCTACCATCCTCCTCTCTATGTGTCAGTAGTCCATACTGTGTAGCTGGCTCTTCTTGTCATCTTTTCCCTGCAGGGCTGCAGGTAACAGCGGCAGGTTCAGGTCCGCCACCCGGCGCTGGAGGGACGACCGCAACTGAACCGAGTTCCTCTTTGATCCTCCCGCTGTCCCTCTCTCTCCTGCGGCTCCGGCTCCTGGCAGGTCTCTCCTCTTCCCTCTCTCCTGCCTGAGGCTCTTCATGACCAGAGTGTGTTGTCTCTGTGAGGGGAAGGCAGGAGGTTTGGACCCATTGACCAGGAGTCCGGGGGGCCCAGGTCGGGTCAGCCCCACCCACGTCATCTTCCTGGCTCTTCCGTCCTTCAGCCCCACATTGCGCAAGCGTGGCAAGGGGCCAGAGGGTGACGTCTGCGTTGTCTCCATGGAGCCCGGGTGGTCTCTGTCCGAGGGGGTTGTGGTGCGCGTGTCAGCCTCAAGGAGCATCCTGGGAGAGATGCCACCCTTGTCCGAGGAGTAAAACGTCTGCAGCTTCTCTAGCCGCTCGGTGATGCTCAGGTGATGGGAGCGGTCGTCCTGGTTGCGGTTGTCATGGAAACAGTCTGACCCGGGGTCTGCTGCTGCCCCGTCCGACTGAGTCGTCCGGAGCAGGTGCGTGTGTCGGATTGGTCTCGCTGTGCTGTTGTCTTTGATTGGCTCAGCGGGCAGGGGGACTTGGCAAGGGGCGGAGTCACAGAGCTGCGATGCAGAACTCTTAGGAGGACACAGATGAACCAGTTCCTTTTCTCTGAACACGGACACTGGAACATAAAATAATAAATAGAACATTACTCACTCTACTGTGGACGAGTGCAGCGTCACTTCTGAACAATAAATCCTTACCCTCGGGAAACAGTTTCTCTCTCTTGTCCAGGGTAATGGCGACCTCCTCATCAGTAGGCCCATCTCCCGCAGACAGACAGGCAGGGGAGGGGGAGGGAATGCGAGGGGGCATTGGGGGGGAGGCAGAGCGAGGTAGCTGGGGCAACGAGGAAGACGGGGGGCGGTTCTCGTCGTCCTCCCTGTCGTGCTTTCGCTGAAGGTCCTCGGTCCTCCTCCTGTTGCTTTGACAGTCAGCTGCCTGCTGGGCTTGCAGAGGCCTGTTGCATTGCTTTGAGCTTTTTCCGCTGGTTGCTTCATTCTAAAAAAAACAAAGAAACAATGACACAAATGTGTAACAAAGACTGTTATATCGTCCAATACAACTAGAAAGTAAGTTGCTTGATTCTGTCTGATACAGACTATGATCTGAACAAGCAGTTAGCAGCAGTTAACAAGCAAATTAATGGTTTGTGTTTTTAAAGGGATTTAATTACAACAAAAATATTGACCAATGACTGCCTGATACTTTACTAGAGGAATATTTTATATAATAGTTCATACATCATATAATAATCAATAAATGATCACCATATAAATGTTTACTGCGGTAGTGACAATGCCAGCATTACCTGTTGCTGCGTCTTTGATTCAGTGTTATTCTTCTCTCTCCACGTGTTCTTGCTGGGAAGAATCCAGTCATTGGTCTCCAGCTTCTGTCAAATCAATCATCATTAGCCGATCAATCTTCAAAGCAAACGTCAAGGCCAGCGTCTGTGTACGTGTGCGTGCGTGTGTGCGTGTGTGCAAGGTGCGGACCTTGCTGGCCTTGGTTGCCCTATGACTCCTGTTGAGCTTGTTGACCAGAAGGTGGTAGGAGGCCATGATGGCGGAGGGTCGGTTGGTGGTAATGGTGTGAATGGTTTCAGACGGGGAGTAGCCCAGCGTCTCTGTCATGTGTGCCAACACAGACGAGTTGATGTCCTCTGGACACAATCTGTGAGAGAGAAAAAAACTGAGAAGAAGGGGAAAAAACAATTGACAGAAAAAGTGTGAAAAGCAAAGCAGAGAGAAAATTCTAATTGATCGCTCAGGATCGGGTAAGAAATGACTGGTGACTAAAGGATTTTGGGTCGTGAGCAGTCTGGGACTGGAGCGCTTCTTGTTCCCTTCATGTGGAGTTCAGAAGACACAACACTGCCAGGAAGGAGCGACACATGATTGCATTTCCACTCTGCGTAAAGTGATAAAAGCCTTTTAGTCATGCTATAATATACAAAGCTGTTTCCCTACTGACCACAAGAATTCTCATTTTGTTAGAAAACTCGCAGTGATTTCCCTTGTGGTTCTTTTCCCCCACATTGTAATGTTTGCTGCAGAACTTTCCCCGAGGCGTCTTTGTGTCTCGCAGAGTAAAACATACTTAGGTTACAGATTTAATGTAATCTGTAAAAAAGCAAGTGTGAATATATAGAGGGGATATAAATATTTTTGCCGTATATGCCATTTTTACAAGAATAAAATGGATACACTTCACTTTTTTCCTCTTTTTTTAAGATACATTTAGAGAGCATATGATCATGTTGTGAATATGAACTTTTAACAGTGTATAAAGTTGGTGAAATTTGGAAAAAAATATATTAAAAGTATGTCATATTATGATGTGCATACTGGGAAAATACATTTCTGTTGCCTTTTGCAATGTTTGTAGACGCTACGTTTAAGTGCCATCACACAGCAGATCGCGACCTGTTTTTATGAGCGAGTGTGTGTAGTGGTTTCTTGGCATATCCCTCGTTGATCCATCTTTCCTCCATCGCAGCTCTGACGCTGGGTCTCTTGGTCGGGTCCGGCTCCAGCAGGGACAACACAAATGACGCTGCACCTGCAACAGGAGCACAGGTGGATCAGAGAATATAAAGGGCATCAGGGCATGGAGTGATGTAACATTTGTTTTCCTAATAATCAGAAATTTGAATTCAGTGATTCCAGAATTTGGTATAGGTATGAATGCTCACTGCACTTTTAACGCAAAAAAAATTCAAAAAAGTAAGTGACAATAAAAAATATCTATACAATAACAGCTGGTCAAATGATCAGGTATGATATGAAAAGATCTGACTCTGCAATTCCCTTCAGCTTTACGTTTTAGTGTTTTTCAGCTCACTGCTTTGGTTTTCCATCCTGTAAATTCACTTTTTTGGTTGCAAGACTCTCGTTACACTTAGCACAGTAGCTGTTCATAAAATTAAAAATAAATTCAACTAACTCCGTCCAACAACTGATTGGTGCTGGACAGAGTTAGTCGGTGGTAGCCTATAACTTTGGTTGCATGAACACAAGTCAATTCGTTTGTAACCGACAAAATCGAAAGCACAACTTGGAGGATTTGAATCAATCAGATCTTTTGTGTGTACAGTGATTACTGGGTTTAACAGAAAATTAGAAGGTGCATAGACAATGGATAAACTAAAATTGCGATTTTGTAAAAATGCAGCAGTAGCAGTTGGGGAAGCTCCAGTTAAGGATTGTATTTTTTTAGATGTTTCAAAGGTTGATAAAAAACAACAAAAAAACAATGCCACCCAGAAAGAGGGAAAAGTCTAAAAGTGAGCTCGATGTCTCAGATGTCCAACTGTGGCAGCGATACAGCTGCTAATCTGATCCTGTCACATTTTCAGAGCATCAGAGCTGAACTGGTTTTCCCCACTGTAACAGGAGCTGGGTTTGTTTGTGGTGACATGGCGCCATGACACAATAATGGAGTGACTATGTGTGAGGGAGAGAGAGAGGCCAAAGTAAAGCAGAGAGAAACAGAGACATTGAGGCCAATGTGGTGGCTTGCTACAGAATGAGTGGAGGAAATAAGTGAAACCTTTTTTTTTTTTCCCCCTTTTGGTTTTCTGTCTCACTTCAAGTCTGTGGTTGCTGGAAGATCACTGGATCCTTGGTTATGTTTGCATGAGTTATTTCTAAAAGTGCCACAAAAGTTCCTTTAGGATTATTCAGGACATGGCGTCCCATTTAGATTTCACCTGTGGTGGCACTGGTACCCATGTGCCGCCCTGAAACCGAGGAAAACTTTTCCAAATGGAAAATATTAAATCATTGTAAGAGGGAAATCATTAAGTCTGAATGTTGATCTTTTATGGTTGACTTTTTTTTTTCCCCCTTTCTATTGGCAATCATATCATTGGAGCTTGACAGCTAAGTGTATAATTGGTCATTGAGATGATTTATAGAAAGTGTGAGATCAGTCTCGGTGCATATTTCATGCCAGACCTGTCAGCATCACAAAAAAATAACTGCCTTTATAAGAATATTTATAGTGGGACCCCGTAGGCGTGCCTTCATATTAAGTTAAAAACAAAAGGGTTTTAGCTACTTCAACCCATACAACAGTCTTACTTTTTTTATTTTAAAGTATTTAACTTTAACACTCCAAACTCCAACAACAAGTAAGTACAGTAACTCACTCATTGGATATTCTACTATATAATGTAAGTACTATATAATGGTGACACAATCTTTTTGTTTCAGTGCGGGAGGTGAAATGTGGAGCTACCTTCGCTGACGTCACTGGGGATGCTGCTGATCTCCCCCTTTACCATCTTCTGGTGCAGCTGTTTGATGTTGAAAGGCTCGACAGTGAAGGGCAAAGTCCCTGTCAGCATGGCAAACATGCTCACACCTCTGCACACACGCACACACACACGCACAAACACACACACACACACACACACACACACACATAGTGAAGAAACACACATTTACATTACACAGTACTACAGAGATAAACTCTCATTTCAAATGCCCACACTGAGCTACAGTAGAATGGTACAGGGCCAGACAACCTCCTGAACAGACACGCTGGCTGAGACTTTAACACTCACACCGACCAGACGTCCACTTTGGGTCCGTACTTCCTGTGGGCGAGCAGCTCGGGGGCTGCGTAGGCAGGACTTCCACACTGGGTGTTGAGAAGCTCCAGAGACAACGACTCTGCCTTCAGAGTGTTGCTAAGGCCAAAGTCTGTGTGAAACATCAGCATTTTTTTTCCAATGGGGCTCTTGTTACTCCACATTTACAGATGCCCCACAGGGCTGCGATATCCTAGACCTACCCTTACCCCGATGGTCAAATGTCACGGGAGAAAGCGGAAATGTCAACGTACCGACAATCTTTATGTTGTTATGTTCGTCCAGCAGGAAGTTCTCAATCTTCAGATCTCTGCAGAGGAAGAAGATGAGAGACGACAGAGAAGTTAAAAAGTGTGGTTCACTGTCGTATTTATAAGGTGGTTGTTCAATTCAAGAGCTATGAGCCTTTCAGTGTATTTATGGACCACCAGACGAGACGGGACCAGACCGGTCCCAACGAAGAACAGGAAAACCCAAGTGAAATTTGGGTTTGGGTTGAGCTCAAGCGTTAAAAACACTGTTGAAAAATGCCTGGGGAAACCTTCAGTAGCAATTTTGGTAATTGGTTTGCTTTGGACTCCTGAAGCCCTGCACACAAAGTTTTTCAACGGCTCTTCTTGACTTGCACTCGCTATGCTCTACCGAGGTAATACCTCTGTGTTCACCTGGAAAAGAGAGTCCTGAGAGGACCCCAGCCTCACTACTGACAACACTGCCTGCTCGTAAAGCTACCACGCTAAGATGAAAATCTGTGGTTAGGAGAGAGGGAGAGAGATCCCCTATAAAATACAGCCTGGGAAATCCGCCATTTCTTTTCATCTGCCTTCATCTAACCAACAGACACTCCAGGTCCCCGAAACCCAGAGAACTTTGCTCACACGACCCAAGAAAAGTTCAAAGGCAGACGGGGTGGGGAAAAGAGCGAGAGCAGACGTTGTCGTAAAGGAGAAAATGTAATGCGGTGAATCTGCTGAATGTGGGTGGCAGGAGGTGCGTTCAAGTGCAAATTTTCCATTTATTTCCAGTTTAATCATCTCTGTGTGGGTCTGTGGGAGACAGTGTGCGAGCGCCAGTGAGCATATGTGTGTGTGTGTGTGTGTGTGTGTGTGTGTGTGTGTGTGTGTGTGTGTGTGTGTGACAGAGAGAGGTGCTATTGAAGGGTTGAGAGCGACATCGTTGAGGGACTTCATTAGAGAGGAAGTCCGTGATGTCGTGATGATGTGTGAATCATGGCGCCGGCGCAAGATGATGAGCTCATCGCCTGGTAATCACATTCCCACCTTCAGAGGAGCCAAGGTCTTAAAGCGAAGCCCAGAGCTGAGCATGGTGTGTGTGATCGCAGCAGAAGTGTATATGTGTGTGTGTGTGTGTGTGTGAGAGAGAGTACTGGGTCTCTCACACCTACACATGCTAAAACGAATAAAGTGGCACTAAAATAACGCTCCAACTCCAACACTGCACTGTGCCAGACATTGCCTCTCTTGTTTCCTCCTCTGTAAAACGATTAATGCCCTGTAAACTACTCAGTGCCATGTTCTAACGAGTGTGTTTTTATGTGTTTGAATCTACAGGCTCTAACCATAACCTCCACCATGCAACAGATCGCTACTGTTCGGGGGTAGGTAAACATTAAAAAAAAACGGGTAAACACTTTTCTATTTGGTTTTGCCAAATTTCCAACTGGACCCGGTGCGGTTTATCACCACTACTGGCTGGTCCAGTGAGCATAGTTTTTGTAATATGCAAGTCAAAAGATATCTAGATGTGTAGGCTGCTGACATAAAAAAACATCCTTTGAATCATACCTGTATACAATATCGGTTTGCCAAAAACAAGTCAAATTAACAAGTTACAAAAAAATGTAAAGAGTCCATCTTCTCCTTCCCCGTAAAATACATGAAATGATCCAGAGAAATATGCAAATATGATTTAAAGGTTTCAAAGTTTAAGACTAAGATGAAAATTGGCTTCCAAACAAGTCATGAGACAAAATCCTGCTGCAATGTTCAAATTTAAGGATGAACTTTTTTCCTTCAACAATGTGAAAACAGCCTTGTTATAGTCGAACCCTGCACAAACAATAACGTCTAATTGAGGTAACAATAAACAAAACCTATTTTAGAGTGGATAGGGACTTAAAATGTTGAAACTCATAAATCTTCAATGTGTAAAAAAAACCCTTTAACTTAATATCTAGATGACTTTACAACTGCAAATTGCCATATCAGTTCTTACTGGGAGATGCATCTTAATTATTGTTTTTACAGTATTATTTTTATAAGTTCAATATTTATGTATTGTTTACAATGATATGAACTAGGTAAAAAAAATATGATCATATTTGATGAAGATTTCATACTTGGTTCAGACACAAAACAGGACTGTTTAGGTTAGAATACAAAACAATTATAATCAAATCAACTGTCAATTATCAATTAATCGTTTGGGAGGCACTTTCCATTAAGGAGACTAGATAAAGAAAACCATCTGTTTGACTCCATAAAGCATTTTTCACTAACTGAGTACGGCACATTGTGTTCATGCTGTGTGTGTGTGTGTGTGTGTGTGTGTGTGTGTGTGTGTGTGTGTGTGTGTGTGTGTGTGTGTGTGTGTGTGTCACCTGTGCACGATGCCGTGTTTGTGCAGGTGCTCCACTGCAGAGAGGATCTGTCGGGTGTAGCGCCGCACCTCGCGCTCTTCCAGCCTCTTCCTCTCACAGATCCTGTCCATCAGGTCTCCTCCTGCACAGAGCTCCATGGCCATGTAGTAGCTGTTCTCTGTCTCCAGAGTCTGACACAAACAGGTGCATGCAGGTTCATGTGCAAACTGGCCGGACAGGCTTATCTATCTAATCTATTAACGCACTCTATCAATGGAGTGAAATAAGAGCAGATGTTGTGAGACTACTTTATTTGGACTACATATACATGTGGTGTCTGTGTGTGGATATTTGGAACATGAATAGGCTATGTGTGTTTTGATGAATTAATTATTTACGTTACCTCAAACAGGACTACGATGTGAGGATGTCGCACCATCTGATGAATACGAGGTTCCCTCTTCATGTTCTTCAGGACGTATGAGTCCTGCCGTGCTTTTTTCTTGTCTATCACCTTAATGGCCACCTAAACACACACACACACACCGTTAACTTCAAATAATAAGGAAGTCATCTTTTGTAATGCTCTCAGTGCTGGTAGTTCCAAATCATCCGAGTGAAACTTATTTTCATGTTTACCTTCAAGATGAGGATGATGAAGGAAAAGAAAGAACTTGGCCTGCTCAGGAAATTAATCTCCTCAAAGTGATATTTATTGAAAACGATTCAGCTCATACGGATGAGTCTGGGATAATGTATCGGGTAAACACTTGAGTGTGTGAATGACAGTATATGTTTGGCAGAATTTTAAAAATTCAGCTTATTTTCGGTGTGTGTGTTTTAATATCTGCAGATTTCACCTCCACAGGTCTTGTAGCGGCAGAGAGTAACAGAGGCTAAGAGGAGCAAACCCCCCTGGAGATGAGTTTGGTTGCAGCTATGGCAACCAGGTCAGGTACATAAGAGGGGTCAGGGACTCAGTGACCGATGAGATGAAAGAAAGAAAAACACACAGACAGACACACACACACTGCCTCTTCTGCACAATAATGCACATCCATATAGTCCTAATTAAGAGACACAGTTATATATATATATATATATATATATAGTATTTGGCTATTTGAAAGAAATATTTCATTTAACAAATTATAACTAAAACTCTTATCATGTTCATGCAGGATTTGATTCAGTTTACCGTTTTATAAAAAAACAAACATTCAGACTTCTTTAAATCCACTCAACAAATATATTTTGTTCAAGTTAAATCCCTTTCAGAGTTTGTTATGTTGCATCAAGCATTAAGTAAATACATGTTGTTCTGACAAAGACTTTGTGCACATAACAAGAGTAATAACAGGCCCCTGCCGTCTCCAAACTCAAATAGGTATAATTATCAGTTATAAGTGTACAGGGGACTAGTTGAAACGTGTAATCATGTGTGTGTGAGATCTCTTCCTTCGGCAACGTGCCACTCCTCCAGCCTGAGCCGAGCCCATCCACGTCTCCTCACTCTCACTCCCGGGCACTGACCTTCTCCCCCGTCCCAATGTGCAGCCCCTCCATCACTTTGGCGAATGAGCCCTTGTTGATCATTTTCCCCACCAGGTAGGATCCCACCCGCTTGGAGTGTGGGAAGCTGCGCAGCAGCTCCCTGGGGACCATCAGGGACGGGAGCGGCAGCCTCTCCCGCTCAGGCTTGGGGGTTTCCCACTGGGACACTCCTGCATCCCCTCCCTCGGCCACCATGTCCTCTGGACTGGGCTTCACTGCAGCAGCTGGCATCCCGCACAGAGTCCGGGCCCCATGTGGCTGCCTCCGACCCTCACGATCAAATCCCAAAACAGGACTGACCTTGTACGACACACATACTAACACACACACGTACACAAACACACGCCCAATGGTTTGTTGCTGCCAAAAATAAAGATTGGATCCAAATCCTTTCTTCGGGAGCAGGTGCGTGTCCTTGGCAACAGATTTCTGTATCCTCCCACTCTCAGATAAGTAATTCCATTATTCCAGAATCTTTGATTGATGATTTCACTCTTTCTTCTTAGCTTATTTTACCTTTTTAACAACTGCAGGTGCCTTAAAAGTGTCTCTGTTTCAGTCCAACTGCGCGGAGGTCTACTGGCTTCTCTCACTCCGTCTCTCTCTGCTGGGTAGTGGATGATTAACCGTCATGGCTCTTAGGTCACCTCCAGTGATGAGGAGGACATTCTACACCGTAAATACCCCCCCCCCCCCCCCTCCCCTCCACTGCACACACCAAGGTACACACCGATACTCACGGTTACATGGTAACCATTTAAACCTTCCTCATTTATTTACCTGGCTTCCCTTTGAAATCATATTTCACATTTCTGTTTATTTTTCAGCCTCTAACTGACACGATCAGGGGAAGTTTCTTGGCTGTGGAAACACATCCGAGTTCTTATGGCACAAAGAGGTGGACCGGTAAGTATATGCGGTCAATATATATATATATACACACACACAGTACAGTCAGCTTCAGAAAGTATTCTGAACCAGAGAGGGGAAATAAAAACAAATTAGATTCACTGCCGATGCTACAACTTTCCCTAATGTTGCTCTCATTACAACCGCTAACTCCATTGGTGACCTCTGCGGGGTAACTATCTTTTGCGAGGCCAAGAGAAGTCAGAGGTCAGGGTCAACAACAGATCAGCACCCCTGCAGCCAGGGGGGATTCAGTGTTTGTCTCTCTCAACAATCCCTCAGCGAGGCAGATGTCTGCTGCTCTCGCACCATGAAAGCCAAACATGGTTTTCACATTTTTACTTAAATGATGCTTTTACTTTGTAACACTCATCATTTCAAAGTAAAAAAACAAACAAAGTGGAGATGGAGTGATATTGACTCAGTGATATAATACTGGCAATTGGTGTCGGAGCCACGGCGGCGTGCGTTATGACAGTGGTGACCAATGGAAAGCAGCAGTGAGGTTTCGCACTGATGAGCGATGGTTCGCAATGAAGTGTGTCTGCTTTTCTGCTACTGTGTGTATTATAGTGTATGTGTGTGTGTATGTGTGTGTGCAAGTCAGGGTCAGATTGCAGTGTGCGGCTGCTAGATTCTTCCTCACTCAGCTGATGAAAGGAGGGATAGAGCCTTATATCCATCATGTAACTCGATACACACACAAACCTTACACAACCTTTAGCTGAGTGACTGTAGTGAGCAAGTGAAGCTTCTAAAGTTACTTTGTTGTTTTTAAACATGTTGGTTGTGTATAATTTGATTTCGCATTCAGAAGAAAACACTTTTGCAACAGCCACTTCCTTTTCTGCTACGCTCAGTCGCCGTTAAACTTGGTGTAATTCAATGAAAACAATGTTTTTCTCCCTTTCGATGCCAAGTATTTTAAAAACTCTGAATGAGATGCAATCAGCAACATCCAGACCAACTCAGCTCCAAACTGTCTTTAGATATAGTGAAAAAAAGGCACAAATGATTTTGAACACTCCCATTCCCATTACACTGGGGTCAACAGTTTTTCCAGAATTTTTCTGAAATGAGCCGCAAAGCGAAGACGCAGTCGAATATTAGTGGTTTCACATTAGTAGAATCTAAATCCTCTGAAAACACTAACAAAACCCCCTGTAAGAAAAATCATTAATTTTCCTGCTCAAGTCTGATATCACATCTTCATCTCTTTTCTTCTTCATGTGTGTTTGCATGTTCATTTATACACCAGGAGGCTGTTACTTGACAAATGGGTCTAAGGTCCTGACGTGTGTGTGTGGGAGGAGGTGTGAACACACGATCCCTAATGCCAGTGAAGGGTGTCAAGCTGCATCTGGCTCTGTACTGGACAGACAGGGGAAGAAAAGAAGTAAAGCAATAGAGGGGGAAAAGTGTGACACGCCAATCGCAGCGAGTGAGTGAAAACAAATAGCTACAGAGGACTGAGAGAAAAAGAGGTTCACAACTGCAAAGACTTCATGACTTTAGGAAGCGTTTTATATAGCCTCGTTACTGCTATGTAGTCTTTTCTGCATGTGTGTGTGTGTGTGTGTGTGTGTGTGTGTGTGTGTGTGTGTGTGTGTGTTCTTCCACGGTTCAGAAAGGGTCATTCTCACTGCCAGAAACAAGTCTAATTGTATGTGTGTGAGTGTGTGCACGTGCGTGCAGGCTTTTATCCGTACGCACATATTTTTCAGCCGTTTCTAAAAGAATTGCGATGTGTGTATGTTTTTGAAATTGCATATCTTTGCAGCTACACATGCGCATATATATGCTTCAAAAACCTAAAGTGTGTGTGTGTGTTGCGTTGGTGCAGTGGAATGCTGGCTCGCCTGTAGGACTTGGCGAGCTTTTCGGCGGTCACATTAAATGAGAAGAGAAACCCCCTTCTGCTTCCTGCCGGTAATAAATGGATCCCCAGCAACCATTAAGGCATATTTTAACACCAAATAACTCCCCCAAACCACACCAGAGCAGACACAGTTGACCCCCCCTCCCTCTCGCCATCTCTCTCTCTCCCCTGATCCCCTTTCTTTCATTTCTCCATCGACCTCTCTTGCTTTTATACCAAATAAAAAGAGCAAGAAGTTAAAATGATCTTTTGCTCCCACGGCACGATGAACCTCACGGTCATTTTACCTCGTAGCCCTTTAGAGTGTTTACTGTCAGTTATGACTCTCGACAGTTTCAGTAAATGAGCAGCAGTGGCTGCTGAAAGTTGAATTCAACCTGCTGCATTGAAGTTACATGACTCTTCTGTCACAACAAGACCCCACCCACAAAGTTTACACTAAAGCCACATTGAATATGAATGTAATGTATGTCCCTGACAGTCAGTGACAGTAATAAACGATTCTGGGATCAAGTCAACTGCTCATTTAATACACATTTAGAGTCAATATTACTTGTGTGAAATATGACAAATGGGAAACTGTTGCAATATTTACAGTGGATGGGACATGCAGTAGACATTTATGCCAAAATACTAAGTGGCCGTGTAGTAACTGGAAGATTCCTGGTTCGAGAGTGTGTCGAAGTGTCCTTGAGCAAGACACTGAGCTCCTAAAGTAACTGCCCCTGATGTCGCGTCATCAGTCTATGAGTGTGTGTGTGTGGATGATCCATTTGCATTTTACTAATTAAATGGTTGTATTTGTTATTTAAATATTATAATATAAAAATATAAATCTGAGCCCAGAGTAAGTCTATAGTCAGTGAGAGGGAAGTCAGAATGGACATTTTTGGCAAACTATTTACAGTACTAAGTCTGCTTTTTAAATGATTTGAAATCATAATCGGACAACTGTTGCAGGATATTAAGTTGCATGATATTTGTCTGTGCATTTGTGTATGTCATTTTCAAATTGTTCTCGTATGTAATTTCGATTCTACTTTCTTCATCAAGTCTGAGAAGCTATGAATGCGTGGGAAAACATGGCTCAGTTGGTGAGGACACCTCAAACCTCACTGGTGTTGTCCAGAAACCTGCAATCTTGTAAATATGTGATAAGTTCCCACTAGACCAAACAGGCGGATATGATAGAAACACCAAACTGAAGTTGCCTCAGTTAGCTTAATATACTGTATTACAGTATGATATTGTCCTACTGTCGTCCTCCTCCGTTTGGGTAGAGCTGCTGTCCCTGTCTGCCCTCCAGTGGACACAACAGACTGATGCAAGGACACTGCTCTTACATCCAGCAGCTCAACTACAGGAAAACAATTATCAGCAGATAAATAGAAAAGGGGCTGGTGTCTATTTCTCCTTTCTTTGCCCTCTCATTCTCTCCTTGAGAAAAACAATACTTTTTCTCCAGTTTTCGAGCAAAAGCTCTGAATTAACTCTTGGGGCAACATAGTCGCAGTGAAACAAGTGTGTCACGTGTTAGCACTCATTGTGTGAGGGTTGTTGTCAAAAACGATTTGGAAGTCCACCATGCAGGTTCAGGGCGAGTCACTTCATGACAAAATACTGCGGCTCCTGGAGTGGAGTAACTACCACAGACAAGATAATGATTTTTCTTTCCTCGATCTTATTATGATGATGTCGCCATCAACTCCTGCATTATCACCCGTGATGAAAGCGGGCAGGCTGGTTGTCAATCACTGACGGCTTCATCCGTGGGCTACAGCCTCCTTGCTGTGTCATCAACTGTCAGTGAAAGCCACCATCACTTCACCATGTCATCGTCCGTGGGTGCAGCGTAGCATGCTCAGCGTGTCATCAGTCAGCGCCTGCACGATGCTGTGGTTGAGAGCTCTCGTGTTCTGTGGTCTGGGCGTCCGTGGCTCTGAGTAGACACGGTTCTCCACGGCTTCTGAAGAGACAAACAGCGACCTGCACTCTTGTCAGACTTTAAAGACTACGTCTTCCACATCGCACGCTGTGAGAGCAGACGAGAGACCAAACTGCTGCTGCCCACAGAAAACGGTTCTGTGGGATCAGGTTGCTTCTGCACTGAATGTTACCAGAAATGGTGCTGGATTACATCTGTAAACAGGCAGGGGAAGTGTATTTTGCGAAAAGTGCAAGTGCCAAGAAAAACTGAAACGAAAAAAAGGGCAAAAAAATTAAATAACACCAGTAGTGTGCTTTGATTCCTTAACTCAATTCTACACAAAGAGAGTGTGCAGATTTTTTAAATGTTGAAGCATCAGATGAACTCGTCTGCAACATCACATTTTCAACATTTCAAAAGCAAGAGCTACAGTTGAAACATGCCGTCCAAAACACTGATACATCTTACATTTCTGTGTATATATTTCTTTGGAATGTTAAGTTCAAGCAGCACCAGGAGTAACGTTGACACTGAACACCGAAGTGACAAGCTATCCATCTTATCTTATGTTGATTTCTTGACTAAAAGTCAGGAGTTTTTGTTTTTCACTTGTATTACAGTAAGTCCTTTAGTGGTGCCTCAAGGCTCTCACTGTGTGTAGAATATTATAGCTTAAACGCGCACACACACACACACACACACAGAAAAAAAATACATATCCGTAAAGAATGTCTTTCCCAGAGCCTAAGTCCATCACACTCTGCTATTCCCACACATCCTGACCGAGCCTGAATTGGGAGTTTGTGTCACGGGTGGTTTAGAGGTTTTCTACTGTCAACAAAACACTGGTGGGAGAGAGACAAAGAGAAAGTAAGGGAGAGAGAAAGAGGTCTGAGAAAAATACAGAAACAAAGGGATGAAAAAGAGTCCACCCCTTTGAGCTGAGAGGTCGAAAACTGAGCGCTACGGCAGCAAATAGTGCACTCCCACTGTCACTAATGTGGACCGTGTGTGTGTGTCTGTGCGCATGTGTGCAGATGTGCACTTACGGGCAGTTGTGCACTCCTGCGGTGTGTGCGCGCGCGCTCGCTGGAGTTGCCTGCTGTGCCGCTGCCAAATTGAAATGTGAAAGAAACGTGTTGGAAGGTGATGACAAGAGTGAAGTGAACCAGTCGTTTCCTGAAGGCCCAGGCCAGATGTGTGGCACACAGAGCCTCAGAAATCTGCAGCGCATTGCTGTTTAATAACCAGGATATTTAACCAGGGGAGGCGGGAATATACGGGGGGCAGGAACTCAGGGGTGTGTTTGTGGATTGGTGCACGTGTGCTTACCTGTGTGCACAAATGCGTGTGTGTGTGTGTGTGTGTAGGGACAGGCTGGGATGTGTGGTTTATTACTTTAATTGGAGTTCCTGAGACTGCAGCACTGAGGAAAGTGAAGGAAGGAGAGGAGGAGTGAGACGAAGGAGAGAAAGAAGCCTGACAGACTGATGGCCACACCTCCTATCACCACTCAAGACACACACACACACACACACACACGCTCACTCGCACATGCACACGCACGCGCACACGCACACACTGGGCCTTTTCCATACTGAGCTCGGCTACTGACCACAATGCCCACCACTTCCTCCAGGAGCGAGCCCTGGCGCCTAGAATAACAAAGAAAATATTCAGCTCCATACCGTCTGATGTCTTAATATTTCCAACCCTTCTGTTCTCATATACGCATGATTCATGGATTATAACTTAAGACATACAATCAGACCCTTTCCCACTGATTCTTCTGCCTAGTTAAATGGAGCATTTTGAGAAGTAAGTGCCACGGGAAATAACGCAGAGGGGTCTCGTGGATTTTGTTAGTACACACTGGTCGTGCTGCGTGTGACGATACTGAACCAATGATTGGTTTCAGCTTCACTTACTGACCAACTGACAGACTGCAGCCACAGAATCTCGCCGATTCTGGCAGCTCGGTGTCTGATTCTTTTTTTTGTTGTTGCCAGAACACAGCCACGTGCGACGGGACCAACACGACTCGGGGCCGGCTTGTGTCGTCAGCGACATTTTTCGAAACCCAGAAATCAGCTCCACAGTCGACTGAGGTGGGACGGCGTGAATGTCCGCATAGTGAGCGAGCTGTAGAAGAAGAGGTGCAGTTTGTTTGGGCGGGAGGAAGCTGCTATTTACACAAAAGGTGTTGGACCAGCACACGTTTAATTGCCTTGGCCTGTGCATGTCTGTGTGAGTGTGTAATGAGGGGGCTTTAGCTGTGTGTGTGTGTGTGTGTGTGTGTGTGTGTGTGTGTGTGTGTGTGTGTGTGTGTGTGTGTGTGTGAGAACACATAATCGCCCATGATATACAACATTTTGGCCATTTCTTAATAGCACTGTTTTAAGAACAGCCATTAATGCAGCTTGTAAAATATTTCCAACATCACGCCAAACACTCATTTCAGTTCCACCTCCCTCTCTCTCTCTCTCTCTCTCTCTCTTGCTCCCTCCACCTCGCTCTGCCCCTCTCTCTCCCCCCTCACCTCATTTGTGGGGGAATTTATTTAACTCGTTAAAAACAATTCTGTGAATATTCCCAGCTGAGTGACCAGGCTTCCGTTTTTTTTTTTCTTCTCTTTCTCTCTCCTCCCTCACTCTTCCTCCCCGCTCCCTCTCTCTGGCTTTGTTTTTCCTCTCTTCTCTTAAACTAACCTGTATAATGTTGTCAGAAGTGCTTGAGAATGAAGTGCTAAGTGTTGGTTTTTATGGGGAGGAAACAGACTGGAACAGCGGGTGTGTGTTTTCTGATGCCTGCTAGAGACACGCACGCACACACACACACACACACACACACACACACACACACACTGTATATACACATTCACCAACACACACTCTGAAAGCTTCAGTGTGAATATGTTATGAATTACAACCTGTTCACTGATGAAATGACGCTGAGGCTTTTGCTTAGTAGATCATTAGCAGTTGTGAGTGTGTTGTATTTTGTTGTGTGTGTGTGGTGTGTAGCACGACTTGTACTGTGTTTGTGTGCATTTTATTTGTGTTGACGATGTTATTAAGGCACCTTGGTGAAAATCTGTTCTCAATTGTTGCAGTGATTTCTGCTGTTTTAATTTGGACAGTAAAGGCGCTGCCAGATCTCCCCGCCGCGATGCCGTGACCACTTAGCAATGCTAGCGCAGATCCCATGGACTCAAACAACACACACACAAAGTATCGTATCCATAAAAGTTCAGCTAATAATTTACTTTCCAAAACCAGCCTGTGTCATGAGTGAGTCTTTGTTTAAAGGGTGTGAATAATGTGCAAAAAATTACTCAGACTGTCTTCAAAGCATTGTGAAGAAAAAACCTGTTGCCCTATTATCGGCCGCCGTGACCATTTTATACTGCGAGTAAACTGTTAACAGTTGTACCCGATGGGAAAACTATTTCTTTATATATACACAAATATACACCCACATCCACACCCACATATATATATATATGTGTGTGTGTGTGTGTGTGTGTGTGTGTGTGTGTGTGTGTGTGTGTGTGTGTGTGTGTGTGTGTGTGTGTGTGTGTGTGTGTGTGTGTGTATATAAAAAAATTGTTTTCCCATGATAATTTGTTAATAAATTGTAATAATTAATTAACTTTTTATATATTATATAAGAAATGTAACTGTATTAAATTAGTTTAAGGGAGATTATGTGCAGGCATGTGTGGTCACAAAAGTTCGCAAAGAATTGATCCAAACCATGGAGACTTTCAAAAAGGATTAAAACATCAATTCTAAAATCAAACCCGGTGCAGTGACAAAAATCAATTCTAGAAAAGATGAAACTGGTAAAACCAGCCAACCAACTGGAAAAAAAACCTAAGTATAATTGAAACAAGATAACCCCCATTCTTAAACATGATGGTCAAAAAAAAGATTGACCTTTATTTCTAAATTCCTCAGGTTTAATGGCCCTGTAAACGAGTTCTATCGGTGGTGCTTTTATGTTTGTGAATTCATGTTTTTTTTCCTGCATCATCTGCACATAACAATTTAAGCCGTTGGAGTCATATGTTCAAATGACTTAATCTGCGAGGGCTTGAATTCGATCTGTGCTGTTCCAGCGCTCCGACTCCCTCTAGGCCTTCTGCTGTCCCAGCTGACAACTGGCTACAAGCACCTCTGACTCTGCCTGAGGATGAGATAAGCTAAAACATGATTGGATGGAACTAAAAGAATTCCAGGAAGGAAAACGAGTGGTTGCATCAGAAAAAGAAAATTGCTACATGAATTTCAGAATTTAGTTAGGATAGAAGAAACAGAGATGAGTTGAATCCACTAAATATCAAATGTATTGAGGCTGCAGCAAGTTCTTGTCATCAATAATCTGTGTGCCAGCCCCGGGTTAAGGACGCAGGATGTTGCTTTTCCTTTTGCTTTCCTTTTAAATTGATTTCCATGGTCTCAAAAGCTGCTCATGCATCATGTTGGAACATTAGTGGGGTGTAATGGCAGTAATGGTGGGGCTGCTGGTGCTGGTGGAGCAGTGAGGGGTCTGCGGACTAAAACAGAAACCAGATGGACGCTCGGATGGCACCGAGTTCCTTCACCTCCACCAACAGGAAATGGAATTGTGGGCAATTATCCACGGTGCTCCAAGCTTCAAATCTCAGCTCACATGTCTGTGATATCTTTGTTTTGAGAGAAAATGTGCATGTGTTTCTGTGTGTGTGTGTGTCTGTATGAGCGTGATTAGGGTATGTGGGGTGTTGGCCATTAAAGCGGGCTAATAAAGTCTGTTCCCTTTCATTAGTGTGTGTACAAATGGCCTGGCAATGTGAGTGTGTGTGTGTTTAGGTGTAGGTGAGTTTGACTGTGTCTGTGTTAACTGGGTAATATTTTGTGCGGTGAGACAGCTCACGCTCGCCTGTGTGTGTGTGTGTGATTGTGTGTATTCATTAAGCATGTGTTATGTTGTTAATAGCACACCTCGTTGGCCAGGCAAAATTAGGTCATTAAACTGGTGCACAACTGTGCGTGTGTACTGTGACTCGACGAAGACAAGCCCGTGTTTGTGAGTGTAAGAGAGAGTGAGTGTGCGTGTGCGTGTGCGTGTGCGCGCGCGTGTGTGTGTGTGTGTGTGTGTGTGTGTGTGTGTGTGTGTGTGTGTGTGTGTGTGTGTGTGTGTGTGTGTGTGTGTGTGTGTGTGTGTGTGTGTGTGTGTGTGTGTGTGTGCGTGCGTGCGTGCGTGCGTGCAGGTATTGCTTCACTTCCTCACAGCTGTGATAGCATGCGAAAGGCTAACATGATAGCTCATTTAAAGAGCTGCTACACTACTGATCATTTCGATCTTCTCTTTGCTAAACCAGCATGTAACCATGGTGACAAATTATGGTCATTATTGCTAACGCTGGTTCGAACTGCAAAAAAGGTTATGGGCTAGTTTCTAATGGATCTACGGGTCAACTCAAAGAATATATTTTCATGGAAGTTGATCCCGCACAGTTTGATCTGTCTTCCCAAAAACAGTATAACCGTTTTATTTATTTTTTGCCAGTTGAGGGCAACAAGGAGAACTGTAAACACAACAAAAATTGGCATGATATGTACCAATTAAGATAATGCGACATATGTGTTAGCAAACAATCACCTATTTACGCACCCAGCAGGCACAGAGCAACATTAGCATTTATTTGAAGTCACGTTACAATCTCTTTTTTAGCTCTGTGTGTGCGTTTCCACCAACTCCTCCAGAGCTGGCTCGCTCTTCAGCCACTAAATTCTGCCCGAAGTTCACCCGCAAAGTAGCTAACTTTGTGGTGAGAACAGCTGCCCTCTGCATGTGGAAAAGACACTCAAGAGAGCAGTGAAAGTGAACTAAAACATTAAAGTTGCGGGCCGTAAAAACCAAAACACAGAGCTGAAAGACGCGGGAGCAGCAGAGTTGCGTGATAATTCTGTGTGGGTTTTGTCATTACATCTGACCCTTTTCGTATCAACAATAGTCAACTGAGTCATTGTTTATGTAAAACGTTTTGCTGTGTCTGAAACGTACTAAACATGGGAGCCTGTAGCTTCAGGTATTTTGTGGGTGGGGCGAGTCTGTCCAGTCCAATCATCAGGAGCGCAGATGATGATGTGTCCACACAGCTGCGATCTCAGATGTGGCTGTTTTAGCAGCTCCTAACTCCACACCTCACGACGGGATACACTTTATTACAACACGCACCCCTCCCAGTCATGCCTGGCAACTTTGTAGTTTCTTGCGGCTCAAGTTTGGAATCATAAAAAACCCCCACCAAATCCAGAAAACAATCTAACCTGGACACCTTTGACACGCTTCACTCCTAGTCCACCCTCTGAACTGAGGAGGAGGTGGAAAAGTCTGGATTACTTTGAGTTTAACCGACTCTAATCGGTGTGCTCTTTAGCACCTCATTATGCAGGCTATTTAGGAGAAAAAAATAAAAGATTAGAGAGGAGGAGGAAAAGCAGACTTTTCAGAGCAGTGCTGCACTCAAGGCCGACCAAGTCTAAGGTCAGCATGACTGAGTCTGGTTTGAGATCCGCAGTTTAAAAAGTCTGCACCCTTCTGTCGCCTCAGAGTTTGCATACAGTCACAATCCACCTTTGAATGTTCACTTTCTTTAAATGCACTAAATATAAAATGGTCTTTTGCAGAACGTATACATTTTGTATGGGGGAGGATTGGCCAAATCATCGACTTTTCAACTGAGGACAGTACCTAGGATATTATGTGACATCTCTGCTGAGTTTTTCTGATATATGTGCACAACAAACCAAATCCAATGCACCTTGATTTGTCCTGGGCTGGAGAGAGAAGTCTCTGTGGCGGACGTCTCTAAAGCTTTAGAGGAGGTATTTGTATCAGAGCAGACTGACCTCATCTTTCCCCATTAAAAACCAAGGAAATCGTTTTTGGATGTGCGCTACATTGAGATGCTTGTGTACTGAGTCTGAGAGCTGCAATCGGAATGAGTCAAACTTTTACCATCTGTTAACAAAGGCAGATGGAGTTTGCCTTTAATTTAGTGCAACTTTTATGTCTGCCTTTAATGAGTCGTACACCATGTGCACCGATGTCATGTGCAAGTTCGGGCCTTTCCCGTGGTGCCTGGCTGCCTGTCCTCCAGTGCTAATGTGCTAATCTGCTGTTTAGTCCAACCAGATGGGTTTCTCCCCTCGCACTGGGGAGTGATGGGGGAGAGAGGAGAGGAAGTTACCTGCAGAGATTTCCCTCATTAAAAATCCCTCTGCCTAAATTACACACCCCACACTCAGCCCCTCCCTTCCTTGTCTCCCTCTTCCATCCTCCCCTCCCAGGATAAGCGAGCCAAGTTTTGGCTCGGACGCCCCAACTCCCCTCCACTCTATCTCCTTCCACACGCTCTCTGTACTGCAATTTACTTCTTTTCACTTATTTGTTTAAATCTGTCTCGAGCTAACGTCTGACAGCTCGCCTGAATTGAGACGTCATACTTTGGCATCCACATCACAGGCCTGTTGGCATACGAACTGATTTCACATAAAACTAACACATTCCTTGCTGTGGATGGGAATAAAGTGAGCTGGAGATGAAAGCGAGTGAGATCTGAGAGCTAGATATGAGTGTGTGTGTGTGTGTGTGTGTGTGTGTGTGTGTGTGTGTGTGTGTGTGTGTGTGTGTGTGTGTGTGTGTGTGTGTGTGTGTGTGTGTGTGTGTGTGTGTGTGTGTGTGTGTGTGGGGGTGTGTGTGGGGGTGTGTGTGGGGGTGTGTGGGGGGGTGTGTGGGGGTGTGTGTGGGTGTGTGTGGGGGTGTGTGAACGCAATATGCAAAAAGAAGAGGTGAAAAGCACACATGAAACACAGCCACGCAGACCACACGTGTTCTGTCCATCATTCACACATGCTTACATGCACATGCTTACAGTTCTCTTGCCTATAGCCTCTTAACGTCTATTGACCATCATGCATGTGCATATTCAACAAGCGAAGGGAGGTGCAGGAGGGAAAAGGGATGGAGTTAGAGGAGGGGGGGGCTTGAGGGTGGTGTAAAAAATAAATAAGAGAGGACTGTTTAAAGGCCTGATTAAAATTCTTACACTTTATTACTTTGCTCTTTAAGTGGCTTGTTGACAAAAGAAAATGGGTGAGAAAGAAAGCAAAGAAGTGCAAAGCTACGAGCCAGGCTGAATTCTGAAGAGACGTTTAACAATGGAAACTCTGCTTAAAGAAAACTCCACCGAGCGTGTTGAGAAATCCCCTCGAATCATGAGAGACAGAGACAGAGGGAGAAGAGAACTCCTGAAAACCTGCATATAAATTTAAACTCTTGGACAAACATGCGACCAAGGTTAACAGTGGCCATCGCGCGCGCGCGCACACACACACACAAACACACTCACACTCACACACACTCTCAACACGCAGGCTCAATCTTTCAGCACAAGACAATGATCTCTTTTCCTGGACTGTCCACACACTCACACACACTCAAAACCAAAAGCCGCGGGACTAAAAATGGGTCCCTGTCATAGTCTATTAGGAGTAAATTTGCTGTGTCCACAGAGTTGTTGCTCTCTTGCCCACTTAGCCCCTTTCACTGTGTTTTGATAGCTCTCTCGATTTCGGCCTCTCGCCGCCTCAGTATGGAGGATTTGGCTGCCGCCATCAGTCCGATCAGCAGATAACACCAGAGCTGTTTTCTACAGGAGCTAGTGAGTGTGCTCCAACAATCCTTCTTCTCTTGTCTGTCAAAGATGTGTACAGCGACATTTCTCATGTAGCCCCTCCTCCTCCTCCTCCTACTCCTCCTCCTCCTCTGGATCCTGTTACTTCCCCTTAAACTGACATCTTGTGCATGTGCAGCAAATGTGACACAAGTTGCCAATTCGTCCAGTCCAATGCCAAATGGCATAGAGTTACGCTCCATCAGTGGCATGCTCTTTCCTTTAATTTCCTTCTGATTATACATGAATGATAATTGTATTTTAATTATTTTATTTCTCAATGGGTAGAAACATGCGTCCTTAGAGCCAGACCCCTAACCCAGTTGATCGTAGATTATTTTGAAAAACCCAATATTATAATGCACGATAACACTTTTTGGCGTCTAATGGTAAATTTTACTGAATTGTACTACATTTTGGAAAATAAGCTTACCTGCTTAGAAAGAACAAAAATGTGAAGCAGAGGGAAGCGAGACCTCAGTAATGTAACTGTGCACAGCCAAGTAACAGTCACGTTACTCCACATGAAACCACAGTGAATCTTTTTTTATACTTTGTTTTTTGTACTGATTAAATGAATAATAATGTGTTAGTAAGATTGGGGTTTTTTTCATTTTGGACAGAGCCAGTCTTTGTGCTTCTCCTGGTTCTAGCTTCACAATAAGCAGACATGAGAGTGGTATCAATGTTCTTATTGAAAATAGTGGGAATGGAAAATAACCTCTTGTTAGGTATGGTAAAGTTTAGGCCACTAAAAACCCTTCTTGAAAATGTGTCCAATATGAATTATTGATTTACTGTCAAAATAAAAACTAACGTTCCTCTCGCTCACCAGTTCACACAGTTTAACAATTGTTGCGTTGGAGACTGACCCAACTGTTGCTAAGTTGTGGAGTTGAGCGCTTCATTATAACAAGGTTTCCAAAAATATTTTCAAGTCAGGACCCATATAAAAAAATGTGTTTCATGCCGTTCGGCCAAGGCTGATGAAAGCATTAAAACTCACCAGAAAAAGAAGCAGGACCCATTTCTTAGGGCTGTAAACTACAGTGAAGAATCCGAGCTGTAAATCACATAGGTCTCTCTGGCTCACGCTTCAAAAGAGAGTTTAAAATAATAAAATTGTATTACATCACTACAAAAAAAAAATCATGAATCAGCCCTGCCTATCTGTCTGTCTAGTGTCTATCTATGCACTGAACTCCTCTGCCACAAAAGGAACGAGTATTTACAACAGGACTATTCAGCAGTCTTCTATCTACTTGATTTGTGAAATAATTACGCTATCTGTTTGCAAAATGCACGTCTGTCAACACAGTTTGAGATATGGGCAGTAAGCTCCATGTGATCAAAGATGAATTAATAACCCTGACCCTGGAGAAGTGAAGTAAAGAGATAAGAGAGATGGAGGTAAACGAGGACTGACATGAAAAGACAGAGAGAGGGACAGTGTGAAGATATTATTAGGGAGAAAGTGATTATGTTTGGTGTGTTTCTTTAGATATTTTCAGGCTCCAACACAAAAATTTGTGTCTTTTCTCGGACTAGTAAACACACATTCCCCTGTGCAGCCCGTGAGGACGCCTGTTGTAATCCCCTCCTCTGCTCTGTCCGTTATGAAAGGGAAACAAAGTGTCACATAAACCATTAACTGCAACAGTAGTACAGGGGTGTTTCTAATAAATCCATAAATGTTGTTTACATAGCCACGGAATCAAAGGACATGGATGCTGATGCTCCCTGACAGTAAGGCCTGCTGCTAATCTGAGTCCGTCTACCCAGAGGCCTTTTTCTTGGCTCGGTGCTGCTGTAGGAACCTCTGAAGCTGTGGCTTTCAGCACCAGACGATCAGGACAGATTTTGGTGAAGAACGTCTTGTTCCGAGCCCTGATGCTGTAGGTTAATGTCATTATTCGTTTGTAAAAGATGTGGGGTGTGTGTGCGTGCGTGGGTGCGTGTGTGTGCGTGTGTGTGTGTGTGCGTGTGCGTGTGCGTGCGTGCGTGCGTCAGGCTGGCACTGTTTTCCAGCATTGTTAAGACCCATCTATCATGGACATATAATATTTGTAATAGTTTGACATAGTTTATGTTTCCTATACTATATATTATATGTATTATTTTTCATTCAAGTACTCAAGTACACAAATGCTTACTGTTCGCTCCTACAGTATATTACAATTTAAAAGTAGTGTTACCCTGTGTGTGTAGTTGTTTCTAGATATGAGAAAATTACTACTTCTCAATCTATAACGTCAGTAAACATTTAGGAGCATATGGTCTCAGGCTCTAGTGTCAAGTCTTCTCCAATGCAGTATGATGTTCGTTTAGTAAATTATGGTCCCATTTAGAGTCAAATAGACGATAAAGCACCGTATGCATTGGTGCGTGGATACAGCGTGATTGACAGCTGGTCCATCCAATCGGTGAGTGGTTGCAGGTGTAGGTGGGTGCACAGTGAATGACCCCCAATCCTACGTCTGGTTGCAAAAAAAGACAACATGGCACTGGTCAAAATGTGAAACTCAAGGTTTCAAAGCGGCCGTTCACAAACCAACAGGCGACGTCACGGGTGGTTGCCACGTGTTTCAGACATGCACTGCAACCCTGATCTTTTCTAGACGATAACCTGAAGGAGCTGTACGTGTGAACACAAATGTCCAAATCAGTCAAACTGGACATTAGAGACGTTACCCTGCCAGCTCGCTAGTACAAAGACTGCTCAATGTCCCACTGAGCCGATGTGTAAACAGTTAAAGAGCTGAATCTGGCTGACACTAGACAGCGAAAACGACAGAATGACATCACGAATATGCTGAATGGTGTATTGCTACTTCACAACAGTTTTCAGCTACATGCTCAATTCTGCACAATGACCATCCAGTATACACTAGGTTGTGACCTGGTACTGGTCATCTTAAACTATCCATACACATTAATTCACTTCATTTTCCCTTCTCCACACAGAGGTCAAAGGTCAAATCAGGTAAGAGCTCTTGGAGCCGGGAGGGTTTAGAAGTATATAAGAGCTCGGGGGGTTTTCAGATTAAAGGATCACATCCTGTACTAACCAGCCACACTGTTACCATGTGGTAGAAATCTTCCAAACTGTCTCATCTCTTATAAAACTAGATAACAATGAAAACAAACAAGCATCACCTCGGTGTCCTGGAGAGACGTCAGCAGGTGTGATCAGTGCAGTCCAGCTGCATCCCCCTGAGAGGGGGTAAGGCAACTTCCTCATTAACAAATCATTAAATCCTCACATGGCCGTTTGTGCATGTGCGTGTGTGTTCAGATGGTCAGTTCATGTGAAAGATGAAGATGAAAGGCTTGGCCAGCTGATGATGACAGTCAAGCACTGGACACACTAACAAGTAAAAATGTGTAGTTTCTGGAGCAATTAGAGGGCTCGAGTGAAGGACTGCCAGTATCTCAGCTGGGCCGCAGCTAGCATAAAGTCAGCAACTCTTTTTTTTCTGAAATATATGAATGATGGATGGATGCACAGATGGGCTAATGAATAGTTGAACGATGAAGGGTTCGATTGATAAATGATGAAGGGTCGGAGGGGCAGAAGCCGAAAACAAAGTTCAGCCTTTTTACTCCACTCAATTCTACAATACTGCACTAGTAGACTAGGAATGTAATAATAATATTCCAGTATATAAACATCAGTCCAAACCATGCCCATAGTAAATTCTTCAGCGTTAATCTCATTTTTCTGTTTGAACGTGAGCCATTTATTCGCCGCCTTCTCCGTCCACAACCTGTTAGAGGCAGTCAACATCTGAGGAGTTTATTCGGAGACGCAATGACACGTGGCAGTTTTGTAGGGATGAAAAATACCCCCCCCCCGGCCCTTAATATACGGTGCGACCCTACAGTTGTGAATTTGGAAACTGTTAAAAAACGCATGCACACGTGTGCGTTCACGATGGGGCTATAATATGTTTGGACAGAGCAGGATGCCAGACAGTGCCCGTTAAAGGCTCTAATGTGGCGGTGGTTTCATGGTGGTTGGCACAGATCAGCAGGAAGAGGGCAAAAAGAGGTATATAAAAAAATATAAAAACGAGGGATTGATGGAGTAAGAGGGAGGGAGAGAGAGAGAGGTTTGGAAAAGGGAGCAAGCGAGCGGCGCAAGCTAAAGAAAGAGGGCTATAGTTACAGAGGCACACCGCAGGCATCGAACACTGGTAGATATATGAATTCTCTTTCTTCCAAGCTCTCGCTGTGTCCTCACTTCATCCCCCCCTTCCTCCGGGGGAACGGCCCATTCACAATATGGTCATAGGGTGATCAGAGTGGACCCTGGCCTCTCCTGCTCCACTGTCACTCTCTCCTGGTCTTTCATCCAGTCTTTTCTTTTTGCTTAACTCGCCTTTTATCAATCAGACCTCAGCAGTGTTGCAGAGGGTGGGGGGGAGTCAAACACAGGTCTTTGTGAGTTTAAAATGTGCTTAGTGAACAGACACGCACGTACGCACACAAGTAAAGAAGCAAGAACATGCAACTGACCGCTGACAAATGCCTTTGGGTGTTTCATATTTCCTTGGCTGCAAAATAGGCCATCGAAGGCAACAGCAGAGTGCTGGGTTTGTTTGTGAGGAGAGAGAGAAGAAGAAATTCATGGGTCGAATGACTTGACTGCACCACATAACCTTCTCTGCTCTGTCATTCATAAAGCCTCCCTCTCTTTCCTCTATCTCCATTATACACTTGCACGCACGCACACACACACACCGACACACACACACACCAGCTCACAAGCAGAGCAGAGCGGATATTCTGGGTGGTGTTATTCCAGGTGTGGAGTCGTTGAGGTCTCCATGCTGTGACCCTGTTATCCTGGGAAGAAGGAGAGTATTAGAGGCATGCCGGGAGAGGAAGAGACTCTATATCAAAAACACATTTTGCCCCGGGGCCGTATCACTGCGGAGCTATATGGCTACAAACACAGGCATGTGCACATGCACACACATATATAGTTGTATAAATACATATATAGACACACAAGCGCACACAGATGTTTGCACTTTCGTGCAGACAGGCACAAATGACAACGCTATTAGGTGTGTGTGTGTGTGTGTGTGTGTGTGTGTGTGTGTACTCAATCAATGAATAACAGGTCAACTAGTACATGAAGCCATAAGGCTAAATTTAAAACTCGAAACACAATTAAAAAAATGAGTGAAAATACTTCGCTTCTACTTGCGACTAAATTTAAAAGTAATTGGAAAGTTACTTGTGACTTCCCTCATGTTGGTTAAGAGTGGATCCTGGATGGCTGCCGTTCAGAAAAAACGGTCATCTGGTATGTTTAGAAATGATTGTATAACATAACATTATTGATCATAATAAATAATCATCATGTTTCATGTTAGGTTTTCCTTTTGTTTCTATTGCAGTAATTTAATTTTTATGTTTGAAGCCATATCTTCAATATATTATAAATTATATTTTGTTAAATGTACGTAGCTATTAGAATTATAATGGATTTCATACACGGTAAGTAAAATAATTTTTCTTAATTAATTCGAAAGCTTTTTTTTTACAGAACAATACTTAGAGGTTTGATAAATAAGCGTCCTGGTCAAACCTTTACTTTACTCAACAGCTACTACATTATCATATTCAAGTTGGGGTATATTTGCAGGTTTACAAACATGGATAAAAGTGCTTAAATAATGAAGTTACATACTTGCATTAGACAACTGGCAAATGGCCTTCGGTGATTCATACTGTGTAGATAGTTGTGAGAGATGTGTGTGTGTGTGTGTGTGTGTGTGTGTGTGTGTGTGTGTGTGTGTGTGTGTGTGTGTTATTGTGTGTTATTGCTTCCTCATAGCTTTGATGTCCTGAGTCTCATTTAGCTTCATTACATCCAATTAGAGCCGCAGAAAAGCTTAAAAACAGCAACTGGCTCTGGTGAAAAAAATTCTGAAACTATGTGTTTGTTTTGTGCACTGTTTAGCGCAGACATTCTGAAAATATAGAAATAAAACTACATTCCCTGAATTTGCACTAAATGCTAGTTAGCGCTGCATTGCTGGACGTTGAATGCAGGCGGGGAGGAGTGACAGGGCTCACTGGACGCCTTCACCGCCAAATTCTAACAACTTAGTTCTTTGATTATAAACAAAAAATAATCCTTAAACGGTTCCAGTTGAGCCAAAGAAAGAGAAAAGAAATAAAACGCCAACATCTGAGAGATGAAAATAACCGTTGTTCTCCAGTTTTAAGAGGCACGTGTGCTAGGGTCGGCCTGAGACGTCAGTTACGAGCTGCAGATGTTTGTATGGTTTTTTTATGATTGTTGTTATTTTCAAATTGCGGCGTTTCCGTGATGAGTTTGCACTCGTTAGCGGAATGGTGTGTGCGCGCGCTGGCTTGTGTGTCTGTGTGCGCATGTTTGCGCGTGCGCGAGGGTGAATAAGACAGAAACATCTAAAGAAAAAGAGTCTGGAGAGCTTAATTAAGCATTGTTCTAATCTGTGTACTTTTTAGCAGCTCATCGTGGAGTCTCATCACAGGAAACTATAGAGGCTGTTACACACAGTGATACACTACACACACATGCACAAACACATACACACACATTAACACACTTATGAATTGAAGAATTCCCTGGCCGTGAACACTAATCAAAACCTCCACGTACACAATCCTGCCTTCTAATGACCTCATGCACAGAGCTTAGATCGACTCTTCATGTGGTTTCAGGGGTTAGGAGAGGAGAAAATGTTTTCACCTCTCCTTCGCTTAAATGGAGAAAGCCATAAAAGCAGCACCTGCTTGCTTGTTCTCTGCCCATCATGTCCGCCGCGCCTGCTGTCTGTCTTTGAAGGGAGAAAAAAAAAAAAAGAGGAGGTGAAGAAATGAGATAAGTAGTTTTGTTGCCGCGCAACAAAAGGATAAAACAGATTGCACCAGCGTTCTAGCCCGTTCACACCCAAAGCATTTTTGGGTTAGGGGATTGGTGCCAAGCAGCTTTAACCAGTAAAGGACTCACTGCCACTATGTATAAATCATGTGGGTTTAGGCTATGAGGTGATGAAATAAGCAGGTCATCTTGGCAGAAACGTAGAACGTCTTCTGGACACGACGAGCCGGTTTTACAGTGTGTTCAGAAACAACCAATGAATCGTTGACTTGAAAAATGTACCTGTGTCTGTACTGACTGGGGTAAATAGGACTAGAGCCATGCAGAGTGTTGGAGCTCTGTTGACCTGATATCAATTCAAAGTTAGTTATTTACAGCAGTAAAATTATTTACAGCAGTGCAACATAAAGCAAAGCATAGATCATCAGGGAGGACGTCTCGCATTCAAGTATATGGCAAAGTGTCGATGTTCCTGGGTTGTCCTTATGGTTCCCCACCCCACGTAAATTTGAGAGAAAAATTATTGGAGTGACACAAGCACCCTCATCTTTTTATTGAGACAGTTGTTCCTTTAAGTCTTTTTATGTGTATCGTAATAATTAATTTAAAACCAATACACCAAATCTCAATTGCTAATTACCAATCAAAAAAATCTGGTATTTCAGTCAAATTGTATGTGCAATGATCTGACAAATCTACTAGTTGGTTGCATTACATGATCTCATTTGAGCTGTAGAGATCAACATGCCTGCTTAAGATGACAAGAGCTGACGCAGTTACAAACAAGCCCATACTTCTGAGGACGTTCGATATGCCACTGTTACCTGGCTTAAAACACATTACAAGTTAATATACAATATTTTGGATCATACTACTGCGTCTTATGAACAGTCTGTTGGATACAAACGCTTGAGCTCCAGACTGTTTTAGTGCAGCAGGTCATCAGATGAAGGGTCAGGTCACGCACGCACGCACGCACGCACGCACGCACGCACACACACACACACACACACACACTATGGACCTGTGCTGCTGTATCTGTCATTCAGAAAACCCCTCACACGCACTGCGTCACTAACCACACACCCCAATCTTTACCACATATTAAAAGGCCTTTCCACTGCCTGCGAAGCTGAGCACACCCCCGCCTGTCACCATCTTAACTCTCACGACTCGTGTAAACAAGTCACTTTTCACAACAGTTAGTAACGACAAGAAATACTTGATTCCTTAAACTTTAAACACGGCGAGAGGATCAATGATTTCATTCTCTTTTAAATGTTCTGTTTCTCCAAAATGAAAACCAGTGGCACTTTGTATTTGTCTTTTACAATAACTGGGATGTCTTCAAACTGTCAGTTATGTGTCTATTTTACTGTTGCTGCTTCATAAAGGTCACATTTGCACATATTCTGATTTAAAAAAGGGTTAAAGCCCTGCAAGTTTAGGTATAAATGTGTTAACATGATGGATATATTAATAAATGTTTGATGCATGAAGACAAAATAAGCTATTGTTCCAGTTCAGTCTTACAGCTCTGTCACCTATATACCACTTAACGGACAGAAGACATTTTATTAAACCCACACCTGATAAGTCGTATTCATATCGGCAGTGAAATCATCCTTAATCATCTTAAATGTATTTCAGTTAGATCAGATTAAAAGTAACGATGGAACCACCGGCCATGTAGTGACAGGAAACAACGTGGCTTGGCTCAGCAATGCATTTCTGATCTGTGAATAAGAGGACGAATCCAACGCCGGTCCTGCACAGAGCTGGAGTCGTCTGTGTCTCTCCGTCTGTTTGTGCATGTCTTTGTGTGTGTGTGTGTGTGTGTGTGTGTGTGTGTGTGTGTGTGTGTGTGTGTGTGTGCGTACTAGACGAGCCATGGCAACCAGAGCATGTAGGAGTTCAACTCGAATAACATCCGAGACGCACGGAGGCCTGAATAAATGGCGTCGAGACCAGAACCAGGCCCGTGAAAAAAAAATTCAATAAATGTCATAGATCCGTCAACTTCTATCAAGCGTGTCAGTAAATAACACTTTTCTAAATGGAAGATTAACTTTATGGAAGGGAGCGGGGGTCACTTCACTGGGATGATGAGCGACTCTCGGCCATGCACAAGCAGGAAGTGCCGGTCTGCGTTGCGGCGCCAGCACAACTGCAGATACAGTATAGGCATCGTGGAGTTCACCTTATGACTTTGCCAGTGGTGCTGTGCAGAGGATCCGGCGGTGACGAGGGACCCCTGAACCTGCGGCGACGAAGTTGGGTGAAGCTGGATGTTGCATTTCTCTTTATCCCTATACTGTATATCCTTGTTCAGCTTGACTGCACTCTGTCCTCAGGTCAGCTGCAGCACTAAACCCCCCTGTCCTCAAAATTACTCATTATGAAACTGTGTGGAAAGGTTTTTGTTTTTTTAAAGCACATACAACCAGTGTATTTTACGTCTCCCTCTCTCCCTTTTTCTCTCTCTCACAGAAACACACAAACCTTCATGCCACTTCCGCCATAAAAGCCCTGGCAGTGATCCACATGCCCATTAGCACGCGCTTAATAACCGTTAACAATGTATTACCCAGACTCCCCTGCTCCCCACCCTTCCCCGCCGTCCCCTTCAAAGCGCACACAGGTAATTACGACAAAGTTTTTTTTAATAAACAGCCTATTCAGTGCGCGGTGGGTTACGCCCACCTTCACCGTGACGAAACAACACTTGTTTTAAAACGGGCCAGCTCTCTGATTGGCAGAAAAAAAAGTCACCAGGTAAACACGCGCGCGCACGTGACTGCGTCGTTTGGGCTATAATTTAAAAGTAATGATCGTTGTCATTCAAAATGGGGCCGTTGTAGAATAAACTACTGCTTGACAAAGTTATAAAATGCTGTATATTATTATTATTATTATTATTATGATTATGATGACCCACTGTCATTCAAAAATAAGTTGGTGTTTTTTAAATTATATTTTATTAATTAATATTGTTCAATACGTCCAGACTGAGCAGTGACTGATCAAAGCAGCAGCTCGAGCCAGTTGTAGTGACGCCACGCTCCGATGATGGGAGAGGAAGCTCACGCGCGGGAAAAAAAACTATTTACACTTTAACGGCCTCTTTTAAAAATGTCAGTGCAGGAATAGACGCTGCGGGCTTCGCTTATATACGTCTGTTTTTTTCAGAGTTACGGAAAAAACACCCGTGGAAAGAAATAATAGAGAAATTTAAAGAAAATAATGGAGAAATTAAAGAGCCCAAACACGTTCAAGGCCCAATGATTGTGTCTCAGTTACTTATGCAGCAAAAGACGCGCAGAGCTGCCAGACTAACAAGTCCACACTGGACAGAGTAGTAGAGCTTCCCACTATTTTTGTTAGAGCCAACGGATCTGCAGAGGGAGACTGTGAGTCACGGTCCGAGAGGAAGAGAGAGAACTGGCCTCTGTGTGTAGAGATACATTTATTACAACAACAAAAATGGTTCTCAAAGTTTCAGCGAGTCGATCTTATTTTCTTAATCACGAATCTGCAGCGATATTAAAGAACAGTCGAGCTATGGTGTGTGTGGATTTCTAATCCGCCAGTAATCACTGTAAATTATTAAGTTATGAGCGACAGCAACGGCAGTTAGCATAGTGATATAACAAGCAGGGCTACCAGTGCACCTGCTATCGAAAAACGTAAGAATTAAAAATTAATAATAATGATAATAATAATAATAAAGTAAAAAAGGAGTAATTTTTGTGATTTACAAATATACATGTATCTGTGAAATACACCAAACATCGCTGCAGCCAACATATTTTTTTCTCGGCAAGGAATGATGTAATACACCGATAATTATTGTTATAATAATAATAATTATTATTATTAGAAGCTATACGCCAAGTAACAGCTGCTCGGTTGAAGAGTTATAGGCCTGTGATCTGCTGCAGCAACCATCTATTAAAAGAGCACGATATATTTATGTTTATGCAATATTAAAAAAATATTAAATACCCTTCAATTGTAATAATACATTGTGGAAAACATAGAATTGATGTTTTTATTAATATTATCAGAAGAGGCATGTTGTGAGATGTATTTATTTCAGTTTTTTTCCAGGATGTTCGTAATTTCGTCTTTATTTGGTTAACGATGGTCAGTAAGATAATTGACTGTTTTGAAACTAAATTTTAACGGAACACCAGTAAAAAAATTCTGCTCACACCTCAACCTTTGTCATATTTCATTATATGTCAAAAAATATACACAAACTATTGAGCCAAAATTATTATCAAACTATTTAGATGTTTTTCCTTAATGTATCGGCTTTAAAACAGAATCTGTTTAAATTTTATCTTCATTATCTTAACATCGTGCTTCATGATTATTCATAATTTAATTGTCTCCATAGGCCATATGCACATCTGAGAGCAAACGGACTCTATTTTAAACATTTTATTTCTTTGGTGGCTATAAAGCAATATGACATTTTATACCGAATGCCCGGGAAGTGAAAGACGAGGCTTTTGATCTGATAAACCCACACGGATATGGGCGAGGAAAATCATATACACGGAGTTTATGCCAATAACCGATGGCGACGTGTTGTTTATTTAACAAGAAACCACAAGAGGCCTTGAGCTTCACACAGTTCAGCATAGTGGATGAGGTGCATCACTGAGGAAACACGGACACATTCAAAACATCATTCTATTCTTATGTTGAGTTTGCTAAGTAACACATTAGCATGTTAATTCATCAGTTTTTCCCCCCATTAATGGTGCAAATGTTGCATTTTCATGTTACATATGAAACTCGTGCACACACCGGCCACATGCACAGCCTTGTTTATTAATACCTGCAGGTTCTAATCCTCCATGTGTTACAGCCTCCACACGCACAGACACCGACACCGACACCGACACACACACACACACACACACACACACACACACACACACACACACCGACACGCACACACACACACACGCCGACACACACACACACACACCGGGTGACCACACGCTCGTTGACGCTGGCCTGAAACTGACGACTATTCCCCAACGTGCAGAACTCATCTCTCAATTCACATGTTTGAATCATGACTATGATCCATAATCCATTTAGTTTGTTTTACTGACTCAAGTAAACACTGGAGTATAGGGTTGATGTACAAACTTTAATAATTATATTTTCACTCCAAAATAACACACAGAAGCACCGAAGGCCTATGATAATAATTCAATCTCATTCAAATTACATATTTACAGTGGCTAAATGTTCGTTAGGGTGTTTGAACTTTAAATTAAATAATTGTTTATGATTAACAAAGTTAAATGATTAACCTTCAGGTTTATTTTGTTGAAATCGCAGCTCGGTGATGCTATTTTTCTTTTTGTCACCATATTGTCGCTTCACTGATGTAAAAAAAAAAATGATTTTGTTTATTAATTATTACTTTCTTATGTATCGCTCGTCACAATGTCACGAAGCAGAGATTATGTCGAGTGTGAATGTTTCTCGGTGACATGGGGATGGCAGATGTAGGATAAAAACGTTAGGGTAATAAATTGATCATATATTTCATATATTAGAATTTTCATGAAGTCTATAAAGGGCAAAAAAAAAAAGAATACACAAACAAATGAACATTTATTTTCTTTCTCTATAGGCCGGTGAACATAGGACACCATCAGTCTGCACCATATTTATTTTGGTTACGCACATGAAAGATTGGCACATAACACATTTTGAGGTGATTCTCGTGTGAAACACGAACACGCTGTAAGAAACGCTCATCTCCAGGACGGGGGGCCAATGAGTGGCCACCGTGCAGGACACACTAACGCGAAGCATGTCGGGCCGGTGTGTGAAAATGCGCGCAATGCCACAGAGAGATGCCCTCCGTGCTCTGTCCAGCGCCCGAAGACATGATTCATTCTCTAGCACCAATTTTACCACATAAGGCGGCACGAGCGGGCCCCACAGCGGGCGGGACCAGGGGAAGAGTTCCGGGGGGCTGTGACCACTTGCTATTGGTCGCTGCGCGCCGTGATGGACAGGGCCCCTCTGCTCCGGGCGCTCCTCTAAGTTCCTAGTAGTTGGCACTCTGCAAAAAGTCCGCACGGCGCTCACGGATAGGGAGACACTGCTACATCTGCTCCCGGATCCCTCCGCTGCCTCTGCTGTCCCGGCCAGAGGACAGAGAACCCGACACGCCCCGAGGCACCAGGCTGTCACCGTGGATCCTCTCGTTTTGAGACTGCGCGTGTTTTGAACTTTTACTCGCTCCCTGCCAAGAAAAGAGTCTTGACGCCGTCTCCTGCCTCCACGAGAGACCGCGAGAGACATGGCAGAGAAGCGGCGGTCCCCGTGCGCGCTGAGCGTCAAGGCTCACGCCTTCTCGGTGGAGGCGCTGATCGGGGCGGAGAAGAGACGCCGGACGGACGCGGACGACGACGTCGTGTCCCCCGGCTACGAGGACGGAACCGATGCCTCCGAACCGACCGGGAGCCCGGTGCCGCTGGCTGACCGAGCGGGCACCCGCGACCAGGGCAGCGAGGCCGAGTGCGCCAGTGACGGATCCCGTAAGTAAACGACAACAACAGCAGCTAATATCAACACTAACAATAATAATTATAATGCCTAAAATAGGCCTTTCTATTAGCAAACCATCAGCCCCTACTAAAAATGTGATATAAATCTAAAAAAAAATAGACTGATGTTTGATTAAATCATATAATCTGATATTAGAGCATGTCGTTTTTTTCAGGCTTCCTATTGGAATATTGCAAATAATTGAATCATCCACCTATTGGTCATGCACATTTGTTGCCCGATTTGACATTTACAATAAGGAAAAAAAGAAGCTGGCTTCTGTAGTGACTTGCTGACATTTCTTTCACAGTCAGAAACACAGTTGTTCTAAGGGGAAATGTGCTGGAAGCTTCACTAATCCGACGCAAAAGATGTCATTTACAAAAGGTCAGAGAGGCACACAGTGGAAATGCGATATCATATCACAGCCCACGCTCTTGTTAATATGAGTGTGACTAATGTGAGACGCTTTATGAGTTGTGTGGCAATCATAAACACGCCAATTAGCAGCGCGTAAAGGCAAAGGGAGCTGCGAGGTCTGCAGAGAGAGAGCATGGACCGACTGGCCCTGACGAATGACGATTTGAAATCCGCTCGCTGCAAATTAAAATAATAAAAAAAGCTCCCCTCGGCTGAGGGTTCGTCTTTGTGTTCGTTGGGGCTTGTTAGGCCTAATGTCGAATGTGCATAAATTTCCAGCAGCACTTTGCGAGGCCCGAGTCGAACAGCGCAAATAACAACAGCAGTGAGACACATAAACACCACTGGACTGAGGAAACGTTTTAAAAGATTTAAACTCCGCAGTACTTCATCATGAAAATCATTATGAAAAGTACTGGTGTTCCGTGACGGCTGGCGTATATTTTTGTTCATATAATATACGATGGTGCATATGTCCAGTAATAAGTGTAGAGTGCTTTAGTTTAAGGAGACATATTTTACTATAATTGTCTGAGCTTTCAGTGCACCAGTATTCAACATTACACAGGTATAGTCCTGCTCAAGAAGTATTTGACCTGCTTGAAATAATAACTGTGCAGTTACTTGGATAATGAAATGAGTCTTTTTTTTGTCCTATAGGCTGTTGAAAATAGTAATTGTAACGGGCCAGTTGCAATAAGTCATATTCATATGTGTTGGCCATGCCTAAATGAGACATGATGCAGTTTCAAACTTGTTCTGTACAGTATCTACATCATAATATTTGTCCTGCTGTGTTTGGAAAATGTCCTGCATTCAAACTTCGCTCTCTTCCGTGAGTCACACGAGTGAAACGTCTGGACCCCGTGAGTGACGGATTCGCTGTGTGTTTTTCTGTGCCTCTTCCCCGGTGCAGCGGAGAGCGAGGACGCGCTGCTGGAGAGCCCGCAGCCCGCAGCAGCTGTGTGCGCGGCGCCGGTGACCGGCACCGGAGACGAGGCGCGCGTGGACCTGCAGGGGTCGGACCTGTGGAAACGGTTCCACGAGATTGGCACGGAGATGATCATCACCAAGGCCGGACGGTGAGAACGAGTTGTTGTCCACTGGGCGTGTTAAATATGCTGAAGAAGAGATTTATATCATACACCACATGCTCTACTGAGGAAAATTAAAATATGTCTACATTAAAAAAACTATATAATATATAATTATAAAGCTTTGCAATTTGAAATATCAGAATAAATAAATAATAAAACTCGAGTCAGAGGACAAGAGAAACTAGCTTGGCAGAATTAATCAATCAAAGATCTAACTCATAAAAAACTTTTTTATTAGGCTTTTTTATCATTATGAATCTCATAATTTTCAGAGTTAATATATTACTAAACTGTCAGGCTAAATAAAAAAGAAGACTGTAGCCAATAGTGTCGTTAAAGCCTCCGGTGTGGATGATTTATTTGGTTTCCCTGTCAGGCGGATGTTCCCCGCAATGCGTGTGAAGATCACGGGCCTGGACCCGCACCAGCAGTACTACATCGCCATGGACATAATCCCCGTTGACAACAAGCGATACAGGTAAGAGAGCTCGCACGCACGCGCACCCCCATTGCGCAATGCATGGCGAATCCCGAAGGAGATGACAGAAACACTGTGATCCTTCAAGTTTCGACATACGTTTTTGTTTTTTTAAGTGACACCGGAGCTGCGTGTAAATATCCTCACGCACGATCGCACCAGTGGCCTCCAACATCACAGACATGTGCAATGGCAACGGCAGTGTTACATTAATGTTCGTCCCAATTTTAGACTCCGTGCACAACACAGCTCCAGGGACAACCCTTTCTTTTTTCTTTTTTTCCCCCCAAAGTGCAACCCCAGCTCTCTCCCTCTCTCCACAAATGGCGCCTGGCACCGGTGTTTTTGTCACGGTGGTTTTGCCGTCCCTTTTGGGAAAAAAGAGAGGCCTTTTGGATGCCTCACATCTCCACCCGTGGAAGGTCAAACCAACAAATGTCGTTATAATGCACGAGAAGGCAGCGTGTTGCTGCAACGGCCGTGAACGCGGCCAAGTCTTCGCATATGGTCTCTCATTTGGAACTTTCACAACCCTTTCATATGCGCAAGAGGACATTTCACTCAGACGAGATGCATGTGATCAGTAAGATCGCCGGACATTTGTGCACATACACACACATACACACACAGTTGCAGAGTCCGCAGGCTCTTATCCCGACGAGGAGCAGCAGGTGATGAACACTCCCTCAGCGGGACGAGGAACTAATTAGATGGGGTTGGTAGCTGAAGGTCATTAAAAGCTGTAACCGGCGCGATGTGCGTTTTACATCTTTTTAAGATGTGACATATTTAATTACATATGCCCGATGTAAAAAAAAACAACTAAAAAAACTTTTGACTACTTAAAAGTATAAACGTACTGCAGGACTTGGCCCTTTGTTTAACATCTCAAAATAAAACGTAGCACAGAGGGAAACGTGTTGTTTGTTAAAACATCTTCTGCAGTCAGACGAGAGGAGGCCAATCGGATTACAACATGTTCAGCGCTGCAGACACGCTTGTCGATTACTTGCGATTATTGCTGGTGACAATTAATGACCAACGTCTTTTTTTTTTTTGGCCACATCACGCCACGTGAAACCTCGGATATTGCGCTCATTTACCAACCCTCCCTGTGTGTGTGAATTGTGAAGGTACGTGTACCACAGCTCCAAGTGGATGGTAGCGGGGAATGCGGACTCCCCAGTGCCGCCCAGGGTGTACATCCACCCGGACTCCCCGGCCTCCGGAGAGACGTGGATGCGTCAGGTGGTCAGCTTCGACAAACTGAAACTGACCAACAACGAGCTCGATGACCAGGGACACGTAAGTGCCAAATATATTATTATATGTATTATCAAATTATTATTTAATAACATTTTATGCTAAATTGATATTTAGATTATAGTCTATTAGATCATATATTTCCTGTGCAGTGATTCTGTTAAAAATCATTGTAAACATTATCATAAAAGTATTTTTTACAAGACTATAAATAAATTTCAACTGTATTTTTTGTGCTACCTTTTCCTAATTATTACAAGGAGATTTCTTTTTAAGTTTGTATGTTTCTTATCCAACAATGTTCTTTTATCGGTGTGAATAACGTGACATTTGCTGTTAAAATTGAAATTTGAGACTGAGAGAGTTCATCTTCCTACTCGTTCAGATCATCCTGCACTCCATGCACAAGTACCAGCCGCGGGTGCACGTGATCCGCAAAGAGTGTGGAGAGGAGTTGTCCCCAGTGAGGGCCGTCCCTGCTGGGGAAGGCACTCGCACCTTCTCCTTCCCCGAGACCGTGTTCACCACCGTCACGGCATATCAGAATCAACAGGTAGCGCAGCTGACATCCACACGCAGCTACATTCCCTCTTAAAACACAATAAGCTGAAACAACTGTCATGGCCAAAATCCAAGTGCTTTGACTGCCTTGTTGCTGATATCGCTGATTGTGATTGTGGTTCCTTCCTACTGATGTCTGATAAAGGGTTAAAATACACTTCTGCAGGTCACACACTGCTGTGTTCTCTTCAGCTACGAGATTCAGATAGGACAATTTTTGCATGATATTAAATTCAAGATTGTCGTTACGGTCTGGTGTGCATTTTAGGAAAAAATTCCTGGATGAGTCCACATGCACGTGTGCGTGTGTGTGTGTGTGTGTGTGTGTGTGTGTGTGTGTTGCAAAACACAGAGAGGGTGAGAGAAAGTTCCTGCAGGTTTCCTGGAGAGTGCTTAAATATTTGTTCTAGGCTTAGTGGACTGAGAGTTTCATATTTTGGGGCGCGGATTTTCCCCACCAGTCATTGTTTGCAGCTAAAGAGGGAAGTGCTGGTTTTGGATTTTTTTTGCACTGGACCAATCAATGTGAGCTTTGAAGTAGGCTGTTAGCTGGGACTGTGTGACCCACAGTGCATGATGGCTGAAGTCAGAACACGTTGGCGATGCCTATAAAAAGTCCCTTTGGATGTGGGTCACAGAGCTGGTCCTTAAACGCCACCCACAGCCTGGGCAGCCCGGTGGCAGCCCCAGAGCCACCGGGCTGCACATTCACATATATATGTGCAAGGAAACAAACTAGTTCACATGCAAACAACTATGCCCATGAAATATTTATACATAGACCTGATTAGAAGCGAACAGAGAAAGACATTTCTTTATTTTGCTGAAATTAATGAGCTTTAAACTAACTTAATATTGGGAAATCATTAAAGTCTTATTTTGCCTTTCAGATTACAAGGCTGAAAATTGACAGAAACCCCTTTGCCAAAGGCTTCAGGGACTCTGGCAGAAACCGGTGAGTTAATTTTCAACCACAAAAGATTTTCACATTATCTGGTGCATTAGGGGAAAATGTGAGATGCATGACTGCATTATATTCTGTCTTGGTTGTGGTTTTCGTCACGGCTATTTTGGCCTGTTTTAATGAGGAGCAAAGCTATGGGGTTTTTTTTCTAATGGAAAATGTTCAACAGCCTCCCATTAAATCTCTGCTAAATGACAGAAAAGAAACTGACTAAGCTGCACATTTGTGGCACATATTATTATGGTTTCATCGTATTAATTGGTGATGCATTTTAATTTAAATGTGCTAACTTTAAAGCCACATTAATTCCTACGATTGCATAGTTACAGGCACATGCTTTGAGGGGGGAAAAAAAATCTAACCTCAACTGCGAACCTAAATGGAGCGTCGGATTCCAACCAGCCTCGTAACATAAACATCAACAGCAAAATAATAAAAGTCAAGAGTGTCCTGAAGAAAATCTGTATAAACACATTTCTAAACATATATAAACACAGCATTAAAACAACACAGCAGTAAAACTCCGACAGTCTCCAAACAGCCACTCCCCCGAGGCCTCGTAGAAATCATTAGAGAGGAGGGGAGAGCAAGAGGAAGAGAGGGGACGTGTGAGACAGAGCATTCGAGAGTTGGGAAGGTAGAGCACGGCAAACGGGATAACCGAGGCACCCTGACAGCTGACCCTATAAAAGTTAAACTCAGGAAGGCCGAAAAAAACCCTCCCCTTAAATATTACAGGAAGATTTAAACAGTTTGCTAAATAAACTCCGGCTCTGATAGGCTACTTTGGTGCACAGAGTCGCTCCGGGCAGCTTGTCTAAATTATCACCGTGGCTACAACCCCGCGGGGGGGAGGACTTTTATCCTCACGCTAACGAGGGGTAACAGAGCACTTGCATTACCCGGCCACAGCAACCCTCTGCCCCACCTAGAGGAGGAGGGAGACGCAGATTTTTCGGGGGGAAGGGGAGTCCCACCTCATAAATCCTTGCTGCGGCTTCCTGCTCCTTCGTCCTGATTCGCCCGTAAAAGCCGTGTGAAAGCAATTACCTCAGAGCACCCGGCTGGCAGCAGCCAATGGCAACACAGCGTTTATGCCCCTCATTACCTGCGGTCTCCATGGAGATGGCGGGTGAGGCCCCACAGGCGACTAAGATGGCCACCAGGTGGTTGGCGTAATGCAAGACCCAGAAGGCATGCTGGGAACAAGCGGCTGCAGCTGCATCGATGACTACAGAAAGTGCAGTACTAGGAAGTTCTGCCCCAAATGATTTTGTGATAATTTGTCTGTAATGTTGATGTATATGTGTTAACGAATATGTGTGTGTCTGTGTGTTTTGCAGGATGGGTCTGGAGGCTTTGGTTGAGTCTTACGCATTCTGGCGTCCGTCTCTGCGAACACTCACATTTGAAGACATCCCTGGCATGGCCAAGCAAGGTAAGGTTAACTAACAGGAGTGTTCTGGATACTGACAATAAGTCACATCATCCAACCTACATGAATAAAATGTGTCACTGATCTGTCACCCCACTGTCACAATTTGTCAGTGCCTTTCAAAACAAACGATGATTATCTAAATTACAATTAAAATATTTACTACGGTTTTTTGCTCTGCCACCACTCTTGTTAAGGAATGGTTAGGTGTGGGTTGAAAAAGGTGCTTGGTAAAGGTTGGGTAAAGATCATGGTCCTGGTAACATAAAAAATGAGGATGACTGTTGGTAAGAAGTGTTATACAAAAGGTGGTTTCCCTCATCAAAGTAAGTCTCTGTGTGCTCAACTGTCCACCCTCTACCTTCTACCCAAGAGGTTTTGCTAAACTGTCATAATACTTCCTTCTTTTGCTTCTGAGACACAATAGCCATTTGCCCGGCCACAAGAGTGCCTTGTCTGGTAAACATAAATACGTAAAAGCTAAATACAAAAAGTACTTATAAATACAAAAAAATTGCTTTCAGAAGGACAATTTGTGGATCTTGTGAAGGAAAATTGTTCCATCTTAAAGAAAGGTTGCAGAGCAGATCACTGATATAGACCAAGATATTGAAAAAAGCAATACAACTGGTTTGTGCTGGGGTTATTGCTGAGTTTGATACAAAGAAAGAATGCTGTCTTTGCAAGTCACGCATGGTACAACCAAATGTGAAGATTTGCTCAAGAAATCTTTCTTTGGCTTAAACCAGCTGTGTGTAGCATTATCATCACTACCATCTGCCATCAGAGAAACATGTGTAATGAAATGGCTGGGGCTTACATTGAGTGATATGGGTTTAATAATATGTCCCTCAATATTTTAAGTAAATAATCAGTGTGGATCAGTCATGGCCGACACTCGAGCTGCTCAATAAGCTCAATATCTGGTCCAACATAAATCTGGCTTTCGGGATCTTAGTGCATCTAAAGTTGTTTTAAGCCTTTGGACCAATGACCAACTCTGACAAGTGGATGATGTGGTGGATGTGTGGATTTCACTGTTCTGTTTGTCTTGCTCTGTGTCTGCAGGAGTCCCAGGAGCTCATGGAGGGGTCGGATCGTCACCACACTTGCTCTCCACGTCCCCATGCTCCTCACCTTTCCAGGTTTGCCCTCTCAGCCCACCTGAATACACATGCAGTCGACCTACACACCCCCTCCATCGATTCAGCAACCATCCAGAGCCATTCCCCCCTTCCAGAGGTCCATCGGCGTATGAAGGGGAAGGATTCTGTTCCCTGCCTCTCCAGGCTTCTCAACTTGGCTATCTATCCAACCCCACCCCGCAGGGTTACGCCGGTCTTCGCCTCCACACACCACCCTACAGCCTGTACGGTTACACATTCCCTCCCTCACCACGCCTCGCCGCCTGCCCTGATAAAATGGCGGCCGTTGCCACTGCCAATCATCAGAGTCCCTTCCTCGGCTCGTCTCCGAGTGGGACTCTAACGGACAGTCTGGGGGTGCTCGGTGGAGGACAGCAAGGCTTTTTGTTTGACTCTCGGACTTTAGGACTGGCAGGTACCCAACCGGGAGGTGGCGCCTCACAGGTCACTGCCCACATGGGCTGAATTTGATTCTGGGCGTCTAGGGTTGTCAAAACAAAATGACACCCTGGAATGGGTGTAAGTAGCTTTTGGTTCAGACAGTTCCACAGATGAATCATCCATGTGCTGAACAGGCATCGAGCCGAACTGTGGACAAAGTGGAGAGTGACAGATCAAGCCATTGCTTCTGTGAGCACATGAGCTTGTTGAAGCTCCTTTAACTGGAGGGAATATTTCTTATCTTTCAAGCATGTTTTTTTTTATGACATGCATGTGCAGCTGCAGTGTTCACTAGAGGAAGAAATGTCCTGCGGCTTCGATTAAGGAGTCCAAGCAATGCAACCCAGCAACTGAACTGGAACTGAATATGGATTGGGCAGACAAAGGGCTGGCCCAGGCACTCGCAGCAAGCACTTCAACCCCTGGCAGGAGGCCCTGAAGCAGTAACTACAGTATTTTACTCACACAGCATTCTGCGTGGCCTCTATGATCTTGCCAACTTCGAATGGAGTTACTGAACACTACTTTTAAACTTTCTTTTGAAAGGGATCCATTGACTCAATTATTTTATTCAATGAGATTCTCTCATTAAATGCCTACCCCTGTCCTTGATCAAGTCTTTGGATTAAAAAATATGCAGCTAAAACCCACTTAGTAAGATGCAATACAGTCAGGGCCTTTTCACCACTCCGACTGAAACCTACAAAAACACTTTTACACACAACACCAGGGACGCATCACATATTAATATGATAACATTATTGCCATAAGAATCCAAGGAAGATCCCTGTGACAGTTATGGACTGACGAGGTCAAAGCAGTGTGAGAGAGCAATGGATGACGGACTGATCTGTAAATTCTGTGTCAGGTTTGACAGATGATGCAGCTGTTTGGATGTCAGGCTGAAGAGCGTCCTTATGTGACATAGATGTAATGCCACATGATGGCTCTGTAGATAGCGGGGGGGGGGGGGGGGGGGGGGTGTCAGGCGGGAGGAGAGATGTGTATATAAAAGGCTGTGTGACCCTTCGCACTTAAAAACCCCAACGCACCTGCTTCTGCTCTTTAGACTGGGTCAGGCACACAATGGCCGACCCTGAACTCGACTGTAGAGCTTTTTATCTTTGCAAACATGCGCAATATCGGCACAAGGACATTAACGTGATCTTTGACCTTTTTGAGCCAAATAAAAAAATATCTATTCATGACACAATGTTTATATGGAGCCGAATCAATATCTTTCTATTCTCACTGAGTTCAGATGGTGTAGCAAATGTGTGAGCATTCTTCAAACATTGTTTTACCAAGCAATCACAATACTATATTTCCTCATGAAAAATGAACAGTTCTCACACACACTGACAACTCAACCACCTGTTGCCACACACACACACACACACACACACACACACACACACACACACACACACACACACACACACACACACACACACACACACACACACACACACACACACACACACACACACACACACACACACACACACAATATTTCATCATCTCAATTTCCATGCAAATTAATCTAACAAGGTTTGGGCCTTTATATGTGATTGTTTGCATCTCGTCACTGAGTGTCCTCACAACTTTACAAAGACCTCTGTGTGTGTGTGTGTGTGTGTGTGTGTGTGTGTGTGTGTGTGTGTGTGTGTGTGTGTGTGTGTGTGTGTGTGTGTGTGTGTGTGTGGCAACAGGTGGTTGAGTTGTCAGCGAGTGTGTGACCTCACGGCCTCAAAGTTCATGCGGACCCCCTCCTCTACCCACAGTCATACTACTCTGCTGAAAGCACAAGCCAAGACTTTTTCGGCGAGCTGCCACTCACTCTCTGTAATCTTAACCTATTCTAACACCTGAACAAGCACATGGACCAAAGTATCCGGAAAACACCAAGTCAAAACACAGAGAAACCTCTGGATTAGCCAGGACTGTTTCCTCTGTGCCTATACTCTCTGTTATGATCCATGGTAGTTACAGGGGCTTTGTCAGCAGTAAAGATACAAAAGCAAGAACAAAATATGACGGATGCCAAATCAAAGTTAAGCAGCTGCACTAAAATGTGAAACTTGGATCCTGCTGTATTAGATCTTATATCATAACTACGCCCCAAAAAAGATGATTTTCAACATTACATCTGATGTATATCTGCACACCAACTGATAGGACTAGGTTAATAGACAAATACACTTAGGGAAGTGCAAGGGGAAATTTCTTGTCTCGACTAACTGTACAATTACATAATTCATTTTAAATGAAAACTACACACTGGATAGTAAAATCAATCTATAAATTGGACATGTACTCTATGTATGAATCTACAAGTCAGTGAGCAATTAGCTCTTAGTTAGTGCAGTAATACCGTTACAGGAAAAGGACAGATTCTGTCATGATCTAAATATATGGGGGCACCTGAAAGTATGAAACTGAAGCTTCTGCATTTTTAAGAGGCAAGTCTCATTTCCTGTCAGAAACCTGTAATTAAAACTCTCACTGTGATCATTACATGCAGTACATCATGGTAGAGCTGCACTTCCATCAGCTGGAAAGTGGATCAGCTGATCTAAAGCTTTGCATTATTCACCTCTAACAAATATTCATCGGCAAAAAGTTTGCAACTCTCTCTGTCTGTCCCCCTCCTCTCAGGTGTCTCCTAAGGAGATGAACACATGTGAAAGGGGGGAGAGGGGACGGAACCGAGGGAGTAGATCTTATTTTAGAACCCAGGAATGATTGGCTTGTTGTTTCTGAGTGACAGGGGATGGGACCCCGGCCTGGTGCATCCATACCCCACACACACAAATTCACACAGGGCAATGTAGACAGACACATGCATGTTTATACACTAAAGCAATAAAAGCTCAGTCTCCTTCTTCTTACTGTTACTTCCTTTAAAAACTTTTAACAGTTCTGGCTCAGGGAGGAAAGAGACAACGAGTTAAAAGCTGCAGAACAGACACACTCATATTCACACAGAAACACTCCTGCATGGTGTCAGTGTCCTGGGCGATTCTCAGCTGAGGTGGGGACATTAACACTTGTTTATGACCAGGTGCTGACGTGACAGAACTGTCACGCTATCCTCCTGGAGGGGGAGGACAGGGGGAGGACAGGGGGAGGACAGGGGGAGGGCAGGAGGACGAGGAGGAGGAGGGGGAGGCAGCAGAGAGAAGGTGCAGCATGAGTGGAGTGTGTTTGAATTGTACAACGTTTGATCTCTATCAGCGGCTCAGGACATTTCGAGAAAATTCTGATATGAAGATATTCAAACTTTAATCAGAAATAAAACATGCACCACGACAGTCTAAAGAGCCTTCCTTAAGATCAACAACTAATGCAAACTGAAAGAACCATATGGATGTCAGTGTTACAGGTAATATTTCAGTTCATCTGTCCAACTGACTTTGAAATTTATGCACGGACGGAAACTTTGCTGTGAAGGTGGGAAGAAAAAAGGTCGGTAGGTCACCACACAGTCAGTGGGATTGATCCTCTGGGGACAGCGAAGATTCTCAACAACCGTGCCTTGACATGGCCGTAAAAAGCAGCCCAAAACTTTGCCCAAATTCTTTGGGCTAACTTTGGTTTAGCTAGAAAATAATCATTATTAAATCAATAATCATATCACAAGAATCCCAAATTCTTTGTGTAGGTCTGGACCAAAATGGTGGGCAGACAACTGAACCAACTACCAAACTCTCTACCTTAAGGCCCCAGTCCGATGGCCATAAGGCCAACCAGTTCTCTACAAGCTGAGTTCATTCATGCGGTCAAAGTGTGGAGCCACTGGAATTAAGCTTAGGTTTTATGAACATATTAAACAAAATATTGATGTTGCAATGATATAACTGCAAATTATTTTAGTTCCCTACCTACTGCGAAAAGATATTAAGCAATACCCCTTTGTGGCAACTAAAGAATTCTTAGGGTGTAGTTGCAGTTCAGAGAAACATAACGGTATGTTTTATGGCACGTTTAAGGTTAGGCTTGGTTTGGCTAAAGATATTAACCGTGGTTATTAAAAAGTCAAGGTCGACTTTGAGTAAGAGCTGGGGAGTCTTCAACTCAAACTCCTTGTATGCTCCCTGAGAGAAGAGAGCTGGTTTGGCGTGGAACCCTAAAAGCCTCTCTGTCCATTGACCGGTATTTTAATGTGTCATCACAGTGAATGTCACAGTAATACGAATAGGTATGTCGAATGTATCATCTCTACATGTAACATCTATTATTATCAAAAGTCGACCATGTTGATTCACTGTTAACATTAGCCACATATAAATACGCACTTAGCAGCGCTGCCAAAGCATCTCATCATGACACTGAATATTCCCAGAGCTCCGAGGCATCAAATCGAAGCTGAAAGATATCACAGCATGTGTGTTTGCATGTGTGTAACACACATACACTATCGAACTGAAACATTGAATGAGAGAGAGAGCAAGCGGAGGAGGAGGTGGTCCTGGGTGCACTGGCTATTTTATTTGCTACCTGTTGCTCCTTGCTGAATATTACGAGCAACGGCACCTCTGACCTTTCCAGCCACGGTGTTTACACCAACAGTTATCACTTGCACATTAACTCAATCAGCCAACATCAACCTCAGTGCACCACACTTTAACATGACCACACCGTACAAAGAAGATTGGATTCAACGACTGTTTACGATATCAAATATGAGCTCAAAGACACTACAGCATATGGAACATTTCTGCTAAAAACGGCTCATTTGCATTGCCTTGAAATGTATCCCATGTACAGTATGATTTTCAAACGGCCAGTCCTGACGAAAGTGGAATAAACCTATTTACCATTTCTTTCCTCTACACCCGCCCCCCCTCCTTTCCCTCCCTCCCTCCCTCGGGGACAAGCAACCCCGAGCACTCATCACAGAAGTCAAGCATTTGCATAGAGGCCAGTTATGTGGTTTTAGAGTCCTATGTGATTGAAGGGTGCATTAACATAAGGGCCGACAGTATGACCACGTGGTCGAGCTTGCTCAGAGGGCAGTTATGGCCGGCTGTACGTGACCGAGCATAAAAACCGGGGAGTACACAGGTGAGGTCATATTGGGCAGTGACGAGAACATTCCCCCAGAGCACAGAAAAAAAGGGTTTGGCAAAGTAACTGGCAAAACGTCAGAGGCAAAAATGCATCTGATGAGCAGCACATTAGAATTACAAATGGTGGTTTAGACAAACTCAAATAAAGGAAAAGTTTTCTGATGGAAAAAAAGGTCTTCCTTCCCAAATCATTCCAATCTCAAATTTTGCAATGAACTTAGAATATCGTAAATGTAAACACACTCAAATTATATCTCATTTCAGGGAGCCACATATTCACTAGGGATAGAGGAGAGGACTAAATATCAGGGCAGTGAGGGCTCTTCTGCCCCTGCTGCTGTTCCAGGAAGTGCACCTGTGCTTGGGGGGGGGTTTCAGCTGGTGGGCGAGCTGATGATGTTGCCGGCTCAGCTCAGCATACGCCTGCGTGACCTGTTAATGGCCTAGTGGGTATTTGATGACAGTTGCAAGAATCTGAAGCTCAGGGTGTCCTTTACAGCCGTTAAATCTTTGTCATCAAATCTGCCCGCACCAAGCTGATTTATGGTCGGCTCCGCAGGGCATGTTTCCCAGTACCCCCCTATTAGACACCCCGTGACCTCTGATCTATGAAAGGGGTGTTGAGAAATAATCATGACAGTATTTTCCTGTAACAATGGAGGACATGAGCGACTCCCTCCAGTTCTGCAGTGACACACAGAACACGCACAGACACTGATGTAGACTCCAGTGTTAGTATGTAACGCCGTGTGCTTGTGTCGGAAACTGAGAAGGTTCGATAGACTGAGTGTCGAGCCAAAGAGAAAGGAGAGTCTCTGCGGTGTCTTGTAAATGTCTGTCAGTTCTTTAACCATGTGATCTGTGGCTTTGTCCCTTATAAGCCCTCTGGCCGACACACAGCAAAATGCAGGACAGTTATTCACAGCTGCCTTAGGCGGACAGTTTTAAGGGCTGAGGACTTTTTGAAAACTTGAATAAACACTTGACCTAAACGCCTGCTAAAGCAGTGGCACTAATTCATTTTTTTTTAATTAAAGTAAGTAATACAGTTAAGTTTAGCTTAACTGAACAGCTCTGACGAGGCCTTGTTGAACGGTGGGTTTAATGGAAAATATACATTTTATATCGAGTCAAAACAAACAGGTTTTGTTCCAGATTTACGTCACATTTGCAATAATGTAATTGACGAAAAATGCAGTCCAACAGGATAAGCTTGTTCAACAGTTCATCAAGCTGTTCCATCAATTTGTCTAGACAGGGAAATTTAAGTAAGTAAGACCATCGTCATTGAGTGTCAGGGATTTGCAGGAACATCCAATGTCAGAATTCTTGCCTAGTGAATGGGTTGGCGCAAGAACTTTGCAGGTTAAATGTCACCAATTTGAGCAAATGACACCCGTCGAGTGGCCGCAGCTAGTCCACACATGGCTGTATGCAGCTCAGCAGGCAGAGCCATAAGGAGGCAGAGACTACAGCTAAAATGTTGGAAGGATAACATTTCCTAGATAAGGAAGATTACATATTGTCCCCACTGTGCCTCGAACTTTATGGGAGCATTTGTTTTTTTAATGGAAACACATTTATCGTTTAACTTTAAATTAAATCATGACTAAATGATAAAGAGTTTCACAAAAATGTTACACTTTGGACTAATTACACAAGCTTGGGACCTTATGTCTTTGTTCAGAACTGGGATCTAACTTCATTCAAATAAAATCAATATATGAGAAGACAATATATCCACAGAGGCAGACACTAATACAGAGGACTGGACCAACCACAGTTGATCTCTTTACACTTTAATTGCTTTGATTTCCGTGGAAGATCAACTCAAGTACTGGTCAGCAGTATGCTGGTTACTGATCCACAGCAGACACTGCTGGAGGTGACTGACAGGGTCATGCCTGCATGTGTGTGTGCGTGTTTGTGTGTGTATGCTTCCATGTAACAAAAATACTGCCCCTTCCTGGGGCCCAGCTCCCACATTCTGCTGCTAATAGGAAAGGTGCGCATGAGTGTCAGTGTGTGTGTGTGTGTAGCCCTTGCCTGACCGTGGCTCTGTCCAAGTCTTAGCATGCTCATTTATAGCCAAGCAGCCCATCAATCTTAATAGAGGAGAGAAGTGCAAAGAGCCGATGAAACGCCAGACATGATCACTATTCACTCAGTGGGGGCGAGGAGAGAGGGAGGGAGGCGCAGGAGCAGGGAGTCGCAGCGAAAGATGAGAGGAGAGGGAGATGGAGGATGCAGGGTGAGGGAGCACAGAGGGAGTGAAAGTGAGGAGGGGAGGGAGCGGGGAAGAAGGATGGGGTGAGAAAGACTGAGGCAGCAAGTTGTTTATCCCTGTAGGTGATAATAATGATCTGATCCTCTCCCTCCTCAGTTTGAATGACGGCTGGCAGAGTCGTGTGAAAACTGCTGAACTGGCCGAGGTGAGGGACGCATCTGAACATGTTGTCGCTATCAAAGTGTGTGTGTTCCTCACACACGCTTTTATACACACTCTGAATATTTGTCATCTTTATGGTTTGTGACTTTTTTCTTATAACTAAGGTCTGAAAAAATGTTGTTTGACTCGCACGTACTGTGTCATTGGTGGTGTTGGACAGGTCACATGCCAAGCATTAGACCAAACTGTGCTCTGTGTGCGTGGTGTGTCCAAACTGAGACCTGGAATGGGCTGGTGTGTGTGTGTGTCGGTGGGGGTGTCGGTGGGGGTGGGATGGCTGCTGAGAGGTGGGGAATGGCCAGAGGATATTTGGCAATGTGCTGCGAGACTGTGCTGACACAGGTCACTGCGTCTTCATACAACAGAGCCGTCACGCTCTCCGGCACGAGGTGCAGGAGGGATTCAGTGAGTCAATATTTACAGATTGACATGTTTACCTGCTATAACATTGTAATTACAAAAAGGGAAACAATGCAAGTGAGGCGAGATCACAAATGCAACAACAACTTTGAGGAGAGCATGACATTATGTATACATGAATATCATCTCCATTAATAGAATCCAAACATGACACCTGCAACCTATATCACACACGAGACAGTTCAGAAACAGTCTCAGTCAGATTTGAGGGCACATGGTTTGCCAATGCAAGACTGTAGCACTTTTCAACAACAAGACAATTCAATGCGCTTTATAGAAGACATTAGAATAAACAACATGAAAAAGAGTCAAATGCAGTCTTCAAAAAGTCCCTACTCCCAGCCAGGAAATTGTTCCACACACAACCGCTTCGAACACTGGTACTCAGAGGGTCAGGCTCGCTGTTTCAAGTCCGGTGTTAAGCTAACTGGCTCTCTAGGCCATAGCTTCATACTTATTGTACAGAAATGAGTTATATGAATCCTCCTTTCATCTAACTCTGAGCAAATGTTCAACCATCCCTGTAAAGCAAAAGCAAACTTCACTCACAGTGTTGTGTGGTGCGGTCCGCACCATTTGTTTGGTTTCAGATTTACGTAGCCTGGGCTGAAATCCCAGATTTTTTTTCGACGTACACAAAAGCGATAGCTAACGGACGATGACGAAATAATTGCTAAGTTTTACAAAACGTGTATTGCTTTAAAATCGCTTACTGCCCTTTGAACTGTGAAAGTTATCAAATGACTGACTTCAGAAGAGCCACGAGCCGAAGCTTCATATGACGGAGCTACTTCTTCTACTTCTTTCACCTTGTTGTTTAAACACATATAGACAAACTAATGAAAGAAGAATACATTTGTAAACATCAGTATCACTGACAGTGTGTCTAAATGTACAGCTTACTGTAACTGGACTTTTGCCGATCTCTGTTTCATAAGGCCAGTAGATGCCTCATCTGATTAAGCTTAATTTTTTTTGCGTGAGATGTGTTCGATTGTTGGAATAATCGCAACAGATAAATCAGGCACACTTCAAAGCAGTTCAAATATTTGCAGCCTATTCGTGTTTTGTATATTTTGCCAGCAAGTCTGAAAGTCTGGACCACAGAGGGCAGGGTGGTGAGGTGAACCCAGCAAAGCCTGCAACAGCTGTGAGAAACCATCAGATCTGCCATTCCTCACACTTCAACAGCCAACAAGACCGCGATTTATGACGGCCTAGAGAGAGGGAGAGAAAGAGATGGAGAGAAAGAAGGACAGAGTGGCAGAAAAAGAGGCGAGTAGGGGAGAAGGAGACATAAACAGAGAAGAAAGAAGCAGAACAAAATGTAATAAACAGAGAGAGGAATAAAGGCAGAAGAATTGAAAGGAGATACGATAAAGCAAGCACAATGACAGGAGAGAAAGATAAATAGACAGAAGGAAGGATGAAAGAGTGACGGCCCGAGAGGCGAGAAGAGAAAAAGGCGCCTGACCGGGAAAGATCAATCAAAAAGATATGTGAAAAGGAGCCAGAAAACAGCATTACAGTTTCAGAGATTGAAAAATTTAAATATGAAAAATTATGTACTATTACACATGTTGGAGGGAGAGACCACAAAATAAACACATCCCATACATACATGAAGGGTACACACACACACACACACACACACACACACACACACACACACACACACACACACACACACACACACACACACACACACACACACACACACACACACACACACACACACACACACACACACACACACACACAGCTCCAATGTCATGTGTTTTCAAGAGTGATCAGACAAGTAGGACAGCAGCAAGCAGCCTAATGACAGGCTTAGATTCTGTAATATAATGTATCTTTTGATTCGAAACGATTCAAATGTCTGGCCTATAGCAGGGTCAAAGGTCAGGTATACTAGAGGATGATGCTCCTGGAGTTGGTTAGGATTTAATTTCTGGGTCAGGGGTCCCTCACTTGCACAGGTGGGGTTCACCTTTAGACCTTATGTCCTTCAGGTGCGGAAGGAAATCTCCCTACCAACTAATCCAACCTGCAGCCCCCCCCCCCCCCCCCTCCCCTCACCCCGCCTCTGGACGTCCAAACATACACACTTTTCCTCCTGTCGCAGTCACGCTTTCTGTCTGCTTGTCTTGTCTGTGGTGGGTTGGCGGTGCAGCAAGTTTATTTAGTCTTTTAATACAAACTGACCCCTGTCCCATGGTGTGTGTGTGTGTGCTTGTGCGTATTCACGTCCAGTGAGCACTCTCCCATGACAACCATGTCAACGACCCAGAGACGGTGTCGAAAGAAGACCACACCACACGGGGAGAACACACACATTAACTCAACACACGTTAACCCACAAACACACACATGCATACGCACATGCACACAAATAAACCTTAACACATATACACTCGTATATCCAACAAAGCCGTACGCCACATAGAAGAATATGTGTGTGTGCGTGTGTTTATGTGTGTTTTGGTCTTGAGGAAATCTTCAGCATGTGTTAGATGAATCCCCGGGGCTCTCACTCAACTCTGATTGGTTACTCAGCTCGCTGTTTGTTTCCACAGCGACAGAGCTGTCACTGCCTCCTACCACCCAGGTAGGGCTGTCAATCACACTGGCTCCCGGCCAACCTCGCGCAGGCCTCACCGTAACCAATCCCAATGCAGACCCTATTTAAGAAATTATAAATCTACTCATAAGACTCTCTACAATGGATTATAAAGGACATAGTTATAATGTAAGGGGAAGGATTTAGATAGCACGTGATTCACAACAATGATAAAACACTGGATAGGAAATGGATTAGGAGAAAAACTATGTATAATAATATATACCTTTATTACTGTGGGCAGTTTTTCTTGTCAAGCTCAGGTGTAATATGACATTAATTATGCATTCACTGATGATTAACATGGTTTTACAGTGATACCTAAATGGAAACGTGCCATTTTTGATGTTAAAAATGACATATATGAATTTATTTGAGACAAAGATCTATGAGCCATTTTAGCACAAAAAATGTGTTAATTGAAATCATTAAAATCGGATTAATCATGTGTTAAACTTCAGACGTCAACAAATAATTCATTATTTCATTGAAGTAAAATCCTCATCTTAACAAGTTACAATCTAAGAGCTCATATTTAGCCTTTTTTTTATTTCTTTAAAGTTAGTCATCTTCACACAAGGAAGATCCTACTGGTGAAAATTATAATGAAAGGGGTAATAAAATCTAAAAACAGAGCCTTTCTATTTTTGAGTTGAGGCGTATAGGTAGGTGATGAGAAATAAATGTAACACAAAATAAAAGTCAGGGTCTTGCACCACAGTGTCACAGAACAGGGACTGTCACATGTTCACAAAAATAGACGAGCACACACAGGAAACAGATCGACAGTCAGTCACACAAATGTCACTACTGCAAAAGCCAGATCTCAAGAGGAGCGTTTGTTTTTGTTTAGTTGAAATACGTACAGGTGCACAGCAGGGATTCCTGAGAGAGGTAAATCATAAACGGCTTTGGTCCATTCGAAAAAAAATAATAAATGTGTTCTTCTGCTTCTGAAGTCAGGCAACTCAACAGGCAATTTAATCCCAGGTCCGCTCCGCACCACAGCACCACATACCTCAGGTTCCAAAAGTCTGAGGGCATTCGGTCCGTTTATAAAGACAACTTGGTATTAGACTTTTAGACCCGACAGCATGAAGTGTTGGTCCGTGTGTGAGCCGCGTGCCAGTTATGACCTGAGATTACAGAACTGACTCCAGAAACAGAGGAATATGTATTTTTATGCCCTTTATAATTTACGTCTCTCAGGAGTAATGTGGAGTTCCGTGTCTCGCTCGGGGACAAGCATGTGGACAGGAGGAGCCGGAGATCAAACCCCAACCCTGTAATTATTAGGCGGTCGTCTCCGCTGATGAAAATGTCATGTGCTCCGAGCCGGATTCGAACCGGCGTCGTAAGGTTTTCTATTTTAAGTCACTCTACAGTCCACCACTTTGCGAACCCAAGGGGGTTGCAAAGCTCTTGGTATGTAAATGAGAAGAAATAAATAGTGTGATTGTCTGAATTAAAACCACAACCTAAGTGATCATGGAAAGCCAGAGGCTGCAGAATGAAGGTCTTACCAGCTGAGACTCAGTCTGTCCTACCCATCACCAGATGTCTGCTGTAACATATTATTATTATATCGTTTTATTGTATTTGCCAAAAAAAGATTTTCCAAATGTTCCTATACTGTTCTGACATCGTAGAGTAGATGGAGACCTGACCTGAATACACTGGTGTGAATTCACAACACAGTAGTCCCAAAATCAACTGCAGCCTCAGAAAACCTTTTCACTCCACTGCAGAACATTTCATGGCTAATGTGTCTGTGTTTTGCAGGGGGGTGTCACTGAATGCATCTTTGTGAATGTGTTTGCTTGTGTGTGTGTTGTTAATCCCCGTCCTTGCTCAACAGTCACACACTGCTGTACATACACATGGCACTTTGTCCCCTGTGGGCGACTGTAGCTCCTCCAGTCTTCTTCGGCCTCAGTTGTATACAGTAAAGCCTTTTCACTGTAATCACTGATCAATAGTAGTGATCAGAGGACAGTCATCAATACCGTTCCATCTGCTACCGTTTGGCCTGAGCAAACAACCTATAGCGAGGCTCGACATCAGTCCCTTACAGCTGCTGTGTGGTGTTTTAACAGCCTATTTCCAGATATGAGCAGAATAACTGCAGTGTGAACGTTAAGGGAAAACCTTTAAAATACGCTCATCTGCGCTAACACATGACACACACACAATCCTCTCCGTCCAACCCACACACACACAGGTCTACAGTATGAAACCATCATTAATGCGTTGAGCCGGATGTTGCTGTGACCTTTCTCTTTTTAGGCCTGACCCCAACAGATGACCCTGGAGAGGGATTAGTCCCTGATACGCCTAATTAACCCCACAGCACACTGCTCGGAGTGGAACAGCAGCTACTTACCCACAACAACAACACCCAGGCACTGCTATATTTATACTTTATTTCCATCTTTGTTTCATTTGGTAGAAGCTCAGTGGAAAGCCCCCCTTCAGCTTTCGTTTTCCTTTTCAAATAGAAAATAGCTAAGAGCGAGAACAAAACTTTCAGAGCAACAAGGTCTTTGTCCCAAACGTGCAAAGTCCATTTCCTGACAAAAACAACCCGCCCCAAATCTCGCCTCTCAAGTCCCTTTTGCAGAGACCCCCCCCCCGCTTTGACCTATCCACTAACACTCCTCTGGACCGAGCTAACCTCTGTGTAATCCCTCTGAAGCCTAAACAAGTGTATTTCGACTGTGGGGTTTCCAGAGAGGAAGCAGAGGTTGGATTTCCACAGGTGTCTGAAACGGATAAAAAACAACAACACTGAAATCGGCGGAAATGAGCTATGCTTACACAACATGCGTAAATATGCAGACAAAAAAAAGGTGTGAAAATTCAGCTTCCAGGATTTATATTCAATGAGTCCTTTAACGTTTCCTAATGGGGAAATCCTCATTTGAAATTGTACTTTGTGACAATTCACGTCAGAATTACAAACTCTCACACACACACACACACACACACACACACACACACACACACACACACACACACACACACACACACACACACACACACACACACACACACACACACACACACACACACACACACACACACACACACACACACACACACAATTACTGTAAAGATACACAACAGTTTATAATCATAGCTGCACACACATATACACACACAAGTACAGTATGTAAAGCATCCTGGGTTGGGTTCAGACGAAGCAACGCGACACCCGACTACGAAACAGTTGCAGAGAAACAGACACTCTATTTAGCAGGTTCCCAAGCAACACGTCTCCGCGATATGATTTTCATTAGGCTGTAGTAAATAGCTCTGATATTCTAACTTTTTATTTAGTGGTCTTAAGTTACTATGAAACTATCTATAGATTTACTTGACATATGCTAACTCCTATCCTGTTCACACCTCTTTTGCTTGTATGTGTGCGCGTGTGTTCTAGAGTTGGAGTTTGCATACGGTCAGGTTTCCGTTGCAGTTGATTAGTGTAAAGTATATATAAAGTAACCTAAAGACCAGTTAACTAACAAGAGCACATGTGCATGACCTTGCAACATTTCGCAGGAGAGCAAGCCTCCACAGCAACGTGTCCTTCGAACATCAGCTTTTTTTTGTGTGTGTGTGTGTGTGTGTGTGTGTTTGTGTGTGTTTGTGTGTGTTTCATAGTTTCATGGGTACCTCCCTACAGCTGCAACATTTCCCGCCTGTGTCATTTTGATAACTGTGTGGTTGGCTGAATGCCTGTCTTTGTCTCCATTGCTGTATGGACAGCATGTGTGGTGTGTATCTATGTGTTTGTGTAAATGTGAACCATCTCCTCAGTCTGACACAGGTGTGAAAGTGTGAAGGAAATTAAATCATCTCCACTAAGCAAGTGTGTCACTTTGTTACCTGTGAAGGTTTGTGTGAGAGAGAAAAAAAATTGTGCATTTCTATGTGGGAGCGACTATCTAACATTAAACCTGTCACACCATCACATTGCATGTAAACTTAATCGCACACCTAAGCTGTTTAATGTTGCAGGGTTCCACACTGAGAACTAAATCAATAAAAACATCAATAAAAAAAAACTGAATTTCCACTGGTGAAGTTTGAGTTTCTGTAAGTGAACAACTTGTATCTCTGAGGATCCCTCAGAGGGACAGGGGAGAGGGTCTGACATGGGGTGGGGGAGGGGGGGCAGAGGGAGCAGATGGGGGTAACTAGTTATTACAAGCATCCAGAGAGAAGGACAGATGGTTAGACACTGGTCAGAGTGATACAGCAAAAGGCTGTAAAACAGATATGGGAAAACCATGTGTGTCACTTAGGAACGCACACAGACTGTCACACAGATGCACACTTGTATAAATTAGGGATGCTGAGATTCACGGATTCACTTCGGCGCACTGGTTCACACAATCTCCCTGATTAATAAAGTGCGCATCGGAAACAGTTTGGAAAAGAACTGAGGCATAGTTTATAATATCTCTGCATCAGTAATATCCAATTTATTCATGTGTAATTATTAGAAGAAGCCCGATATGCCTCAATTATTTTGAAAAGTGACCAATAATGTTATACATATATTCATTACCTCTCTCTCACCTCCACTTCTGTCAGTGGCCAATTCTAGTCAAATCCACCCAGCCAAGACTCATGGAAGTTGGAGTAGTTATGGCTCATTGCACACGCTTCATTGTTAGTCCTGTTAAATGTGTGAGGTTATTAAAGTGTAACTGGAGACAGAGAACAGAAAAGAAAGACAGATAGAAGGAAAGTGAAAGGCCTTTTTATATTTTATCTTTTGTCATTGTACAACTTGTGAAAAGGCCTGATTGTCAAAGGGGACAATTTTTTTTGGAAGAGGTCAAAAAGAAACTTAAAAATAGCACTAAAGTGACTGTATGACTTGCTGTCTATTCAGGAGGAATTAAACAAATAAAATCAACCTGTATCACGTTTCACATTTTGCTTTGTTTAGTATCACGTTGACTCACATCATGTCAAATCGTACTATTATGCACCGGGGTTGAATTGCGCCACATTAGTAGTTGTTTCATATGTATCTGTGATGTGATAAGTCATCGGCAATGCATAAAGATGTGTTTATTGTTGGCCTCAGTGATGAAGATGACATTTTTGACAAATATTGTAATAAACCATGGCCTTCCCATAAATGTTCCCTCCAAGCTTTAAGTTAGCATTTTAAAGTTCCTGCTCTAAGTTAAATCACACTTTGTGAAATTGCACTGAGTGGGAAATCTTGACATTTACGGTCTCTTTTAATGGCAGACGAAGATTCCGTTTGTATTGTGCACTTTTTCAAACACTTTTTCTCATAAATCAGGCAATAAGGTACCAATGGCACACACTCTGTCTTAGTTGATATGATATGGAGAAAGAAAGAAAAAATCCAATAACATTGGCAATGTCTGCTTCAAGTTTAAAACTAGAAACCAGCTTGTGAAGTGAAGACTAAGGCTGCTCTCTGTCTCTCTATTCCAGTGAGGACAAAACACGAGACAAAGTTTCCCAGATCATAAAAACAGCAAAGTAGCATCAACAACCTCTTCTCCCCAGCTCTGCTGTCAGCACCCTCAGGATCCGGGTGACACATCAGTTCACTGGAACCACAGACAGGCGCCAAGGGCAAGTCTAATCTGCTCACACATCTCTCTCTCTCTCTCTCTCTCTTCAGTCGCATCAGCTCTCTCTGTGTCTCTCTCTCTCAGCCTCTCTCTCTTCAGTCACACCCCAGCTTACACTCACACCTGCAGTGAGGCGCGACTATCCCCAGTCGGGATCTTCACAGAGGCTGGGAGACAGATGAGATCGGCTGCAAGAGGAAGCGTCATCTGTTTCATCTGTAACCACTGGTCACTGTTAGTTTACGGCTTTTCTCCATTTAGACACGTATGTGTGTGTGTGTGTGTGTGTGTGTGTGTGTGTGTGTGTGTGTGTGTGTGTGTGTGTGTGTGTGTGTTTGTTTGTGTGCGTTTGTTTAAACTTGTGGCCGTCTGTGTGATGCTGTGTTACCATCAGGGCATGTTAAACTGCTGGTGACAAAAAGTTGCCTCTCTGATAATACGGGCAGCAAAGGTGACTGCCGGGTCAGGATGATAGCTTTATTCAATTCGACTACATTATTGCGCTACAACAGAAAATGAAATATGTACTATAGTGAGGGAAATAAAACCTCCTAAACTAAATTAAGGGCAGAATCCTTAATTGAATGACTTTGGTTAATTAGTTTTATTCCAAAGTTGATAAATAACATGATTCAAATCCAATTACAGAATCAACAAATTTGTTTCCTGCCTGGTGGTAAAGCTGTTGCTTAGATATATGGCTTTATTTAAATGTCATCTGAATCGCACTAGTGTGAGAAGACTCGTCTTCTGTTCTTCTTTGATGATCAGTTCATGAGTGACAAAAAAAAAAATCTCATATATTACTCTTTTCTCTTTTAACTGGCAAACAAGAGGTCAACATGAGAAGAGACATAAAGAATCTGATCGAGACAAGCCTCACTGAATCAAGACTCCTATCAACGCCGTGTCTGTCAGCCGGCTTGTACAGTATGAGTGCGCTCCGTTCCCACGACCGACCCACTACAGGAGGCGCTGCTGGGAAGGACACGGCATTCGGACGCTAATGTAGCATGAGCTCCTCTCCCAGTAAGACCGTGCTACCGATGGTCGCACATGCATGTGTGTGTGTAATTATGATATCATCTCCCAGTGCTGCGATTACCCACACCTTTTCATCCGGTTTAGACCGTGACCAAATAAACAGCGTTCACACTCCATCTCAGTCCACACACACACACACACACACACACGCACACACACACACACGCCAATCATATATGTATGTGTGAATATACTAGGCCTTGTGTCTGTAATTGAAATAAAATGGCGTGTGAGCAGAGGTTATGACCTGGTGGTTCTGGTGATGCGTACAGTCTCTCCAACTTCCCCTCTCTCTCCATTTCTCACTCTTACCCACACACACACCATCTTTTCATACATGAATTCACATCTCTGACTTGTCCTCAATGTATATTTAACACATCTGCTTGTTTGAAATCCTGGATTTCTTGTGAACCTTAAAATTCACCCTTTTGCACTTGCAACATTTGCGTGTGAAGTGTGACAACAGTCACCACCCAGGTTTGGCTATTCCCCCCTTGATTGAGACTGCACCACTGATCTACTTTTAAGCAGACAACAGCAGACTGCTCGAGCCCCAACTACTCACAGCCCACCCTTCTCTCCTCTGCTCTCTCTCCAGGCCCGCAAGAATGGACCACTACCCCGGTCCAGGAAGAATTTAGGTTATTATGCCCCACCTGTTATTAAATATAAAAATATATGTATATATATATATATATATATATATATGCTTTGTGCTATATAAAGCACGGTGATTTGTAATGATTTAGAGGGGTTACTCTTGAGCGTGATTTCAATATCAAGCAGTTGTCTCGCTTCACAAATGCAAAACTGAATTTATATATATTTTTCAGCCTAATGTGGGTGAGAAGTGCCACAGTATGTCAAACCTCACATACTGAAATTGAATTAAAAAAATCAGAAGACCAGGGTCCTGAGTACAGTCAGGAAAGGCAGGAAAAGTGAGTTGCATGACATTTGTCCCAGTATTTGACATTTCAGAATCTCCATTGATACCTGACCTGGGATCTGAGTCAGGGTGGGACCAAAGCACAATATTCTGTTCAATCCACCAACCTTCAGCTATCATAACCTGAAATAATATCTCAACAAACACAAACTGGACAGCACTAGATGGTTGCTCCTTCTGAACTGATGTTTATCAGGTTACCCCCCCCCACCCCCCCACCCCCACCGCCTCTCATTTGTTTTTTCTCTCACTGCTAATCTAAATTCCTTTTGAACACCTTCCATCACACGCCTGACAATCCATGCAGAGCGCCCTCCCCGACCAGACCGTTTCATCACTCCACCAATGCAAATAGATACTCACACACAATACACACTGTAGTGTGTTCCTGGCCTTGACCTTTGACCTAATCTCCCATGATTCTCCCGTTTTGGGATCCCACACACACACACTGATCCCACACTGGTCTCTGAGATAAATCCAGTGAACTTTCACAAACACAAACAAGAGAAGCACCCACACACACAAACAGTTAGTGTATGTCTCCATGTGAATAAGCGTATATATGTCTTCCTGCTTGACTAACCATATCCACACGTGTCCATTTGCCGACAATATATCCTATACAGTATATGAACGTGTCTTATGATGGTAGATGCACTGTTAGCACGCTGTCAGTGCGTGTGTGGCCATGTCTGCCATCTACTCTCAGAGTTGTATTTCATTTAGAAGCTCGGCTATGACTCCCTCGACTGCTGTTGGCGTCACGCTCTGTAACGCTGCAGGGGCCCACAGAGCAAAGTGAGATGGAAATAGTGCAAGAAGAAGCTGGTACTGCAACTGATGAAAATCTATCAGGAAAACAGCAGCAGCGGAGGCAGCATAGCTTTCAGGTGAGCGGTGTGGACGATACCTTGTGAGTAGCAGCAGACTGTAGTTGGGCTGACTGTGTGAGTTCGCAGGCGCCACCTCAATCACTTACAGATCTTGAAAAAGGTGAAGTTAATTTGAGTCAATAAAGGAGTTTAAAGGATTCAGTAGAGGATTCAGAATCAGTGAAATGCTGCACTTCCTGTTTCATCTCTTCTGTCGTCTCCTTACGTGAACCTAGGGACGAGAGGTACAAACCAATTCCCATACTGATGATAGAGCATCTCGTAAAGACCCAATTATGCTCTTCGTACTGCAGTGACGCAAATTATTCAGTGTTGTGGAGAAGGATGGTCTTTATATTATATGGTAAAAGAAAACAAAATGTAAAATTATGCTCCAATTTATTCAGTCCAGGCCGCAGACACACTTTTGTCTGGGTGAATGTCCTTGTGTTGCCGTCTGAGGACATGCAGCCCTTTACCTCAAATTATAACAACAGTTAGCGTGTCGCATGCATGTGGGCTGTATGCATATATACATACGGCTGTGTATGTGTTTGCATCTGCCGTCTCTCTGCCTATATGAGCACAGCATGTCTAAACAGGGACGTGTTTAATTCTTGTAAACACTAAACATAGTGGGCTGTGACCAGCATGCTTTCATGCTGCTTGTGATTAGCAGGTTACTGCAGAGTGATCAGAGAGAGACAGGCGAGCGGAAACCAGAGAATGTGTTTTATGTGGACCTTATTTTAGCATGTATTTCCCTGAATTAGCTCTACCGTGGCGGGGCTAATTCCAGACACAGGGACGTAAAAGCTAAATATAACACAGCAAACATCCAGCAGATGCAAAGACAGAAACTAATAAAATGAGAGGGCTTCTTTGATAGGTTAGCACATAAACATGCATATTGCTGCGGTGCACATAGATTTCCACCCAAAAGGCACACAGAGCAGATGTGGGTAACTGCTGTGCTATATGGGCAGCCTGTAAAGTTTTCCTTGAAAAGAAACTTCTAAAAACATTATCATAAACAAAAACAAGCCACTCAACATGCAAGCACGTGTAGAAAGTTTGGACACGTCTATGTGTGTCCGTGCAACAACACAGGTTAAAAAAATCAATTTGGAGCAAAGGTCTAAGGTGTCTCATTATCAGGTTCAGGAAGCAGCTGTCTCAGTGCACAACACTTCCTAACTGAGGTGGCGTGATCAAATCAAAAGGGACCTGGTCCGAGCCGCTCATTACGGCCATAAACAACCAAAACCATGCACACTCGCACGCACTCAAGGCTACAAGTCCCCTCTCACCCACGGGTCAGCACTCTTTGTGCTCTCATTACTCGGTTGTCTGTCAGCAACTTCGCACGCACGCACGCACGCACGCACGCACGCACGCACACGCACACGCACACACACACCCGGGGGCGCATAGGCAGTCAAAATAGAGTAACTGTATCTAGAAATAAACATCCAAAAGCCCAGAATCCTAAAAATCTGCATCTGAAACAGAAGGAAACTCACCACCAAAACACCACCAATATTAAACACACTCTCCAGGTGAAGTTGTGTGTGTGTGTGTGTGTGTGTGTGTGTGTGTGTGTGTGTGTGTGTGTGTGTGTGTGTGTGTGTGTGTGTGTGTGTGTGTGTGTGTGTGTGTGTGTGTGTGTTTGTGTGTGTGTGTCTGTCTGTTTTGGAAATGGCCATCAGAGGTTGTGGCAGGAAAGGCCAAATCATTTACATATTTTAAAGACAGTGAGGGAAAGAAAAAAAGAGGAAATGAGTGGACGGGTCTAACAAGGGCAGATCTACAGCGTGGCAGCTGCACCCCTACTGTAGAGGCTTGCCCCCCTAACTTTTGTGTTCTTAAAACTGTACTTGTAAAAAAAAAAAAAAAAGCCACAATGTCCACAAGCTTCTAAAAGCATTGAAACAAACAATAAATTGACCAAAAGTGAATAATTGTAAATGTAATTTAGGCCTCTCAAATACTTAGCTACGGCCCTGCATCAAACGTGCAGAGCGGCGCTCACACACAGCGAGTCTGCTGCGGTAGCTCTGCATCCCGGCAAAGAGTGGAGGGACTGAGCTGCCTCCGAGCATCTGAAGGTGAAGTCAGTTTCCTCTGGTGAAGTTTAAACACACCACTTTAACTTCAAGTTACATTTGTAATGAATGTAACGGGCTAAAGGCAATTCACCTTCAGCAATAACAGCGCGTCCATTAATTAGTCAAAAGTCAAATCGCTCGCTCGTGATTTGTATGAGCTATTTGCCCTTTGATTAGTTTTGATTTTAGTAAAGACAAGGACAGCTTGATACAAAATATTAAAATCCATAACGTTTACAGAAGGTCGCCGTTTCGGGGGACGTTACGTTGCAACACACTACACAGTGCAAGGAGATCGATCATTTGTATTTGATTAGCTAAGCAGTACTATTAAAATCCACTCACATATCACAGCAATGAGGCTGCGCAAATGAAACCAGGGAGATATTGCCTTTTTTTTGCGGAGAAAATTCAGAGAAGTGCACAGGAGGAAGAGAAGGAGGGAAATGAAGAAGGAGAAGGCAGTAAACTGGAGAGCAGAAGGGTCAGAGCAGGAGATGAAGAAATAAGTGAAGGAGAAGAGGAAAAGAAAAATTGTATGTGAGGGATGAAGAGGAGGCTCCAGATTCACCCTGACCCTATTAATACTGTTACTTTTAAAGAGATGCACAGTTTTGTTTTGTTTAAACACTGGGCTTGTTCCTGTTGTCCATTAAGAACGCTTGGGTATTGTGTTAAGGCATGATAAAACAATAAATATTCCCGCTGACCGTCCTCCCATGCCACCCTGCTAAGATCTCTTGCCACCCCATGTAAAATTTTCTAGATCCGCCACTGGGGTCTAACAAGAGCTGCATGTCTGTCTGTGAGTGTGTCGGGGTGACAGCATGTTGGCTCACCTCCACAATTAACACCTTATTTTTCACACATACATCATTGTGTGTGTGCCTGCTGTTATTGTGCACTAACTTGTTGCGTCACTGCATTTAAACTTAAATAACTCACAGCGGACGTGCTCTCACCTTTTTTTAACTGAATCATGTTGGCCAATTGAGCATCTTTTAGGGTTTATAATAATTCCTCATGATTGATGGATGTTGGGTCATGTATGTAATGTATGTTTAAAAAAAATACAGTCTTATTATTTCAGTATGTTTTCGCTATCCAAACAACACATGAGCAAAGGTTCAACTGTACGTAATGCTTTGTTTGCTCCATATGATCCGTCCAAGATATGCATAACATTCCACATGATGTTTGACCATGACAGCCAGATTTATGATGCATGATATACAAAAACACAGGAATCACACATAATTTAATAAAACCCTTCCTCCGTGGCATGTGGGGGCACATGAGAGGGGCTAATGCATTTTTTATGGGGCACAGCGAGACTGCATGGTCACTGACCAGACCAGGAAACTGGAGGCGGACCATGGGCTCACCATTCACCCAAAAACTTCCTCTGCAAGTAGACCTCATCACACACACACACACACACACACACACACACACACACACACACACACACACACACACACACACACACACACACACACACACACACACACACACACACACACACACACACACACACACACACACACACAATGAATAATAATATTGCAATATGATGAGAGAGTCTATTCTGATAAAACATTAAAACCACTATCAATTTAACAACTGTGGCAGAGTCTGCCGCTGACCAGGGGTCTCTGAGGTGGATGGGCTGAAGGCAACACACAGACAGCACAAATATTCACCTATTTTAACCAATATTCTACTTACAAAACTTCTGGACAAAGAAAAGGTCTTAAACTGAAGAAAAAAATTAAGAGAGCAATGTAGACTTAAAAGAAAATACATTGAACATTGGTGTGTGGCCATTTCAAAACAAAAAAATGCACAATTATTAACATTCAGGGGAACAGCCTAATTCACCATTTCATTAATTATGGCAGTGATTAATGTCAGAAGAGTCGAAAACAGCCTGGGATCATAGGTTATGATACTGACCCCCTGCCACTTCCTCTCACCCTGAAACTCATTCATAACAGCAACTCAACAGTTCCTTCACTCCGAGGCCTCTCCTCCCCCTCATCTCCCAGACTCCCCTCTTCCGAGCCTCCCTCCCTCCTATCTACGTCTTACCCTCCACCTCCCTATCACCTCTCTCTTCTCCTCCAGACTCTACAAGTGTGTGTGTGTATCACTTCAACCTTCATGTGCAGAGAATATAAGCGATAAGTGTGCCCTGTGTGTGTTTGTGCGCGTGTAAATAATGAGCTTGCGGGGGTGAGGACATTCCGTCAGACGGCTGACTCCATGAGCAATCAGTCATTACCTTAGAAACACACAGAAATGAAACAGACTTTCATTAAAACTACACACACAAACTTGGACGGGGGAAGACAAGCTGCCACCCTCCTTGTTGCAACATTTATACACTATCTCTGACCTTTTAATTACACACAATTACAAAGATAAATACACACATTTATCTTCTTCGTGGCTGTCCTCTCTCCGATATCGCACAGAGAGTCTCCCGAGTCTTTGCTATCCAGTTATTACCCATAACTTCTGGGAGTGCTCTCTCCCTCTTTGTAGTCAACTGGCTCTGTCCGGTCGCTGTCTGGTCAGCGAGGCCGCGGTTATTTATCACCCAGTGGTAAAACGGAGGGGGCTTGCCCGGACCTTATTAGTGAGATTTACAGTGTGAAGGAAAATCTCTCGGGGGCGGGGACTCTGCTATAAGCTCCATCAGTTGTTCATCAGATAACACCCACACGGCTACGCCACTACATGGTCAAAAGGTAGAACAGAAACATGCCCCAATGGGTTAAAAACATGGAGCATGTCGACCTTCCTCTGTCTCTAGAGGCATTAAGGGTTCAACTTTTCACCTTTTCCTTTCATTTCCTTTGTCCCCAGAGGTAGCCTATGGCAGATACTTGGTGTAATGTGAAAGTTTCCTTGTTTTTTTCCTACTGTTGTTCCTACTGCCTGTTTCTAAAGTGCACCTACCCCGACTTCCAGAAACACAAATAGCCTTTACACTTCCACACTAATGTGCTGGAGTTAGCAACGTTTGACACCATCACACCTCATGCAGTGCCTCCGACCAACCTTGCACAGTGTGAGTCTTCAAAGTCGAGTGTGTGCTTGTCATGTAGCATGTCGCTAAGCGATAGGCCCCGCGCGCTCTTATCGAGCTCTAAGTGCTGGAGAGGGTGAGAAAAGATGAGCCGGGTCTCTGCGGCATGTCTTTGTCACGGCCTCAGGCTTCAGGATCTGCTCTGATAGCAGCCAGCAGTATCATCACTGCACTCACTGCATGCGTAAGCGTTGTTTGACACAGACACTGATACACATTGATGCACTGGTGTTTCCCGTTTACACACACAACAATGTGACTGCCGCTGCCATTTCCTCCAACAGAGCAGTAACTCAATAACCTATTGACCTCGAGTTCATCGAGAAAATACATATTTTCACAGGCGCGTACTAACCAACATCTCACACATATGTGGTTGCTAATGATGTGATCCGAAAACCTTGCAATCTATCTGGCAAAATATGTTCGCTTGGCAAAATGAGTTTGATTGAAAAAGTGCTGCAATAAAGCTGCAGGCTTAGCAGTTTGACTGGCATCAGACCAACAGGCTGACGAGGCACATGGAGCATTTGACATCCATTCAAGTCTTAGCTGTGATGTTATATGTATGAGCCCACTAAACAGAGCTTGTGGAACACTTTCACTGTCATCCATATGCAGAAGCTTCTTCCTTCCTCCCAGGCGGCGGTGGTTGTGGGCTGCACGCACCCGTCGAACGCCCTTCCTCAGAAGCCAAAGAAATTGGAGTGATTTCTGAAGTTGTTTTCTTGGCCTCTGCCACGGGTATAACAAAAGTGTTATTATGCGAGTCAGGGAGTCTTTGTATTTTCATTTGTGCGAGTGTGTTTATGTGTGTGAATATGATAACTATGATGGAGCTTATTTTAGAGTCAGTTCCTCTGCTCCTCTGAGGCTAACAGAGACACAGAGGCAGGATGAAAGACCACAGAGAGAAAAGCAGTGTGCGTGCGTGCGTGCGTGCGTGCGTGTGTAAGGAGGCCAAATTTACATGGCAAAAGTTCATTGCTGCTCTTTTGAAGTGTCGGTGTCTTAAGAAAACACTGTGAGGAAAGGGCAGTTGACTGTGAGTCTGTGGGTGTGAGGGAGAGAGAAAGAGAATAACAGAGCATGAGAAAGAGATGAAACCATTAATACCTTCTTTATCACAGAGCTGCCTCCTTGCCTTCATGTCCGTCTCATCCTCCCATCATCTGTCTTCTGCCTCTCAATCTTGCACGTCAGCATTCCTTTCACTACTTGTCTCATAGCAGCAGAATGATGGGGCTCGGTGACTCCGGCCCTCATAAATTTGATAATGAGTCTCTTCATTAATGTGATGCCGACTCTTCCCATCCTCCTTTTGTATCTGTCTCCCCCTGTCCTCACTCTTATCTTCTACAGAGATGAAAAAGGCAAGGCTCCTCAGGAAGGGAAAATATTACATGTAAAGAAAACAGGTGGAGGGGAAAAGAGCAGGAGATAAATAAGAGGATGATTAAACAAAAGTAGTAGATAGTTGCCTGGTTTACTTCTGCACCGGCGAGTCAGTGTCACTCTGCAATTACACCACCAGAACGCTAGTTGGCAGTGGTTATTCTATGCCACAGTGTACTTCAGATCCTATTGTATGAAGCTGTGTGTTCAATGGCAAAAGAAACTGAGCATGCTTTAGTTGGTGTTAATAAATGCTGAACAACAGTTCAGGAAATTGGATTTAAAATTTAGAAAGGACTTAAAAGAGAAGAGAGTATCAGAGAAATGCTTCATGTTATTTAGGAAAAGCTGAATTGTGAGGAGTGCTGGGCAGGAGTTCAACATGCTGCCTTTTGTGATAAATGCTTATTTATCTACTATTGAGACTGTACAGAGAAATCATGTTGTGCAATTTTGGATACGATACCTTTTCACTACAATGCACAAAGACAGAAATATCCATATGCGTAGTCAGATCTATAAAGCCACATGTATGCCCGGCTGTTTTTCTCTCAGTCACTGTGGAACTGGGTACACGTGTGTGAGCCCCGTTTAAAGTCCCACAGTTAGAAATACTCTAAATGGATGTAATAAAAAGCCTTAATCATATCGATATTTGTGACCGCTCAAAGAAAAAGTGCAGTATAACTGATCTTGTCAAGTCCGCGAGGTTGTCCGGTAGCAGAAACATCTGTACAGCTGTCACTCTGCATGGCTGCTACACACTGTGGCTTTTGAACGTGACATTTACGGTTCTTGTGTACGGTCATGTTGAAACTGACTTTACAAATGGTTTACTTCACAATTACAATTAAAGCCTAACTGACAGGGAAACAATGGCTCATATGTAAATAAAAAAAATTATAAAGTTGATCACTTCAAAAATGTTATTCAATGTTAAGTATTTAAATAAACCACAATTCTTTTTTTTTATTATTTATGGAATCATACCGAAAAGCTCTGCTCAGTTACCAACAATGAACCACCTTGGAGGGATCCTGGGCAAAACAAAGATTTGCTCAAAATAAATCCTCCTCTGCTCTTCCTGTGTTGGCTGTATGTTTATGTTAATGTAGTTTGTTTTTACATTTTTACATCATCCATGTTTTAATTTAATTAAGCTTATTTTTGGCTTTATGAAAAAAAAATTGGGATTTTATACTTATTCCTTGAGCGCCTGTGCCCCCTGTAGCAATTATCCAAAGTGCTGCTTCTTTAACCTAACATAACCTTGTCTACAGTATCTTGCCAGACTGGCTGAACCACAGAGGTTTGGACCAATCAGAGCCCTGTGAGGGAGGAACTACTGGCAGCCACAGTATGGGCGTCTGTTTGACGGCAGCGAGATGCATTTCTAAAAAATAGCAGTTTACGTCGGGATAAGGGTGTGGGCAACACATGTAAAGCTTGCAATTAGCAGCGTACCTCAAGTTGGCCACTTTATAATTTATAATTTACAAATTAATTGTCTGGAATCAGGGAGAAGTGCATTTTATACATTCAAATGTTTTTAATCTTTAGAAAGTGTAGTAATGTAGTAACCAGTCTTTCGTCTGTCTTAAGTCATGCATTTACCAACCCTAAACACCTAGTTTGGTTTCGAAGGGCTGAACCTTTTTTTGATACTGTGATATTATTTATGCCTCCACCAGATTGACTGAATCTTTTAAACCACTGTAGGGTCTACGTGGCACCTCACCAAATACTTGGCGGCCCATTCCACCACAAGACCCCTCACCCTTTACCCCTATGACTTTCACGTCATCCAAAAAGATTGTCAGTAAAATATTTTAACAGGCAGCATGTGAGCCCACAGATGCCTTTACCCTGGATCACATTCTCTTCCCTTCGTCCATTGATAGACACAATGACACACTCCTGTACAACTACACACGTGAGCACTGGTTTTACTAACTTTAAGAAGTCTCGTAATAATTTTTATTAAAAGTGCGAGGGGACCAGAGAGAGTGTGAGAGATAGAATCAGGGGAGAAGGACAGATGGGGAGCTCGCTCCATCGCTACCATGTCAGAAGGAGCTGGTATCTCCAGATAAAATAATCTGGTTATTCTCAGCAACACCGGGAGGAGACGTGCCTTTTTACATGGCACGGCTGTGTGAGCGTGTGACTGTGTGTGTTCATTACATCCACAGGGGGATGAACATTACTTACATACATACAGAACATTATTTAAAAAGCCTTTACGTCCGATTTATCAAGGACTGTGGATTTGTCAATGTATGCTGGAACAGTATCATGTGGTTAACTAACACCAGAGTGGGTTTTTAACAAGAGCACCACATGATTTACTGTATTATCAAATACAATATACTTGATGCCCTCTAATCTCCATAATCTTGAAAGAAATATCTGATTCATATTTTTTTTGTTTGCAGGCCAAAAGCTGGTTAACCTCCTGTCGGCCTGGGTAAGTATAACTGTTAATCAAATGTTTATCAAGAAAAAATAAAACAGACTCCCTGGAAAGTATTGATATTGACAGAATGATCACTGTTAATCGAAGTAAGCTGAACCTTTGTATTATGGCCATGTATTTTTTAGTATTTATGAGGGAATTACAATCCCAATTTTCCTCATTTCTCAGACCATAGAGACAAACTGCACTGTCCTTTGTTCTAAGTAGACACATAAAAATGATCGAAGCTGAAGTTTTTATTCATTATGTTAAGAATTTCTCCCAAAACTACCTTTTACTCTGACTTCTTTAAATTAACTGAAGATGTTCAGTACCCGTAAAACAAAACTGCCACAGTGAATCAGCACCGATGAAATCCCTGTGAAAAGCTTATCAAACGACTGAAAGTCACAGAAGCTTGGACTGTGAACAGACTGAACACTCGACTGGACTGAAGGCAGTCAGAACGCCGGGCTTGTTGAATAGTGATGCTCTCACATACAGCTCTAAACTTATCTACGGAAAAAAGAGAACATATTACAGAGTGCATAGGAATCTTTGAACTGAACAAGGTGATTAAAATCAGCAAATTGATTTGTGATTTCCATATCTAGCAGAAACAATTATAAACAAAGGGACCCATCCTTGGTTGCTCTTTCTTAAGTATTAAGAGTTTTTCCTCTTGGAAACTGGTGAGAGGGTGTTGTATGATTTGCAGATTATGACGCCCTTTGTGGCAAATTAGATTGGAATTATTGGCAACCTTAATAAAATTGACTTGCCAGTTAGCTTTGAATGGCTATTGCTCATCCAGCCTTAGAGCACACTGCATAAAGGAATCAACTAAGGAAGTCACATATCTGGCAACATGCATGTTGCTACTGTAGAGAATTGGGACGGACTCCAGTATTAGCGGAGTTTGCCAGTATGGACTAGAAAGTATTTTAAAGACCAAAATCAGAAACAATTATATTTTAAGTAATCATCATCAACATCTGCATCTTTGGAGTAGTGTAAATCTTTTTCCTCTTAGATGTCGTAACTAAGACAGTATGCTAAGATCACTCTTATTCCTTAAAAAAGGTCAGCAGCTATAATGATATCAGCCTGGCTGATACTGTATATATCCATTATTTTTACCATCTCAGCTGAAAGGGACATTTAAATTCTAGCTTACTCAAACGCACATGCACCGTCAGGACCTGTGGTGTGTCAGCACTGGCTGATACATTTACCGACGGTGAGTGCACGGTGGTCGTCAGACCTCCCCGACACTCACAATGTGACATTCCTTTTCACTTCTGCTCAAATATCCTACCACTCACACATTCTCAGGAGTTACTGACTGCATTTCACCACATTCAGATATAAGGACTCAATTTCAAGGTTTCTCTCTCTAGTCAGGACCCAAATGAGGCCTTTGGCTGCGACTGTCATGTGGAGACCAACCAGCATGATACAGGGCTGTAACTTATTTCCAGTGCTGATCCATAGCTTCGGTAACTAATGTCATTGACAGTATTCAATAGGTCTATTTCCAACTGTTTTAGTGGCTCAGTTTTCACTGGCCCATAAACAGATTGTGGGGTTAAGGCCAGGAAAATAGTCATAGGCTGAAGTTGCATCCAAATGTTTTAGAGTGAAGAATTTTTGAGAGGGTCAAACTCTTAATGTGCCACTTCTGTTCACATAAATTATAAATTCAAAGGGTTTTGTTAATATTTCAGTAAAAATGGCTTCACCGAGAAAGCGAGAATGGAAGACTGTTATTGATCAACATAAATGTCGATGCCGTTACTTTGCTCGTCTTCATCTGTCTAAGTGGGTCATGTGAGGTGACTGATGGGAGCTTTTTCTGTATCATGTCCACACAAATCGCCCCTGCAACTGTCACTGAAACTCTTCTCATGCAACCCCTAATCAGAGAAAAATATCAACAAAAAATACAGTACAAGGAAATACTGTATGTGTGACAGATAAATATACAAAGATTTTTGCGAATTTTCTCTAGCAACAAGTCAGATTAGTTCTTCAACCTCCTTCAAGCAGGTTTGTGAGTGTTTTGCTCTCTCTCCATTTGTCTGTATGCAAGAAAGAGAGTCTGTGTGAATGGTTTTGTCATCAGATATCTTATAATGCTCCTTTTTACTGTGATGGTCGTCATAGCCAAACCCTAAACAACCCATCTGTATCTGGCCGATCACAACCAACAACTAGCTATTACCATCACCACCATCATCATCACCATCATATGTCATCAGTAGTGTGCTGGACCCTGCATTCATCAAGGCACTGCAGCTTTGCTGAGTCCAACTGTTTGAGGTGACGGTTAAAGAAGGATAAATAACAGGAGAATCCTGCCGCTTTAGGCATGAAAGCTACGTAACTGAGCAAACTGCTGCCTCTGGTGCTGAAATACTTTCAACTGCACCTCTGGGAGTCAGTACTGTTGTTGAGGTCAGGGTGTCAAGTCAGTTGAAACACAGCAGAGGCATATTTTCAAGAAGCAGGGCTGTGTAGTGACTAGATAAGCGAACTTTATCATTAAATACCTTTGAAAGCCTCGTCACAACTTGGGTATCATACTGGTCCGGAGCCTGTCCTATCAAACTGATACTGACCACTGTAACACACAGACTGCGTCCATCAAGTGTCCTGAAGCAACACAGTCAACCAATATATGCCTGTTAACTCCCTGAGTCACTGTTGATAAGATACTTAGGATGGAATTAAAAGTAGAGCGGAGTAATTCAAAATTATTCCAGAATTATTGATAAAGATGAAAAGGAGAAAAAAAAGGGAAACAAATGGAAGGAATGAAGAACAGGACTTATAAACAGCCACACTATTTTACCTGCTGAGCTGCATTGGAGCGTAATAATACTGTATATGGAAAAATCTTTTACATCCTTTCCACTAGAGACTGTTAAGGCTTGTCATGAACCTACACACTATGTAAGGGTTAAGTGCTGTTGCATGGCTATTAAATTGTTGGTGTGTGTATGTGTGTCTAGGTAAAACATATAGTTTCCTTATTAATACTTTGATCAGAATCATAGAAGATACCCTGAATCAAATGCACATTTTTTTTTGTCCTGGTTTTTCCATTACAAAGCTGATCGGAACTGGTACAGGCAAATACGACACTCACATTCTCTTGTTCCCTCTCGTGTGCACACGCAAACCACAAGCCCTCACAAACCTAGAAGTGTACTTAAGCATTAAAATACACAGAGGCCCCGGGGATGGACAGAGGAGGGAGAAATGACATGGCCGTCAGCTCAGTTCCAAAATGTGACACACGGATGGAGAGAAGGCCCAGAAGATTTTAAGGCTGTGTAATAGGATTTTTTATTTTCTAAACGTACATTATTGCCGTCATGTCGTTGCTAATAACAACGACTTACATGTCATCTTGCAAGCTCCCAGCAGCATGCATCAGGTCCTCTTTCATGCATACCAGAAAAGATAAAATGACCCACAAAGACGTAAGTCGACTGAAGGAGGACGCTAGAGCTGAACTCGGGTTAGCCTAGATAGCATAAAAACTAGAAGTATTGTGGCATCACACAAGGTGAGATAAATACCTGTCAACACCTCCCTCTAAATCACATTAATTCATACATCATATCTTTGATATTTAAACTACAAAAGTAAGAAAATTGTTAAATGTGTGGTTTTAGGTCAAGACAAATGCTGGGACTATTTCATGACAAACAACAGCTAAACTGCTGAGCAGTGTCTGCAAGAAGCATCCAAGTGTTTTCTGGGTTTGCCCCATCGTGTCTACATGTAGAAAATTATACCACAACCTTTACCCGTCAAATGTATGTGGCAACCTTCACTGTGACCAAAAAGGATGCTAATAACTGTTCCATCTCGTATAATTAATACTATAATTATCATTGTTGCATTTGTGTCACTGCACCGGTTAAATACAGATGAAATGTGTTAGACAATGAGCTTCGGGATATACTTTGGATATAGAGTCAAGTTAAGTGTTCCCCTGTCCTCCACACTGAGCCAGGCTAACCATGCACTTGACTTCCATCCTTAATACACTGACATCAAAGCAGTTTCAATCCTCTCACCTAACGATCAGAAATAAGGAAATTCCTTTAAATTTCCTGAGTGACAGAGGAATGTATTCGCCTTTGTGCAAGGTGGTGATGCATGCGGAGGAATGCACACAGAGATTTTGTTTAATTACTGGGAGACAAAATCCACAAAGTAAACAGATTCGAGCAAATCATCACATTGGCTGAACAACATGTAACAATAATGATTAAGTCATTCTCCTGCACTCTCATAATCGCAATATGTTACGTCTGTTAATCGTTTCCTCACTGGGCAGGGACGTGCTGAAATGTGCTGACAATCAAAATAACTCGGTTTATTTTCTCTCCTCATGGTTACCCTGCATACATAAAACATTAAATACAACTCATGGTACTGGCCTCAATACCCTGCCAAGCAATGACTATGTGACTGTGTGTGACTGTGTGTGTGTGTGTGTGTGTGTGTGTGTGTGTGTGTGTGTGTGTGTGTGTGTGTGTGTGTGTGTGTGTTAAGATTTATCTTGATTGTTTCCTTCCACGTCTCTTTTCAGTTTTCATGTTTCTCGAGGGTGAAACTTTATGTCGACTGTGGTCTCGGGGTTTGGTTATTTTTGAAAGCAAATGCGGAGGAAATATCCCAAACATTTTAACGGCCTTTCTTCAAAGGAAGTTTACTCTCTGTTGAATTTAATTAAGACATAATTGAGATTGGCCCTGAATAGCTGGGCTTTTTTACTGGGCTTTTCATAACGAAGACATTAAAGCACAGTTAGCAGTCATCAAGTCCACGAATCACCACCCTGGTTTATTTAAGTACAAAATTAGGCAGAAATGGGTGAAATCTTAATAAACATAGCAGGACATTTCGAGGACAAGCTTGACTTGACTGTAGGCATTCACACCCAAGATGCTGCCTGCCTTTTTAACAGCATGCAGTACAAAAGCAAATAAGGAAATTACACTGTAATGTGTAATGCCAATGTAATGCTCTTTTCAGCATTTTTGGTGATATTAGACAGAAGGACAATGGAGGAAGAGTGTAACAGGGATGACCCTGGCTGGACTTAAATTTGGGGAAAATTGCAATTCCAATATAACAGTGGTTTAAAACCCTTGGCCAATTTTGTTCCCCTTATAAGATACTTTTAAATACAGACAAGCCAATTAAATGGACAGTTTGATTTAAAAACTAAATTAGAAAAAAAAATTTAATCAAACACAAACTATCACCTTTTCATCCAGTGAAAACAAAATGTAAACTTTCAGGAGCTGCAAAATACAATTATTTGCAGCTATGTAATAATTGTTTGAATTGAGAATTTTTAATTTTCTTTCCATGATTATATTCTCAGTCCTGTGGCATAGTATATATGAAAATAAGGCCAAGCTGGTGCAGCTGCTTCACCTCCAATGTATTCAATATGAGAAAGAGCTCCTCCCTGAGGCCAGCATTGGTACTGCATAGCAGTTCCTCTGAGACAAAAGATGAAACCTCTGCTGTAAGGAAGGAAGGATGAAAGAGAAGGAAGGAAGCAAGGAAAGATTCAAGTTTGTCAGATTAGAATAGACGGAGTGTAAAGGCAGGTAAATTGACAGCACTCGTTCTTGTGTGTGATGTGTTCATTGGTCCACTGCAGCAGAAGATCAAGCAGTCGTGTGCGTGTGTGATGTCTTCATGCTGGTCCCAGTGGGCTGTAGATTTTAACAGAGCATGGATCACAATTACTGTTCCTCAGAGAGAGAACAGCAGAAAGGGATCTGAAAGGTCTCTCTCACACACACACACACACACACACACACACACACACACACACACACACACACACACACACACACACACACACACACACACACACACACACACACACACACACACACACACACACACACACACACACACACACACACACACAAGCACGCACGCACGCACGCACGCATCTGCTTTGTTCCTTTGCTCCAGCAGCTGAAATTCCCATCAGAACTTTTCATCGTAAAGCCTGATCATCATCATCATCATCGCAGCCTCTCTTTTTGGTTTGCTCCTTTGTTCTTCCGTCTTTCCCTCCATTCCTTTATCCATAGGTCACACACTATTCACTTACAATATGTATAAAACAGAGCTAAAAAGCACTTTTAAAATGAAAATTGTGGAGAAATACTCTCCGCTGCATATATAAGTTCGTGACAACAAAAAGTTTTCTGCAGATTTGCATGATTGTGTGCGTGTCAGCAGGCGTCGGCAGTGAAACCATCGGCTAGTTTGAAGTTTGTCCCCTCGGGGCTTCATACAAGAACAAAGATTGTTAAAAGTTGTGCTGTCTAACACAACGCTGCACCAAAAACACTTAAACCAATCTATGCAAAAGTACAAAGTGTGTAAGCGATTGTATGCTATGGAAAATACACACATTACAATGCACAACCTTTTCATTGTGTCAAAGCCTCAGTAGAGGTTTTGCACATGGTTGTTCGGGATTGTCAGAGGTGACAGCACTGATGACTAAAGCAGGAGTCAAATCAGTTACTGACACAAGGACACACACACAAGTGAAGTAAACCACCTTCGAAGCCACATCTTGCCAGCTCATTACATTCACTTGGACACTGGCCTTTAACACACTATGCCACCTAGAGAGAGAAGTGCAGCCCCCCCACACTGCAACATCCCCTCACATATGCCACATAACCAGCCCCTTGTAACCAAAAGGGTGTAGTGAAAAAGGACAAAAGCCAAATTCTAGCTCTGTGGCCCTTCAAAAATGTGACTAAAACATGTTACACCACAAAATATTAAACTGATAATGCAATTAATGACAAAAACAATAATTTACATTTTTTTTTAAGGTATTAAGTCATCAGATATATTCATGTATTAAATGTATTTACAGCGCCTCTGATCAATCTTTATGGTCACACACACTTTCTAAATATAGTTGAAAGGGAGGGCCGGCTCACAACAGGTTGAGCTGTTAATGGCTTTGTTCCCTTTTGAAACTCGAACTGTTTATTGCCTCCAACTAAAATAAGATGTCATTATCATTTGAAGGTCTTGTGCATAACGTGGTTATCCCTTCAGCATGCCACTGTCCTGAGTGAAAGGTCACAGGTCAAAAGGTCAGGGTTAGGGGCCCACTGACATGCTGCTGACTGCTACTTCAGCCAATCATCAGTTTTCATCGTCGGGCCGCGTATCTGCAGCAATCAGCTCTGTCAACAGCTGGTCCAAAGGCAAAAGGGAGAATAGGGTGTGTGCGTGTGTGTGTGTGTAAATTCCAACTACTAAAGTGGCATGAGGGTCAGAGGTGAGCTGTATGTAGGCCCTCATCTGCTCTCCTTTTGGGACGCACGCACGCACGCGCGCACACATACACACACACTCCATTTAGGTGACAAGTGAGTGCAAGGACAGAGCGGTGGTAACAGGCAAAGTATCGACACAGCAACACACTGAAAGGAATGCGTGGGTCGCCCCCCAAAAAACAGAAAAATCATATAATAGAAATACATCTTATTTCAGGTGTTGAGAAATTGGTCAACTTACAGCTTTCTGCAGCAGAAAGTTAAGTCTTGACAGTTGCCTGACACAATTCCTAGAGGAGACTCGACGTTTGTGGTTTACATACAAACCCTATGTTGTACAAAGGCAGTGTTGGAACAAAGCTTATCACTTCACCCTCTGATGCATTATTCTCTCTTATGAGTCAAAAATGTGGAGACATTAAACTATAAATCCTTTAACAACTGGAAATAAGTAGTCTTTTTTTATGAAATATATTCATTACTTGTCCATTTGGGTGTATGAGGGTGTGTCAGTGTGTGGTTTCAGTGAAAACACTACTTCCAAGAGGATGCCCTGCAGTGAAATGTCCCCCTGTATCTTTTTTGCTCTCTCCCTCTTTGCTCTCATTCAATTGACTTTTGCTCACTTTTCCTCCTTTCATCCTGTTCGGCTGAATTCTCCCTCTCTCATACACACAGACACAGACACACACACACACAGACAGAGAGAGAGCACACCCACATATAGGGTCACGGCTCCCCTCCGCTCTGCTTTAAAGTGCTGCCTATCTAAACAGGAAAGTGGCCTCTGCCCCGGCAGCAGTTGAGGGCACAGCAGTGGAGATTTCATTAGTCGCAGCTAACAGGCTAATTATCCGCTTCAGCGCACCTGTAAAACTTTACTGTGTGTCAATCTCACACAATCACAGACACGGCATATAGGTGTGTGGGTGTGTGTCTGTGTGTGTGTGTGTGTGTGTGTGTGTGTGTGTGGGGCTGTGGGTGGGTGTGAACTGGTGGGTGCGCAACAAACCCGTCTGTGTCTGTGTTAATATGTGAACTTTGTGTCAATCAGGCCTCTGTGGGCATGTGAGCGTTTTATGTGCGGTAGTGTGACAGGCGATCAAAAGCCAAAGGCTATTTATTTTTTAAAGGTACATGAGACTCAAAATTAAATGAAGGAAGTTTGTGGTATTACCATCAGCTCCTAGAAATGTCATCAGTTGCTGCTAACTGCTCAAAAACAACATGGAAATGTTTCTGCATCTTTATTTCGTAAAATGAAACTTGGGCGAGTGGGCAGCATTTCCTCACACTAAGGAAATGTTCCAAAAGAAAGATTATGGATATTTGTGTTAAGTGTAACTTTGGCTACACAAAAAACAAGCAGAAATGCTAAATAATATAGTGAAGGGTGTGATGCAGTAGCTTAGCAATATGTTTTTCCCCTAGTTAAAAGTGAATTTGCACCAATACTAAGATTAAACTGAGCCTTCTTACTGCATCAACTGCACACAGTGAAATACAGTCCTATCATCTGTGGGGTTGTTTTTAAATCTAATAAGGTGGCACTAAAATGTAATATTCTGAGATACCTTCTCAATTACCTCAAATCATTTATAAATTTCACCGAAATTGTATCCGTTTGCATATTTGCCAACATTCATATGAGATGTAGCTGCCATAAACCAATTCCTGGCCTGGCTAATTTATCGGCCTAGCTTGCTATAAACTGACCATACCAACAAATCATGAGAAGGTGTCCGGCCTCTTGTATAGTCTAATGATATTCATTAGCATTCAACACAAACTTTAGTTCCTTATTAAAGGTTAAACTTAGTAAAACTGCTATATAGTACTTTCAGGTTAGATCTTAAGGGGCTGATCTAGAGGAACAGTTAGGATGGAGGAGTCCTGGTTTACCTTACACTTGGCCATGTTTGCATGTTGAAACAGCAACATAAACCAGATTTGTTGAATTCATCCGATTTGCATCTAATCTAATCACATGAAACATATACAATCCTGGTGTGTGTGTGTGTGGGGGGGGGGGGGGGGGGGGGGTTAATGTTTCCCAATGCTTTGCACACTAATCACTTGTAAACACAGGTCTACATCTCATGCTTCTTTTACATCACCAAGTACATTTATACCAAGTAATTAATTCTCATGGTATGACTAGATGCCCTTTGACACACTTTTTTCTTGGAAAGAGGAAGGAAAAGAAAAGCAGATTGCAATAATCAAATGCCCCCTTTCCCCTGTTAGAGGGTTTGGGGTTTCTCTGTTTAAAATAGCCTAAAAAAGAGAGATGAAGGAAAACAGGGCCACTGATGTCTAGAGTCTTTGAGGTTCAGGGAATTTCTCACTATTTTACTGCAAGTGCCAAAAACCCGCATCCTGCCCTATGAATAGAGCTGGAGACACATACACAAAAACACACACATACACACAGGCTCAAACACTCAGGCACCAGTACCCCCTACCTGGCAGCTTCTTTGTAGCCATGTTGTGATTGTATCGGATGTGGAGCGATACAGGTTAGGAGGATGGGGGTGATGGTAGGGGGGTGTGTGAATTTGTAATGTGCTTATGCTAGAACCGCAAAGACAGGAGATAGGGGCTCTGAAGTCGTGTCTCACACACACACACACACACACACACACACACACACACACACACACACACACACACACACACACACACACACACACACACACACACACACACACACACACACACACACACACACACACACACACACACACACACACACACACACACACACACACACTCTGTAGGGAGTGGAACTCTAGCTCCCTGAACTCCTTTCATCCTACTGAAGGTGGAAGTGAGTGCAGAGTTTCCTGGAGTCACAGCGAGATTCAGCACTCTCTATATCCTCTGCAAAAACTATTGCCTGATGCCTGTGTGTGTGTGTGTGTGTGTGTGTGTGTGTGTGTGTGTGTGTGTGTGTGTGTGTGTGTGTGTGTGTGTGTGTGTGTGGTTCAAAGGCTCAGAGTGCACAGTGTTGAGGTCAGATACCAGTGTGTGGTCTCAGATGCTATATGTAAAACACATCACAGTTGGAATTATTGCATTAGCGCATATAGCTTCTTTAGCGGCTGTGCAGAGGCGAGGGTAGAGGACGGGTAGCGGTTCTTAACATTTACTGTGTATATCTCTGGATATTGTTCTTCATCTGGAGTACAAGACTACAAATGCATGGCCTCCATGTGTGGTGGTGGCCGAGGTCCTGGAAGGTCACTAGAAGCTAAGGAATGAGCGGCAAATAGTGTCACTTCCCTTAATGTCAGGTTAGAGGTCAAAGGGGAGCCACACTGGACAGATACTGTGACAGCATACCTACAGCACACTGCACTGGAACATAGGATCAGGGGTAGTTTGTCACCCAACTAAAGAGCAGACTTTTCTTGCCCCACACCACCGTTTTCATATTCCTTTTCACAAACCCTTTGGTGGAAGATAACTATGGGTGATACACTTATGAACTGTACAACATCCGTTATTGGTTTAATCATTATCTAACTATTTGATGTAAATAAATAAGAACAAGTAAGAGACAACATGTTTTCTTGGACTGCTAATTTTATTTTAAGGATGATATAGGCAACTTGTGAACACAGAGTTACAGTAGGTAAAGCATATTAAATAAGTCTTTGTTGTTTTGTTTTTTAACTTGACTGATGTTGGATCTTCATTGGAATAATTTCGGCTAAACAGCCGATGACGCTCAGATTATGAATTTCTTTTGACTGCCACAGCATTTCATCAAAGCTTTGGCTCAGTTACACTCATTTAAATTCCCCCCTTTTTGGCTGGTTAAAGAAAGTCAATGATTAAAAGACATTTAAAAAGAAATGTTGTACATCTCTCTCTGACCAAAGGCTTCCTTTTATCCCCATAACCCACTGCGTGACACACCCTCAGCCGTATATACTATACACACTTAACATATGGGTGTGCCTCTGAGGCTTCGGACACACTAATGACTGATCTCTTCTTTCTTTCTAATTCTAACAACAGTTATTGTTGTTGTTTACTGGAGGTTTCTCATGTAACTCTGCTCTACAGAGCCTGAGAGGCTTTTACATTTGGTGTCCATGTGCAAATTAACAATGTAGAAGATGGAGAATGTTTCATTTATCACAGATGTTAGAAATATGACTTTTTAAATGTTTTGAATGGCCATCTTACAGATATGCTCGAAATTATTGCAGTGGTCCAGAATAACAAATAGTCCCAACATCCCTCCTGGGCCTGTGGTCCATTAGTTTCTGTAACAGAAAGTAATTTGTCTTTCGTTTCTTCCCTTTTCTGAAAAAGTGAAATATATTGTTGCTTTTTTCATCCATATTTTGAGATAAATGAGTATTATGCTATTGGATTTGGTTTGGATTACTGGAACACTTATTGATATTATCCATTTAAACCATTTAAAAATTAATTATAAGCATTTAAAGCATTCAATCGAGGGAGAATGTCTAAAATAGTTGCAATATGCAACTCCCCCTCTCTATTTATCATTGTGTCATGACTTAAGAACTATCTGAGATCATCTGTACAATTAAACGGATGTCACTGTGATTTTGAGTTATGTTTTCTTATATTTAGAACAACATTCTGAAGTCCCAGTTTCACCACATCTCTATATTATAATTGTTGTACTGCCACCATGTCCTGGAGTAGTGCACACTAAGGTCACACAACTGGGTTGATACACGCACACACACAGGATTTCCTGTTGCTCAGGGTGGTTGTGGCTGTGTGAGGGTACCTCCTGGCACAGTGCTTTAGCTGGACGGCTCAGCAGGGAACAGGAGTGTACACACACACACACACACACGCACGTACGCAGGCACGCACGCACGCACGCACACACACGCCGGATCTGGCTCTCATCCCCCTCTTCTTCTCCATATAATATATCAAAGCATCTTTGGGTGTCTATGGATCTTGGAAAAAATCCGCCCTCACCTCCTCATCCGACATAGTCTCTTTATCTATCACACTCTCTCTCTCTCTCACACACACTCTCACACACTCTCACACTCACACACTCACACACCATGTGTGGTGATGAAGGATGTTACCTCTCCTCTCTCCGGTCTCCAGCTGGTGTACATACACCATTCCCTACAAAACACCTGGAATAACACCACAAACACATATACATACACACGTGCACACACAGTGGCTTCAGTCACTGCACTGCTGCGATGCCAAGACAACCAAGAAGCAAAAATCAAACAACTAAACTGCTGTGTTACATATGACTTTGGTATAAATTATGCCAATATAGGGAACAAAACCATACCCACAAACCAAAGTGTAGCACTCCATTTACTGTAAACCGTGGTCCAACCAGGACCATCAACGAATACACTCCCATGATACAGAAGCTTCGTCAGCAACTTTTGTCACAGAAAATTATCTTGGTTGTTTTTATGAGCTTACACACATCTGACCTTAGTTTAACTTGCTGTTAAGTTAAATCTGTTCTCACCACCAAATGGCAGACACAAAGCTTCAGAGAACAAGACTGTTCTGGAGGACACAGTGGAACAAGGGGTCTGCAGGCCAACAAAATAGAAGACAAAGGAGCGAGAAGGCGAGAGACATGGAGAAATAAACAGTGTGTGGGTGTTGTGCAGAAATGTGTCTCTGGCAAGATGAGGAAAAAGCACATCTATATCTAAACGTTTGCTCTATGTGTGTGTGTGTGTGTGTGTGTGTGTGTGTGTGTGTGTGTGTGTGTGTGTGTGTGTGTGTATACAAGTGAGCAGGAGAGTGAGAGGAGACGTCTATCTGGGATGATACAGTCCGTCTCAGTTCACTTCCTAGTCAGGAGGAGGAGGAAGAGGAGCTGGAGGAATAAAAAAGATAAGAGAAAAACAGTGGAGCCATTCATGGAGCATGTTCCTCTGGGAATGTGGTTCTTTGCACAGAATTGAACAGCGTGTGTGTGTGTGCGTGCATCAACTAAAAATCATAGAATAATTACAAGAATAAGATATGTCCAAAAAGCTAGCCTATTTGATGTAAATTGAGATAGATACAATGTACAGTGTGGCATGCGTGTGGTCTCATCCTGTTTAGAAAGGAGAGGGACCCCTGTTTCCTTTGGCTCTGGACACTGTTGTGACTATATTACAGCCCCTTCCCTTCCACTCCCAACTACATATGTCTCCCATACTAGACCAAGAAGCTGTAGCATGTACAGGCCCAGAACCCAGATGAGTGCACATGAGCAAGGGTTAAACCCAGGCTTTCAACCGTCACCTCTGTAGCTTTCAATTAGTTACAGCACGGTTTTGGGAAACACATGACAAAAACATTGCTTTGCTATCATTTCACAAGTCGAACGGATCAGGTGACTATGGACTATGTAAACTGTACATGCTCTAATGTAATGTTAGGGAAACTTTGTTTGTGGACATATGGTTTGTAAATGCTGATCGGTTCGTTTTTTAACTTTGGACAGAGTCCGTCAGCCTGTGCGATTCCTGCCTCCACATACATAACAAAAATGAGTTGTATTCACCTCTTCATCCCAAAAGAAACAAAATAAGTGCCTTTCCCAGACTGTTGGAACTATTTTCATAAAGGGAAAAGGGCTTTTTCAAAGCAAAATAACATCTTCGTCTGACATGATCATGTCAACCTAATATGACAAACCTGGAGCAAATTTCTCCATGTTTACTCAAAATATACAGAGCCCAAGTCCCTTCTTCCCAGCTCAGCGCTGACAAATCCGCCAACTGCTTATCAAATTAAACCCCCATTAGCAGCACAAACACAGCCTCACACACTCTCCCAAACAACCTATTAACAGCACAAATACGCGAGAGCCTCACATGTTTAGCTACCCTTCCTGCACACAGGCTCTTTAGAAGAGCCCGAACGCAAAACTAGACACGTCTCCACACCCGGCTGAACGAGTCTGTGTGTCATGAACTGCCCCACACTGTGTGCGCTCACCGCTCCTGACCCGTGACGTCCACTGTCAGCGCCTGTCACTCTACGAAGCATGTGCGGATTCAGCCCCATAACATCACGCCTGATGGGACGGGGCACCCGGTCCACGGTGTAATTCTTTCCATGCGCGCTTGTTAACGTGTAGGATTTTCTTTTGCAGCCGCCATAAAGCAGTGTGTGTAGGTAACGCAGTCTCGTGGTACTTTGCTTTGTGTGGCAGCTGCTAGAGGGATTTACCTCCAAACGTAATAATGTAAACCCTAAAAGTAAGACATCCCCATAAAAAGGACAATTTCATCCGTCTTCTTTCCTTTTCCTGTGTGGCCCCCAGGGGACGCCTGGCCGGTAGTGGAGGGTGAGGGATTCAGGGAAGTAGAGCTTAAATGGAAGACTAAATATGCACTCCATCAGCATAAAGCAATCATCAGATGATTTCCATGAAGACCGCTGCATTTAGATCAACATGAACACGTGCGTTTATTGGCCCTGGTCTAGGAATGGATGAAGGAGGAAAATGCAGGAGAAGGCAGAGATGTTTGAGCGGTGGCAGCTAAGACCCAAACTAAGGACACAGGGTATCTACTGGAGGGTTTTCATTTCATTTCAGCTAGCTATCCGGGTGAAGACCTGCCAAGCATAACATCCCAAATTCACCCAGCCCACTAAACTGGATGAAGCAATTGTAGTTATTTACTGAAACACTAGAATTGTATTCAGTTTTAAAAAACATATAAACGTTTCTTTTAGCATCAATAGCGTGACTGATAGTTACAGATACTGCTGAAAATGTGCTTTGTAAGAATTGTGAAAATCTGAAGACTTGCACATAGTTCTGTAATATACAGTATTCACAATGGATGAATGAATGTTTTTTTTTTTTACTGTATATAATAGATACAACTTTGCCTGACTGACTGATGTGTGCTCATACACAAATCAATATAAGTAACAGAGCAAACCAAAAGTCCAAAACTATATTTTTTAAAAATTAGCAATCATCCATACGAGATTAGTACCATACATTTGTTAAAATTAGTTTTTATTTTTTTAAATGCACTGGTATTAGGATCGGTATCAGGAAGGGGAAAATGGTATCGGAAAGTCTCTGCACATGGACTAGAGGAGATACTCGTCTGTAGTAAAGAGAGTCTACACATAATTAAACAATGCGACTGATCCCTCAACACATTCCACACAACCTGCATGCGTCTCTCAGCCTTATCATTTGACTTAATGACACTGACGTGAAATTTCTGACACTATATAGCTAGCACATCGGGAATATTTTTTCCACACCTTCCTCTTATTAAACTGAAACAAACACGAGGGCCATGTCTCAAGGTCTTTGTAAATGTATTACCCGTTTGTCAGAACTTGCTGAAGAGACATTTTGCTGCTGCTGAAATGATTCCTGAAAGCAGATGCACTTTTGGATTACATTCACTACCTTAAGTGAAATTACATTAAATAACATTGCTTTTATAGTCAGGAGGCTCTCCACTGTAACAAGCCTCCAATCACCTCTACTTAAATATGCTTGCTCATAAAAAGTGGATCAAGAAGCTATTTTCATTGTTTGTGTGTTTCCAAGAGATGCAGTCCATGGTTCTTAATACCCCTGGAATGAATCCAAACAGAAACCCTACAGTTCTTTCTTTCCTCCTCCTCCTCCTCCTCCTCCTCCTCCTCCTCCTCCTCTTCTTCCTCCTCCTCTCTGGAATTCTACTCTCTCTCCTTTCTAATAAATCTGAAGGGGCCTTTTCCACTTTTACAGGAACAGCAACTCATTAAATGGTTGATTTCAGATGGCAGAGTGTGAATGTTTTGAGTTAACTTTAGTGATCTGCTAGTGGGTCTTCGGGCCAGAGAGGAACGGACATCCCCTTCGGCACATGGGCAGTAGATTTACACCTCCGCCATTTAAAGACACCCCTAAACCCAGATGGCCACCGGCCCGCTCTCTCCCGCACTGCCCTGGCACAGACACCGTGGTGGTCTCCCCCGCACACAAATAAACCTCAGCTAAAATGCCCCAGAAAAATATATTTTATTCACTTACCTGGATTAATAAACCTCTCTCCTCTGAGGACTGCAGTGATGTTTAACCGCCAGTCAGTTCATGCCTGGTTTATTTCAGAGTCCTTGGAGCTTCAACCCTGGCCACCTGTAGCACATGAGGGTTTTCAAAAAAAATTAAATGGTTGGATTTTTAAAATGATTGTTTGTGGGGCTTTTCTGTTTTATTAGACACTTTCCAGTCCAGGGTGATTGCAAGACAGGGAGTATTGTTAAACACAGGCCCAATTTTAGGCCATAACACAAAATTAATGGCATGCAAAAATATTTTTTCTTTCCTCTATGACATGTTTTTGAAATATGGCAGTGCCTTCTCCGAGTTCTTTGAGCATGAACGAACAGCGGGAACTCAGGGGAATATTAATGCTGAAAGAAATCGCAGTTCGGCTTAGTTAAGGAGCCTTTGGTGTTTTTGATTAGGCAACTCATATTTACCCTCCCTTTACCATATCAGCGAGGGAGAGCTTGGTCTGTCTCCTACGTATGACATCACTCCCAGTGTACGAGCCTTTTCCCATAAACCTCTATGGTCCCCAGGGTTTCCCACCCATGAGATCAACGAATAGGCAGGGTGACTATGAATAAGACAGATTTTCATTAAGTTCATTTTTACCTTGCCTATTTTTTCTTCACCAACGCAACCTTTAAGAATATGCAACGGTTTTATGTTCATTTATTCGTTCATTCCTAATCTCTATTGTGCTGTATCGCTGTATTTATCCTAATAATCTGTTTAGACTCTCCCTTCCCTCCCTCTGTATTTGTCTCGCTCTGCCCCTCAGGGCTGAAAGCTGCAAGGCTGTAAGGTCTCTCTCTTCCCACAACTGCTCTCAATCGCCCCTGTGACTGCTCGGCTGTCAATCACTACAACATCAGACCCACACTGAGTAGATCAAGCCTGTTGGCATTGACACGCACGCGCACACACATGCACACATATCCATATATATGCACAAAAACAAAGTTTGTAGGGGGAGTGGGGAGATGAAGGGGGTCCTGTCAGCACCTGCTGGGCCTCACTAGAGAATCTGTGGAGACACAGATACACCCCCATACACAGTCACGCCGCAGGGCACTAGTTGTGAAGGTACCACTTTAATTTTCATCGTATTTACTCAGCCTCCCTCCACGTTGCCTCCAACCATGCCGTCCTGCAGGGTCAGTGTGAGCAGCTCTGCCCTTTCACCGAGGAAATCACTGGGCAGCTGAGAACCACAACGCACAACGTGCAAGTACAGAAATGTGGAGGATAGTGTGCGAGTAAATGGTCAAACACATGTGAAGACACTAACATTTCAACACGCACCTGAGGTCAGGTATCTTAATCATGCAACACAATCTCACAGAAATACACACTCAATTGTCAAGGTCCCTTCTTATGAATGCGAAACCTCTCAATTCATTTCATCTGTTTCTGTCCAAAACCACACACACACACATGTAGACACGACGCATGCACACAAACATACACACAGAGTCCATTAGGCTCATGTGTTGGGCCCAAACCACGGCCCAGAGTGCTCTTTCATGCCTCCATCATTACATCAATAAGTCTTCACATTAATCTCAGCACAGCAGAGCACACAGGCTATTACCAGAGCAGCCGGCACCGCAGAGGCTCACTCCGACGCAGACATGGGCAGAATAGTAGTCAAATGTATTCTTGATACTTGAAAAACACAAGGCGTGCTCGGTTTGTCTCGTTTTGCAGGGGATGTGTCTAGTTTTGAGGCAGCTTAAAGGATAAATTACGTATACGTCGAGTAGTCTACATATATTTGGCCACGTGTGCTCTGAAAAGCCCTCAAAAAGACTTCTTTGAGAGTTTTTTTTCTATAGTACGCTGATTTAACACAGAGCGCAAAATTATTTTAGGGGAGCTGGTTTCAATAGTGAGTAACAGGAATCTTTGGCCAAAGCCTTTTCAGATCTGTGTAACATAAGATCATGCCCTTTTAATGAAGCTCTTGAGAGTAGCCTGTAAAAAAAAAACGGGGAAAAAAACGGTAACTTTTCAGAGATTATCTTACTCCATCGCATTATTAAATCAGCCTTTGGTCGGCAGTTAAGAGTTCCTGTGAGAAAAAGGCTTCTTGGTTAATAATCACAAGGATGAGCTGCTGAGGCTGCCATTACACACACTGCATCAATCAAAAGCAAAAACACAAAAATATATACTTTTGTGCTACACAATAAATATCAAGCTCAGGTAGAGGGAAACCAAGGGGGGGTCAAGGAAGAAAGAAATGGAGTGGAAGTGAGAGAAGGGGTGTTTGGCCCTCGTCTGTCTGGACAGGAAATGGGGTTCTTTAACCTTTGACCCAGGTCCACCATGTGAATGTGAATATGTTTATCCTCTTGCATGGGCCTTAGAACAGGTTCTTTCAGACTCTGGTTTGATGGACAGATGGTCCTTGTTGTCATGGTAGCCCATGCAGGTGCGTCTGTATGGGGTTTCCTGCCCCAAGGTGCAGGACGGTGGTGGGTTGGGGTGTTTATTATCCGCAGTGCCAACAGGCAGCAGACGCTCCCAAGAGGTAAGAGGAATGATGGAGGGGAAGGAAAGGAGGGACGGTAGGCGGAATGGCGAAAGGGAAGGAGTGAGTGTGGTAAGCTGTAAAATTTTGAAGCATCCACTTTTATCACCCTGGATCTGCTCTTGGATAAAAGAAGCTGTGAAGTATGTTTTTCACTCGTCCCTGATTCCCCTGCCATAATAAAGGAATAAAAGAATATTGCCTCAGAAACCTCTGCTGTTCCCGGAAAGCCAGCCTCTGCTCAGATGATCTCAGATATTGTTCCGTTGTATTCTTTTATTCTCCTTTTAACATTTCGGACCACAAATGAGAGACGGGAGAAGGTATGGGGAGGGGGTTGTAGTGTGTGGGAGTTGAGCGGTGAGGTCAAGGGTCACTGCTGGAGATTCTCCCCTGAAGGCAAGTCCGCTGTAAACGGGGTAATAATAAACGTTTGGCGTTTTGAGTTTCTGGACCCCACCACTCTGCCCCTCTAAACGGAGTCTATCGGCTTCAGCTTCTGTACCAAACACACTAACAAACATCACAATTAGTTTTGAATCTTTGAATTGCAAAACACCTAAATGATACTCTTTTTTCTGAATTTTAAACAATAAAATTTATGAAATTAGTTAAGGATATGCTGAAAACAAAACTGATGTCAGTAAATTTTATAACAATCTTGATTTGCAGTATGCTTCATCCAACATCTGCTTTCTGAATGTTATTATACTTTTTTTTTAAATCACATTTACCCATTAAAACTAGAAGTGAAATTAAATCAATAGTAAAAACAACAATTTGAGCAATAAAAAATATCCTACAGTACATTTCTTGACAAATGATAACAGCCATGCTCCAAATATAAAAGAATTTTAAACATAAAAACCAAACTTGAGAGTAAGTTAAATAACTGACACACAGCTTGGCATGTGGAAATATGTCTATACCACCAGGCTAATCCCAGGCCTCGCTGTCTGGGGCGTTTGTTTTTGTGTTTACTCTGGTATGTCAGACATCCGAGGACATGGCAGAGAGGAAGGTCAAAACCAGCACAACTCCAAAGACTCAACAAACATTATTAAGTTCTAATTTGTTATAAAAGGTTTGTGGAAAGGGGTGTCGTGAAACCATTAACGATTTCTCTGGTTATTTTCTTGTCTCTAAAGGTCTTCAGGCACTGTGGGAGCAAGTCCACTTTAAAGCTAAAGTATACATACGCTTGACAACTCTGACATGCACACAAAAACAGAAGTTTGGCACATCATGTAGGATCGCAGGCATACAGTATATCCTGCAAAGAAATTTGATTACGGGAAGTGATAGTGCCATAAAACGTGGGACATGAAACCAAGACGTAACTGAGGAAGTGAGGGCTTAAAGGTATGAAAGAGTCTTAGTGAGACAGCCATAGTGTGACGAGTGACCAAACCAAACAAAAGAAAAACACAAGCTAATTATGACAGGATTTCAAACAACTATTAATTAAATGCATTTGTCAAAGGCTGCATAAATTGAAAAAGAGTAATTTTTCTGGTATTTATGTATGTTTTGTATGTGTGTATGCATGTGTGTATGTATTCATGCCACGCCCGCCAATCTCTACAAACAAAGAAAAACATGAAACTGTTTTCTCACGCAATAGAGCTCGGGCTATCAGAGGGATCTGATGATCTTATAAAATCACACTTTCCACTTCGTCTGTCAGGAAAGCAGTCTGATCGGCTGCTTGGAAGAGAGGAGCGGGAGAAGTGAAACTAGGGAACAAACAGGGACAGGGTGCTGAAAGGATTGTAAAATCTATGATAGATCTTTGGCACTGAAAAGGACACGATTCCTGCAGCAACAACGGCCTTTGTGGGGAATAGTCGTCATGAGGGGAACATGTGTTGTTGTGTGTGTGTGTGTGTGTGTATGTGACCAAGTGTGGGTATATGTATTTTGTGTGTGTGTGTGTGTGTGTGTGTGTGCACTCATTAGTGAAAAGCCTCAGTGCAGACTAGCTCCAGTTACAGTAGTAAATGCTGCCTTTGAACTTTTAATGGAGCCCTGAAACTCAACCAGGCCTTAAAAACGCAGATCTACAGGAACAAAAAAAATGGAGAGGGAGGTGGAAATCCTGCGCACTTGTATGTATATGTATGAAATGAAAATGTAAGATGAAAAGCTGCATCAAGAGGTTGTTAAGTCATGAGCCACAACAATGCGACTGTTAGAGAAGCACAAATAATACAAACACACCTGTTGACCTTGAAATGGGCAGAAATGGGCCAAAGCATTACCGTTATATCAAGGATCTCAAATTGCACCGTTTCTGAAACTCACACATACACACCTCATTACAACTATTTGGGGCACTGCATAGCGCCGGCACCTGTGTGCATGCCTCGACAGCAATTAGAACATGCAGACTTTTCTATGCATGTGTTTAAGTGGGTGGGTGTTTATCTGGGTGGGTGTCTGAGTTGCAGAATCTTCTGGCATGCCTTGCAGTAAACAGATGTTGAGGCTTTATGAGCTCTTTATAACAGGTTCAGCCCCAAGTGTTTGTGTGTATGTGTGTATGCATGCATGCATACATGTACATATATATATATATATATATATATATATATATATATATATATATATATAGGCCTCACATAGAAACCTCTCATCACAGAACCATAAAAGAGACCACAAATGGATGTACACAGGAAAGGTGCGGCATTCATCCTAAATTCTGATTGCTGAGAAATGCAATCATTTCATTAATGGCGTCTTAAAGTTGCAATTTGACGTAGTAAAAAAAAAAACTGGTACGGACTCTTCACTGATGGGAGTAGAGAAGGACTGAGGACAGGACTGTTTATTTGACTACGAGTTGTTTACAGAGATGGGACGCTGTGGAGCTGAGTGACAGCATGAGAAAATACCTCTGATAATATACGAAACATGCAGAGAACTCAGCAGAAAGCTCGTCTGCTCGTTCGTCTTTCAGGACCTACAAGCATCCACTCTATAACTGATGACAGTGACTATAATAATCTTTAATAATGCAGGATTTTATGAACCATTTTGATAAGATCCTATTCATTACATTGCCTTTATTAGCAGTTATTGTGTTCATATGGCCCTGGGTGTCAACATGTAATTATTTGAGGGACATGCCATGTTATAGGTCATTATCAATTATCCAGCTCATTTTTAGAAAGAAAAAAAAAACTACACCCTACCAATGTGACAGACTAGTTTGGTTTGACTCCTTTTAAGGTCAACAAAGTAAAAACAAAATGCCAAAAAAGAAAATTTATATTGGGCAAAAAGAATTGCGACATACAATTCAACAGGTAACACACATGCATATATATACACTGTGTGTATATATATATGAAAAATCGGATTAAAGACATTTCTTTGGTTTCTGGTGAGAAGTACCTGAGAGTAAGGGCCATGGTGATCTTGAAACCCCAGTATCAAGACTGCAGATGAAACTGAAGTCCTGGTCCATGTTCCGCGTCACCAGGAAGGTTAACTTACCGAGGGTCCCTCCCTGCACATACAAAGACAAACAGATACATCAATGGGACACCATTGTGAAATTTGTCATTTGTCTGGTCATCACAAGAAGATCCAGCTCAAGATGCGCGTTGACTGTGAGCGCAGGAGTTCAGAACGTCCTGCTGATGAAACAATGATCACCCCCTGAGCTTTTTGTTAGACACATCTGAATACGGTTGGTTTTATAACCAATAAAACTGTTCATCAGTAGAGGCTGGAGACATAAACAATGGCAATCTACATTTAGGGGTCTTTTTTTCTTTCTATCAGCATCTGTTTTAACAGGAAGGGAGATTTGTGCAAGGATTTTTTTTAAAACATGAAACTTGACTTTTTCCCCCTTTCACAATAAAGTCAGAGACAGATGACAGCTGTGGACACAGAGTGCATGCTGCATGTTTTATCGCCTTCACCCATAAATTAAAAAAAACCCAGAGTGGAAGAATTACAGTCAAAATATATGATTTATGGCAACGGGCACAGGAGGGAGTCTGGAGATTTCTTGGACAATATGGAAATAAAACTGCAATAAAACTGCACGGGCTTGATTGTGGTCTATGGAGAGACATGGAGGGCCTCCAACACAGCTAACTTTATTACTTCATCTGAGCGAGCGAGAGAGAGGGAGAGACACATCAACAGATTCGGAGACCATTAAAGTCAAATCTTTTTCCCTAAGTGGCCACAGTCTCCATCTGAGGACTCTCCGACCCTTTTCACCCAACAACCAGGGACAAAGTGGAGGCCAAAACCTCCTACATTCCCTGTACCCATCTTTATATTTACACAATGAACCGGGTTTTTTGGGGGGGGTTTACATAAATCTTTACAACGTTATTTCATGGCAGACATCACAGTTAGTACTATTAAACTGATGGTCATTACATAAACACTGGGTGAAAAAGAAGAACGAATGCATTTAAGAGTAAAATGGATTCTTGTTTATGAAAGTGGTCACTAACCTTATGATGATTAAAAAAATTGACCGCATAATTTACCACACAATTTCATTTACCAGATCACAGCGTCGAGCTGTGTTTTTTCTAAGCATTTAAAATCATCTGGAGTGTGAGAGGTGGGAGAGGTGGAGGGGGAGGAACGGTTATTAAACCAACAGATCGCTGGAAGATGGGTGAAAATGGCTCCATGGTTTGCAGGCCACTGAGGCAAAATGGTCTGGACTTCCATGGAGACTGAATAGTAAAGGTCCCCCTTATCTCACTCATTCTCTCCCATAAGAAAACAGCCTATTGTAGGGTGCTGCATCTTTCTTGGCCGAAGCTGCGTATCAGATCTAGGGTTTCACAGAGCATACTGGGGGACGGCGAAACCAGAGACAATAACAACAAATATGGCCTTGTATTTTTAGGTTGTGATTATAAAGTCCATTTCACAGTTTAAGACTCCAGGGAGACCAAACAAACTTTGCTGTTTAAAGAAACCAGTGTCCAGAATTGGTTTAAATCTCCGCAGTTCCCAAATGTCCTTGAAAAATGAAAGAAGAGGGCATACAAAAGGTCCACAGTACATAGAGAGACTGCAGCCTGCAAACCAGATTCATGAGATACATACATCTTCAAATGATGCAAAATAATCATTCCTTTCCTCTTCACCTCACAGAAAAAGATAAAATACACCAGAATATTTTTTCTTATTATTTAATAATTTGTTTCTTTTGTGTTATGGTTGTTAGAAATTTATTAGACTATTTATTTTATAATACTCCATCGTACAGACTCTTAAAAAGTCTGTGCACTAATCATAAAACATGGCTTTAAATCATAAAAGCCGAGGAAAGAAATTGTATTTACCTATTCATTTTTTTAGGTCACTGACTATATCAATGTGATTGATGAATATGCAAAATACAAGTATTATTATTTGGCTAATATCATCAACCTCGCTCTCCAATCTGTCTACTTACCCCATCATACAATATGTGCTGCTCACAGGCTGCTGCCAGAGCTCTACAGTTCTATCACTGTTATACTTTGTTGCCACCTGCTGACCAAACGGAGATACTGGCTTAAATGACTGAAGTTGGGAATGTTAAAACACCTTTCTTAAAACAAGTGTTGCCGTATACAGTAGGTAACAAAATCCTGCTGAATGTACACCTCGAGGTAAAATCTCAATATATGCAACATTTTCTATCTCACACACACATTGGGTGGGGTCAGGATGTGCAGAGCAGTAATAAAAAGAGAAAGAGCCTTCTGCTGCGAATAATAAAAACTTGAAAAGAAATGTAAAAAGCCAGACACCAAACATTGGTTAAATTGCACTAGAGGAAACCATTTCCTCCATACATCCTCTGAATTCTCCTCACACATTTGAATCAAAAGTCATGATTTGTGATTAAATGCGACACATTTACTGCTGTGTAGAGTTCCAGAATGTCCTTTATACACAATCTAACTGTGTGGCGCCAATATCTAACATAATTGAGTCTTTTAAAAACCAGCCCACGCACGATAGTTTATATTTCAAAATATTCCAAAGTGCGACCTTAATGTAAATAGGAAGGCACAAAGTCGACATAAGCCTGAATTTATAAACTCGAACTCCAAGAAGAATAAACAAAGCGTTAACGGAATATTAAAATTAAACAAACTGTGGACTCTGTGAACAACTTCGGGTACAGTGACGTGTCAGAGATATAATCAATATTGGTTCGACCTGCTGCACTTGCACGTCGAACCAATTCTGTTTAGCGAGCAGCTGGAGAAAAGCTAAAAACAAACGTTGGGTACTGGCATGTTAATAGGAACCAATGATGTCAATGTCCTTTAAAAAATTTGATTTAAAAAGTTAATAATTTACCTGCTACTTCAGGAGGCAAGCTTCGATAGCGTTTCACTTCGCGCATGCGTGTTCACCCATCAAATAATTAGGTAAAGCAGTCACAGGTGTGATGCGTGGGTGTGATGACGCAAACACCGATCACGTGATCGCGAGCGCCACGTTAGGGTGAAACCTTTACAACATTGATCAGCTAAATAGATATGGATATACCAAATAGACAGTCAAAAATATATGAATTATAAATTAATGATGAATAAATACGGTGTCATCAAAAAATCCTGAATCCAACAGGAGGTGGTGTTCAATACAATTAATGAATGCTGAAAAACAAGATGATAGGTTTAGTTTAAATCAAATAGTTCCCTTTTTTTTAGAACAATTATCAAGATGTTTCTCTTTACTGATCTACCAGGCCTTATACAGTTAGTAGAGCAGAACAGACCGGTTAGAGACCAAACTACCTGTGCTTCAGGAAATTTAACAAGAATGGCAGCTTTGGCTTAGTAACAATGCTGTAATCTGGTGCAGAATCATTGTAGACTAAATTAATGTTCACTCTTTTTTCTAATTTCTCTGGTGAGCACAGCATTGACCCTGCTGTATCAATCTCCCAGGCCCACACGGGCTGCTGCTGGGTCACACCATGTTACTACAGTACAATCTGATACAGCCAGGAATGCCCCTAACATGTGGAGGCCCTACACCCTGCTTGTTTAGTGCCACACCCTTGCCTTAGCCTGATAAACTGTTCTGTAAACTGAAGCAGTCAGCTCGAGACACAAAATCTGTTTGTGACCATGTGTATAACTGAATTCAAACATGTGCATATTTCAAACCAATATGAAATATGCAGTGTACTGTAATGCTTTGGTGTCTTGTAGCCTTGCGTTCAGAGTAAGAACTGTGTTTCCAAATAAAATATGAATGCTGGTTATCATTATTAATATTGTAACAGTTATTGTTGTCGATAATAATTATGATCATTGTTATTATTGTTATTAGTTCATTGTGTGAAATGCATGCTAAATGTGAATTTGAATGTCTTTTTGTGTTGTGTAAAAAACCCCTGTAGTTCCTTGGCGGAAGTAGCCTACATATCCCGTCGGGCATTGCGCGTATTGCCATAGCAGCGGGAAGTTGGTTTGGTTCCGCGTCCAAACGATGGACAGCCCGAGCCGAGTATTCGCTGCGATACAACCGGCAGCGGCTCGTGAGTTCGCCGGTTACGAAAGGGAGCAGGGGCTGGAAGTACGAGCAGCTCACCGGCCGACTCCGAATAACCGTGTGAGGGAGGTCCAGGTCACGGGGACCGCGGAGGTCTGTTGCCCGGCGGACCGAGTCTCTGTCCGGGTCAGCGTGGCCAACAGCAAGGAGTCCGTGGACGAGGTCACCAGCAGCGTTTCCCGGCGACTCGAGTACATCTTGCAGGCTCTCAGGTGGGAACTCACTCAGAGGCTTTTACACGTCCCGAGAGGACCAGTGACATTAGCCCAATGCTAGCTAGCGGCTCCATGTAGCGTCCGTGGAGTCAGTCGTGTTATCAACAGAAGGGCCACATGAAGTACAGCTCTGTATACATCCACTGTTTTTCTTCTTCACATATTTAAGGTGCAGTAACTCATTTCACTCTTTATTATTGCAATCAGTGAATAGTAATATTTTAAGACCACAACTACTCACTCAATCTTACAATTTCAATACGTGATGTGCAATCCTGCTGCACTGGATAGTCTGTTCACCCTTTATATTCGGTTTACAATGTATATTCTACTTCTATTTCTTTTATATTTCTCACGTTTATATTGCATGTTTTCTTATTAATTACTTGTAACACTGAAGTTTCAGTTTTCTACCCTCCTTGTTGCTTTAACACAAAAACAAATTCCAGTGGGACTAATAAAGAATGATCTTATCTTACACATTTATTCTTTCTGCCCAGACAACATGGCATCAGTGACAAAGACGCCTCAGTGAGGAGGTTTCTCCACAGAGAGGCGGACCTATATCGCATGGACGCAGAGGTGGCGTATTGGGACACTTAAAAGATCCAAATGTTTTATGACTGCACGTGTGTTGAGTTATATCTGACACTGTAAGGAAATGTTCCCATAGGTCGTGGTCACCTTTTCAGATTTTGAGAAGATGGAGCAAGTATGTCGCGTACTGCTGGAGAAGCTGGACAAGAGTGTCTGTGTGGGAAGGCCACAGTTTCACCACAGTGCGGGATGCCTGAGTCAGATGAGGTAGGGGGGAAACAACAGCAACAAAGCACACCTCTCCCTGGCACTGTGAAGTCCTAGGTGAACAGACGGCACCTGTAACAACTGTGCATTTGTCTGTGTTTTTAGAAGGCGAGTGTGTGTATGCGCAGTTGAAAACGCTCAGCAGAAGGCCAGCGACATCAGCCAGCTCCTGGGACAAAGCCTGGGTCCCCCCTTACTGGTCAGAGAGGAGGAGACCAGGGAGTGGAGGAACGAGGAGGAGGAAGAGCATGGAGGCAGAGGGCAGGGCGCTGCACCCACAATCAACGCCTCCTCGCGGGTGTCCGTCTCCTTCAGCCTCAGAGACAGGAGCAGGAAAAAACTCTAAAGATGTTTTGTCGTTGGCTCATGAAACCAAAGAGCTGATCGTCACAGTTTAAAACATTTTATTGCATAGTTGCAGCCGATTTAAAGTGCAGTGCTTCAAGGATCATTGGATCTCAGCCAACACTGTCATGAAAATTGACATAATATATATACACACATACAGCTGATTTTCTGAAAAAATTGTCATTGTAAAGCATTCATCAGGATTAGCGTAAATGTGCCAACCATTCAAGTCCGTCTCCAAACAGTTACATTCAACATTTACTCTTCATAAAACCTGACTGCCAGTTCAGTATGTGTCCAGAGGACACCACAGAAGGAAGGAAAATAAGTCGTAAGTCTGATGGATCTTTCGGGAAGGGAGCACTCAGGCATCATTGGCGTCATCTTCAGGAAAGCGCTCTCTCAGCCAGGGCTGCATGATGAACCGCTCCCCATCAAAATGAGTGAAGTAATTGTCCAAAGTGGGAATGTTGGGCTAAAAACATCCAAAAGTGAGTCAAAGCCATAATTAGTGGAAGTAATTGTGAATGCGTGCTGTGATTTTTTTTCCAGTACTTACCCTCATCCCAGTGATGCGCTGCAGTTGTGTTTGAGGCAGGTATGCCACCAACAGAGATGTGGGTCCAGGCCCGCTGAACAGTACCTTGTAATGAGGCGTCTTCTCTGCTTTGATGCCCTACATGCACACACACAGTCACAGAACTGGCTGAGTTTTAAGGTTCCAACACTTAAAACACTTGAGTTTGTAAAACAGCACATTGGTGAAGAGGGGATCCAGGTTGTTGAGGCTGCTAACCTCAGGACTGGAAGACATCCTGTCGACCCACTCTGGTGGGGCTCGCAGTTCAGGGTCCCAGCTCACCACCACACCAACCATGTGGCCTTTCCGCTCCATCACCACGTCTCCGACCCGTAGAAACACATACGGAGGGCGAGGACTTCGCACCGTGTTGGATGCTGCAGGAACGAAGAAAGAAAAAAGATTGAATGGTTTGAGACAAATTTACTTTTCACAGGAACATGTTTTTTTAATCACTGGATCCACATTGCAACACTGCAAAGTGTCTTGGGTATATCGTTGGCTTAGAGATTAATCTTAGATTTTTTCCAAATATGTCTTTACATATGTACATTTACAAACCTCCAAAGAAGCCCTGGTCATTGTCATAAAGCATGGTCTCTACAGGAGGCCGCTCCTGTGTCACTTCCTGTTCCAGGCCAACCAGAGAGCTTTGGAAAGCAGAAATGTTGTTGACGTGAAAAGGAGTTTGTGTCCAACAAGAACTTGAAACATTGGTGATCACTTCAAGCGTTTAAATAAAAATGATTAAAGTGAACAAAGAGTAGTCTTGGAGCTTTAAAACACGTCTGAGTCTCAATCACAGTGTGTCTCCATACGCCTCCCACACTTACTTGACATAGGACATGTGTTGGTTCGCCCACTCCATCCACGCAGTGCCGTTGAGGTACGATCTTCTCCACTCTTTCCAAATTCTAAGCAACCTGAAACGCCAAGGTTACTCACCGAATTAGGACAGGAACAAAAAAAACAAAACTGCACAGCTGCTCTTAGAACTTTCGTCATCAGTGCACATCATAAAGAACAGTGGCCTGCCTATCCGCGCGGTGGGATCACACCTACCCCGCCGTGGCGTGGAGGCGCTGCGCCGCGGTGGGGCCGCTCCACCGGGAGATGAGGTACTGCGCGGGCACCGCGGAGAGCAGCAGCGCGAGCTGCAGCGCCGCGGCGGCCGAGAGCCGAGGCATGGCCGCGCGCCTGTCGCCTGGGGACGGGGACGGGGGGCGCGCGTGTCCGCTGCGGGACCCGGAGCCAACTCAGTCCAGAGTCTCTGAGGGAGTCAGGGACCACAGCATCGACGAGCTTCTCTGAACCCTGATAAGCGACGCGTGTTGCTGCAGAAGGTTTGAGGACATGACGTGTGTCATGTGAGTGTGTCTGACTCTTACCCTCGTATCGGACTCCTCAGTGCGCTTCCTCCAACTACCTGCCACGCAGCGTGTCTGAGGAAACCCGAGCAACGTGACACAGTTTCACTTCTGTTGTATTTACATAGGGCCATGTCGCTGCCACCTGTTGATCCGCACTTCTGTCTGAAAGTATCAAACTCGTTTTTGTTTGTCCAATCGCTGCAGCCCACGGACGCGCCGGCGGACCTTTAGCGGCTCGCCACGTCAGGGCGGAGCCGAACCCGCGGGCTCCCGGCGGGGAGAGGCTGTGTTTGTGTTTTTTGATGAAGTGATTCATTTAGGCGCAGTTACGCTTTAGTGACACAAGGTGGCAGAGTTTTTCATTCGAGCGACATTGCTGTGGTGTGAGCCCCACTCTATCGTCCTGTACCAACAAACTGGGGCCACGTGGTGTGGTTGCGACCCAGCTGAGACAAATCACATATACACCAAAATGATATTATACTTATGCCAAACATGAAGCCATATGGCACAGAATGGGGAGAAACTCAGCTGCAGGCCAACGTCAACCCTTCTCACCTAAACGAAACACAATTCAAAGGCCAAGCAACTCAATCAAGCATATCGCATAAACAATAACTGTACATCTGCAGTATGTCCAAATACGATGGTTGTGATATTTCATATTAACACCACATGCTTCATATCATATGGAAGCTTATTATCATCATCAAAGCTCTTCCTTGTCCAACGCTCATCAAACAAGCCGCAGAAGAAGAGCAAAATATGAATTTATGCATGTCGCTGTTTGATTAAATGATTCTTATCTTCGATGTTTTGTCATAATAACTGTTTTGATCCGTAAATCTGCTTTCGCTAGCCAATGCTAATGATGTCACCCGTGACACTAAAGCTCCGAGGCGCGTACAAAAAACACACACCCACGTGACTCCGATTCAAAGGTTAATAAACGTGCGGCACAAGGCGCGCCCTCGTGGGTTTGTTCAGGTGTATTGCGTTGTGTTGAATTGTGTTTTGTATTGCGAGAGTTAGGAGCGACAGTACTTTGCGGAGGCCTCTACTACGAAGCAGGATTTGTGATTGTCAAGATAACTTCATGTTGAACTCTGTGTTTTCCGTCCTACGAAGCTGGTTCTCTACTTTCAAGGGTAAATCACCATGGTACCTGATGCTGAGCAGCTAACCCGCTCCGGGGCAGGTGAAGATTATAGATAAGAGATCAAATCAAGTCACCGGTCCAACTACTGACAATCAGATCACTGGGAAATCAGTGAAAACCACATATGGGATATTCACTTTTCCCTATATTTTTTTTCAGGCGAACATGAAATCTTTCATTTATGTTGTGTTCCATCTTCGTTTACTCTGACCCAGTAACATCTATACTGATTATTACACCCCTGCTTGAATCGCATTAGTGTTTCCTTTATATAGATTATTCATATAGACCTTGTAGTTGCAGAGATACTATTTTCCAATTATTTTCATTAACTTGTTTTCACAAACAAATCAGCCAGAAAAAACAAGTGTTTTTATTTATTTCTATTTTTTTTTAAATAATCCAATTATAACTTTTTGTAAACCCAAATTAAACACTTACTTGGTTGAATAATATCAATTTAGATAATAAAAAAAACAACATATTTTTAACTGAGCCAAAAAATAAACAGGAAGTAAAAGTGGATATGGAAACACAACTGTTTATTTACTTAAAATATTGGTATTAACTAACAGGACAGCAGTACTCCCCTACACATACATTCTAGCTTAATGCTTCTTTTTTGCATTCATTTTTTTATATATAAAAAAGTATCCAAACTAACAAAGACATCCTCTTCATTCACTTCCCGTGAATCAGAACCCGTCCCTTCCTGTTCTCTTCTGTCCCGTCCCATGTCCCATTAAAACTTTTAAAAAAAACATCCAAAAAATGCTTCCCAGTGGCTCACATGCAGCCACTCCACACATACACACACACATTGTGACCTTTATCCTCTGACAAAACACTGTGAGGTCAGAGGACCTCACAGTGTTTTGTGGTCAGAGGCCACAAACAGCACAACAACTCTGCTGCCACACATTAGCACAGGCCCGTGGTAAATGAAAGCACATGTACATGAGCATCCATGTCTTGTAAAGTACGAGGGCTGATTTGACGTGCTGAGTCAAGGCGGAAAGTCCCAATACCAAAACCTAATGAGGTCCAGTCTGACAGAGCAGGCAGGACAGATGTGACTGATGTGCGTCTGAAAAGAGAATAGATTAATGTACCAAATCTGGCCAACAACCAGTAACTTGATTTTTAAGGCCCCTGTGTAATGATTAGAGGCTGTATATTATCACTAGCATGGTTCAGGTAACCTGACGAGCATTAAACAAAATCAGCTCTTTTACTTGGATAGATTCAAAGAACACAGGCAATGTGAATGAGTTGACTAAGAGGCGATGGACTATAAACATGTTTGATGTCCATTTTCATACGATGAGCAGTTTACTTCTAGAACTGCATTTCAGCAGGGGATTAGAGGGTAAACAATGCACATCCCTCCCCATCCCACCATGAACATGGGACACTGCGGCTCCAACATAGCAGGACAAGGATGCTGTCGGCCAAAAATCATTCCTAATTCAAAATGGCTAGATCCTTGTCAATATCCTGCGAACCCCCCCACCCCATCCCATCATGATAACCTGTGCGTATATGTAAATATGATTTTTTGTAATTGAGAAAGAAAGAAATCCAAAACCTTCATGTGCCTATGAAGAGATTATAGATCCATTTCATGAATGGCAGAAGTGGACGAACACATAAAAACCTACATAATCGCTGCCCACTAAATTCATATTTTTATGGGCAAAAATCAGCTTCATCAGCTTCCTATTTTGAACAACAACAACAACAACGAAAAAGATAATTACATTTACTTTGATGTCAACAGTCATGGGAAACAGTGTCACTGTTTTAGGACATTTGGAATAAAGCTCTTCATATACACAATATAAACAAAGCGTTTGTGAGACTGACTGACAGTTAAATGGGAATCGTGTCCTCAGATAAGTGCGGCAGAGTATAGAACACTATTCCAGCAGTATCACTCCACACACCTAGCCACTGCGACATCGTCCGATATGGCGGGGACACAGACGGAAAAACATTTGACACGTTTGCCTGCGACGGAGCTCAGAACGCAAACTGAAATAAACACATTCAAAAGCCATGTTCTAAAATGTCAGTGCCCAAAGACAGAATTTGGCATCAACTTATCTATAACAAGAAAAATAGCAACTGTTGACAGATGAGATATACGTCCGAGTAATATGTGACGAGGAAGACCAATGACATGAATCGGATGTGTGCAGATGCTACCATCCACTCCTCCCCAGTCAGGTGTCAGAATTCAGCGTTCGCTCGCTCTGTGCTGGGGTGGAAACAGAAATATGCGAAAGTGGAGTGGAGGCCGCCATCATTATATACTCAGTCTATTCGGTGTACAGAGAGAGAGAGAGTGAGAGAGAGAGAGTGAAATAATAGGTTTGTCTCCTGTCCGACTGTTGTCGGCCTTTCTCAGCCTTCAGCACAAGCCTGTCACGTGTCCAGTCCAGTCCCCGGTGTCCACTGCTCTGAACCCAGTGATGGGCAGAACCAGGAAGTCTGGAAAAAAAAAAGAACAACAAAAACAACAACAACAACAACAACAACAAAAAGGCCCTAGAAGGATAAACCGAGGATATTATGCCAGAGTAGGGAAGGCACACGATCTCTCTCTCTCTCTCTCCACTTTCTGTCCAAGTCGGAACCAGTTTGATCTGGCTCAATCCTTTTTGTTTCAGGCGTGAGAAAGTGCTAGAGCATGCGAGACAGAATTGTGTGTGTGTGTGTGTGTGTGTGTGTGTGTGTCTGTGCGTATGTGTGTGTGTGGTCACCATACAAACATATCAACATTTAAAAAGTTTCTTTTTATATGTCAACAGTTTTAAAATACACAGGGTCTCTCCCTACGACTGCATTGATAACCAGTCTGTGGTAAGTGCATCTCAAAGCTCCACTCGCTGTACCTTAGGTATAAACTGACGATAGGTTGGTTATAGGATAATATATTGACATGAATAATGGTTTGCTTACAACAACGGTAAAGTTTTTTCTTTTTTCTCTCCAACTGCTATAAATACATTTCTTTGAGAGGTTTCACAATGATCAAACTGTATGCCACTGTTGGTACACAGAGTGAACGACACACCCAGTTGAGTTTTAAAAAAACACACGCACTCCTTCAATCACACACACACACTCGCATAGTCACAACAGAAGTTCGTACACAGACAGGCACATGTACTTTGCAGGGCAGAGGCCAAGCACGCTTATACACACATGCACGCGCGCACACACCAAAGACATAAAGGCACAAGGTATTGCTAATGTTGAGGACGCATTGAAACATGATCTATCGAAACAAATAGATGAACCCTTTCACCCCTGCATCCTTTTCATCCTTCTCACAGTAAAAACAGCTTCTAGGGGAAAATAAAGAGATCCTTCCTCTTTCTAACATGCAAATAAAAACACACACACACACACACCAACAGTTAACAGAACCTACTGATCTACAGTACCAACAGAGGTACACCATTTGGTATTTTAGCGCAGACGGACACGCTCGGGTCAAGACTTCCAAAACAGAGAGCCGATCATTACGTACAAATCTTAGAAAAGCTAAGAGAGGGTTGTATTTAAAAAAGAAAAAAAAGAAAAGAACAGAAACAATGATGACAGGGGCGAAAGATGTTGTCAGGCCAGCGGTGGGTCTGTAGTCCATCACGGACCTAACGATTTTTGCTCAGCGGGCGACTTTGACCGACAACCAGCTGAGACACTGCTGAAAAGTTCTTTGAAATAGTAAGACTGAGATGAGATACATCCATCTCTCCACAAGACTTTTTCAAGTACTAAAACTCTAGTCAACTACCATCTTGCCCAGTCTGACGCCAACAGTGTTTCAGGTCAGACTCCTCGGGCGAAGAGTAGTTCACTGGACAGGAACAAGTCACATGACCGCCAAACACGGGAGTCAGCGGGCATCTGTCGGATCCAACATGGACCAATAATGTAAGAGGAGCTGGAAACGAATGAACATGCGTCATCGGAAAAAGCCACTGGTCGCCTTAGCGATGTGCTCGCCGGGCCGAGAGGAAGGAGGACTGGACAGGCCTCTGCGTTGTTGCCTCTCTCCGGCGCCTCGGCTTCAAATAGCAGAACCAGCAGCCGCCCGGACGTACACACACAAACACGTGCACACAAATGCAACACCAAGCATGACTTCCTCCACTCAGACCCCTAATCCTCCGAAGAACAAATTCAGAAATCTGAATCTCCCGAGGTTTCTCTCCTCTAGGGGCAGTCGGCCCCCTCCTCTCGTCCTGTGCGTCTGGTGTGTTACCAGCCTATCAGGTTGGCTTTGGCCTTTTCTGTCAGCTTGCGGACTCGTCCCTTAGAGGAGGTGCCGAAGGTGATTGATGAGTCCTCAAACAGCAGCTGCCTCTGCTCCTCCTCAGAGTCCTCCTCCATGTACCAGGCCGACCGTCGCCCCTGGTTACGCGTGCGCATGGACCCTCCTGCCTCCCCTCCTGCCTCATCTCCCGACTCCTCCCCCGTCTCCTCCTGTGGAGACTCCTTGCGATTGGGTCGTTGAGGAGCCGTCCTCGGAGGCGGGGTGACCTCCTCGTTGGCTCTCCTGCTGCTCCTCCTCAGCGGCGAGGGCTCAGGCGACTCCACGGGAGGAGTGGATTCGTCGGTTCTTACCGCTCGGGGCCGGCCGCGTCGTCTGGGCGTCGACGCCATCCCGGAGTCCGACAGCACAGATGTTTCCTGTGCGGAAGACGTCCCACCTTCGTCTCCCGTGGATTGGTCGAGCTCATCGTCAGGGGTGGAGCTCCTGCGGTTACCGCTCCGTCTCAGCTCCTCCAGTTCCTGCTTGCTCTTCCTGCCTCTCTTCTTGCCAGGAGGGCGACCTCGGGGTCTGGAGGGACTCGCCGGCGTCGTGACTTCTGGGGGACTCGCCGGTGGGTCCACTCTGGGTTTCCGCCCCCTCCTCCCCACACCAGTGTGACTACTGTGACCATTCAGGTGGACTGTGCTCTGAGTTGAAGGGCTGACAGGGACTGGAGCGCCTGACAGGGAAGGACATTAAGTCACAGGACATAGGAAGTCAAATATACATCAATAGCATGCAGGTGACATTGAATACTTCATCTCTAACATTAATCATAAACATAAGCATCAGGCACAAGTGACAATGCCTCTTACCAGGTGTGAGTCGTACAGGCGTCCTGAGTTTCCGCCGGGTGCTTCCTCCACTGCTACTTTCTGTGGCTGGAGAGGGTGTCACCTTTTCAGGAGCCGAGGGCGTTGAAGCCGACACAGAGTTGTGAGCCCTCAGCGAACGAGTAGACTCTGATATGGCAAAGAGAATAACACTGAAGTAAACAGCATCACCAGTTGTGAGTAGTTCTTGATAATATTTTTTAACTACTTGCTGGCTAACCAGCTGCTGGGAGTTGCTCCATATTTAACAAACAGACACAAGAGTAGTGTTGTTTTACTCATCTAGCAACATCTCAAATAGTTTTTTAGTATATCTATAAGTGAGAATTTAAGCAAAGGTGATCCTCACCTGCAATGCTCGCTGTGCTGCTTGTGGCATTAAGTGAAGCGGATGTGGCGGGTGGAGAGTGTGCAGAGTGGCGTGCTGCGCTCCGTGTTCGCCCTGCAGCCGGCGTATCCCCCTTCCCGTTGACCAGCTGCAGAGGCTGTTTCGGGGGGATGCTCTGTCTCAGGGAAGAAGGTCGTGAAGGAGGCGGCGATGGCTCCCTTTTCGCTGTCACCCTGGATGATACGCGTCTCTTCCTCTCTGGGCTACACGCAGCAGGGGAGGGAGTAACACTCAATCAAATCTAATGCACAAAAAGGACTAAAAACTAAAATCCACAATAAAATCTTCTTCCTTTTACCTGGATGCAGTGCTGCTTGCGGGAGACTCGCTCCTCCTCCTCCTCCTCTTCATGGCGTGCCGTGTCTGTTTGTCCGTAGTGTGTCGCGTCTGTCTGTCCGTGCCCTGTCTGGTCAGTTTATCTGTCAGGCCGTGGATGGCCTTGTAGTCAGCCAGGATGGAGCTGACATGCTCCTCAAACAGTGCGGAAAGCCTCAGGCTCATACTGTAGATCTAGAGACACAATAAAGGAAAAACACTGAATCAACTGACATACTTGGGGAAAAAAGGGATACATGTTAATAAGCACTGGCTAATTTTAGGATTTTATTTTTATGGACTCATCCAAGTAAGAACACGGTATGCAACACAAATCATATTAAATTGTATAAATTATGGTTCCAGCAAGTGTGTGTGTGTGTGTGTGTGTGTGTGTGTGTGTGCGTGCGCACACGCATGTCTCACCCGAGACTTCTTACTGGGCGTGTAAGCTTTGGAATTGCTGAAAATGAGCCGGACATCTTTGCAGAGCTCGATGGGAGACTGGTACTTTCCTTCTTTTAGCGTGTTGAGAACGGTTCCAAAGTCCATTGGAGAGTCAACTATTTGCAGGTAGTCCTGGGAGATGGAGACGTGAACAGAATAAGGAGTGGACGAGAGGAAGAGCAGAGGAAGAGCGGTTAAAGGAGTAAGACATTTGCGGGATTTGATGTATCAGTTTGAGTGGACAGGAAATAAAACCTTAACAAACCATCTTCTCTACCTGACTTAAGCTGTGAGTCGGGTCACATTGTTTCTCCATCACAACTTAAACCCTCATTTGGTTTGGTTTTCATTTCAGTTACTGAACGGAGAAGTCTATTCCCCGGATCAAATAATCCCTTCACCTTCAAAAAGATGCATAGCAATGTGGGCGTGATGGAAACTCACAAAGATCTAAACTCTGATCACATCCAGGAGAGTTTGTTTTGGTCTGCGGAGGTATACATGTAGGTTCACATCTTAATAAAGAAAGTACGACTACTGTTGCATATGTACCGGGTACTCCTGTAAGTCCACGGGTTCTCTGAAGGGCTCCGAGTCTTCACACTGAAAGATCAGGTCCAGCAGCTCCTTACAGCGGCCCCTCCACGCATGAGGGTCATATGAAGGCGGTCGGGTTCGCAGTTGCCGCCTATTAGGTTGACGTCCCTAAGCACAAAAATGACAATACAGCTGATATAGAACAGCCTCTTGATGCTGGATTGTGTGACAGAGGACTAACGTCTCGTGTGAAAAGTGAAAGGTAAGAGTTCAGTATGGTTTATTTTTTACTCATGTGTGGGATCATACTGATGCCGTGAGATATTCTACCTTGTGGTTCCGTGTTGATGTTCCAGGAGCGTTACTATCTTCATCCTCCTCCTCCTCATCATCCTACAAAAGAAAAAGGGGGAACAATTATAGAGATCATGTGAACTGTACCAATATAATTCTATTATTTGCTGCTCTGGAATAGAAACAAGTATTCGGTTATTTCAAATGCCAGCTGCCCTAAGGTTTCATGCCTAAAAAAAGACTTGGAACTGCCAAACTAGAGCTATAGGAAGCACAGATCACATTAATGTGACCACTGTCCAGAGCGCAGTAAATACATACTTGGTCAAAACAGATTTGAGAGCAAAATGTGACTTTTTGACTCGCTTACGGGACAGTGACTACTAGCCTAGGTTAGCAGTGTCTAGCACTAGCTGCCATCCTAGCTTTTGACTATTTGGTCATTTGGATTTGGTGTAACACAGTTGAAAACCTTAAATACCCTTTTATTCTCAGCTTAGTTTCTGTAGCCTTTGCACATTTAAAGATATATTTACTACAGGTAATTAAAACTTTTGTGTAACATGTGTAATACAGATTTCTGAATCAAATACATCTTGAGGGAGGATTAAGACGTGTGTATGAGAGTTTAAGTTTTCCATAATAAACAAATTACAAAAACAATATTCTTCCCTGTTGAAAAGTCATGCCATTATTTGAATCAGTGGATTTAAAAAAAACAACCTGTTCAGGACAATTTCAAGACCCATTGTTGTGTAAAAATTGTTCACATGCAAACACACCTCGTCTTCAGAGTCAGAGAAAGTTGCCTTCTTCATAGTTCTGTAGAGCAGCATGATGTCTGTCAGACTTTGGTCCCTGAAGAAGAAAAATAAAAGAGGACGAGAAAGCAGGAATGAATTCATATCTGACAGTGAGACCTTAAAGATTAAAACATCTTTATTTTTGAAAAAAACAAACACCAAATAGTTGTTTATGTCATCAGAGGTCCAAATATCAGTTACATTTAATGCATGTTTCTTTTTAATAAGTGAATAACATTCTGTTAATCCACTATGAAAAGTCTATTTTCTAACTTTTAAGTAATTTACATTATTTAAATTGACATTATTTTCCTCTAAAATGACATGCAGGCTTTAACATGAATGATACTGTGCATTTTAAACACTCACTTAATGAATTGCAGCATGAGGTCAGAGACGAACTTGGCGGTGGTGACGATGAATGATCCAGGCTCGTTGAATGTTTGGGCGTTGTGTTCAATGTACCGAACCTCCCACATCAGAGAGGACAGTCGTCTGAAAGGAAAACACATTTGCAGAGCACGTCTTGAGCTCTGTGTGTTACACACACACACACAAACACACACATTCTGTATCATCTGCCATCTCTCCTACTTAAACGCTAGCTGATGCGACCTACCTGTAGAAGCGGTTCACCAGCCTTTGGCGTATAGTGCTGAGGTCAGTGACGTAGGCCACCACTGTGCAGTACGTGGGGTAAGCCTGGAGGTCCACTGGAAAGGCAAATGGCGCTGCCACATCTGAAGGGTGGTAAGTTGGATAGGTGGATAGAAAAAAGACAGATAAAAGACAGGTGAAGAGAGGATTATTACTAGGATACATCAGTTGTATAGCTCAGAACCAAAACAGTTTTAAGAGGAAGAGGTAGAAAGTGTCATGATGAGGGTGAATGACAAAGGGGCTCTAGAAGGATTAAGTGTGTCAACTGTTTGTACTTCTGTGTTATTCCCCCCAAACTGTCACTAGAGGGAGCCCTCAGACCAGCTCTCTTCCACAGGGAGGATTGCAGTAATACAAAGTCTGTGCCTAATATGAAATTACATCACTTAACAGGAATCCAAGCAAGCTCCTCAGTATCTGGCTCAACGCTTTAGCGGCTTATTCCTTTTAGCATATGAGCCGCGGCTGCTGAGCTCAGAGCGGTGACTCATGTCGTATGGACTCGCGCTGCAGCCTCTTCTACAGGAAATGTGCCCTCGTGGCTTCACTCCACATGCGGTGTACGTGACATGAGCGGGCTGTTAATGCCACAGGAGGCTTGATGACGTCATACCGAGTGTGCAGAGATGGTCGATGGCTGTGATGATGCGTTCACACTCCTCTGCGCGCGTGCGGCAGCCCCATTCCCCATCCAGGGGGACGTAGAGCAGCTCCTTCTGCTCTTCTTCTACCAGCGGGACGCTCAAGCCCAACTCATCGGGGAACGTGGCTGCACAAAACACATTGTCAAAGTTTGACACCAAAAAAACTACCTTGATTTTACCTTAAGAAATTGTGTGTTTGTGTGTGTGTCAGAGTGTTTGAGTGCACGACAGTGTGGGTATGTTTTAGATAACCCACCATCATCAGGGATAGTCTCCATATCCCAAGGGCTCATCTTCTCCGTGTCTCCATTATCCCAGCTGGATGGGAAATAGTTTTGATATCAATCATCGACATTCATCAAATTGCACTCTTGTCATTTCTTTTACATATTACATAGGTGGCATGCAGTGGTTGTAAGCACTGACGTTCCTTCACCACAACCTAAAGCCGATGTGCTTGTCTGACAAGGTTTTTTCAAATTATCAGTCACCATGTTGAAAGGAAAAAGAAACAACTAAAAGATAACATGCTTATTAATGTTTCAGTTTAGAATGTCACTGTCAGAGAAAGTCGAGCGATACAAAGAAAAGGGCAGCGTGAGTCGGTGTCATTTTACATATCAAAATCACAATTCAAAAGTGTCATCCAGGATAGTTCTATCGAGCTTCTTGAACGATTGGAGCAAATTGAGGTGCAGTTAATGAGGAGGCGTCTACGGCAAAATCACAAGCAGCTATTAGTCTACATTTGAGACGATTTGTCCAAGCAGTCAAACTCTGTTTGGGATACCTTAGTCCATTAGTTCTCTTTGGAAAATCCGGCCTTGAAATCATTAATCCAAGAATTAACCAAGACTCTCTTTGTACCAAGAGACCAACTGTACAGTTGACAAAGTGATTCCTAAGTGTCAGTCTCTAAATTTCAGCTGAAATCTTTTAAGTCACATGGATCTTAATCATTATGCATTTTTTGGTAAAGGTTTCTCTTTTAATGAAGCAAATTAGTTCTGCATGATTGTCCATAAAACAAGATAAATGATTTTCTTAAGATGACATTACAATGTTTCATCCATATTTCAAGCAGCCTTCAGACATGCACTGCAGTCCGGACATTTTCCAGAACTTTTCCTGCCAGCACCCTGGTAAAATCTGCGGGGAGTGGCGCCCATGTGAGAATACAGCGGGAAAATCTCCAGGCAATATACAGCGGGCGAGTGACCGTGTTGATGACAGTAAAAAAAAACTCTGCTCTCTGCCGCTGAATGATCCTCATGTCCTGCCTCCTGCATGCTCTACCCAGATGCCACAGAACGTTGTTGTGAACCCGTCTGACTTGGACCACCTCCTGCTGCGTTTGTCATATATGAACTGAAAATGTCCAGACCCAATTTTCCAGATTTACGTCGGTCATTTTTATCACCGCCAACAAAAGGTTTCCTTCTGCTTTTATTCCTGCTTGGGTTCGACATGTGGGCTAATGCAATCTCTTTATCTGGTGATGCTACTCAGAGACTAAGAAGGAACATTTTGTTTGATTGTGTACTATAATTTAAATGTGATTAGACCTGCAACCTCACTACAGTCCGAGACGTGTTCATACCAGACATTGTAGCACTGGAACAGGCTGTCAGGGTACTGGGGCTGGTAGGGCTCCTGGCTCTCAATGGTCCCAAACCACCAGGCATCATCGATCACCGACCGAAACCTGTCGCCTACACAGACATTACAGTCTTTAAAAGAAAGAAGTGGACTTCATGAATTGAGGTAGAAAAAGTGGCATTTCTTAATATATATTTGATTCAAGTACTGCACATGTTTCTAGTTAGTCAGGCTTAGTCAGGCAAGCAATGACAAAAACTGGCTGACCTATACTCCACTGCCTCGTTCTGGCATTGTCGAACTGCTGCCGCAACACTAGGAAGTCGATTACATCAGGCATGTCGTGATATCTACACAAGAGAAACATTTACAAGTTACTATGAGAAAGCAAAGAAACACCCAAAAATATAAGACCCATATCAACAGATCAGATACAGAGAGCTTGTAGCAGCACAGTTTTATATTCTTTAACATGCTATAGCTTATGTCAACTTTATGCAGATTAAATGTTTTGCCTTTTCTTGTGTCAAGATGAATTTTTTTTTAGGAAAGACAATATTTTGATTTAATTAGGTTATTTTTTAACAATGGCACTTCAAATCAGGCACATTTTAGGGGGAAAAAGGGGAGTAAATGATTGGGAGATATGAAAAGTTACTTTAAGGATATGACACACAGCATAAACAACTGTTACTGAAGCTCACTTCATGGAGAACGATCCTCCAGTCAGTTTCCCGGTGTCAGGGTCCAGGAAGGAAAGCTTCAGGCAGCACAGTGTGGGCAAGCCCACCTCGTACTTGATACCAACTATCTTCATCAACTCCTGCTCCTGAACGACACAAAGAAAAGAACAAATACACAAGCAAGATCTTACTATGGTCTACCTATGAGGTTATTCACATTCAGGGCACAACTTTTCACTTTCTATTGACAGACATTTCTTTTCAATGTTGTGTTTATTGTGAATGGGTTGGGGAGAGTGTAAGCAATGCTACTGCAGCTTTTTTCCCATCCGAGAAAAAAGCGATACTGCAGACAGATGATTTGGCATCGCCATGCCTGGTTGTCAAACAACACACACAAAAAAGGGGGATACAGAGGAGAGCGCTGCGTTTCACACGCTATAAGCAACACAATCACAAAGATGCACATTGTGCCTGCGATGCATTAAGGTCTGCCATCCGCTCTGGAATTGCTATTTCTGCCTCATTGCACAGAAAAAGAAATGAAAAATACACAGAGTATAGAAGAAAAAATACAATCCCATAAGCTGTTTGCTTTTTAAGAAAGGTGTCTGATGGTGTTCAGAGACGGTTTTACATGGAGTGATGTAACTTTGTACTCAGCAGACATTTTTCTTTTAGTGGATGGACATTTTTAGGGGGAACCAGAGAGCAAAGCTAGACCACTGTTTGTGATAGAGAAGAAGAGTTTTGCTTGTACTTGTATATTTGTGAGGACCAGTTTGACTCTTAGACCCTACGGAGTGAGGACATTTTCAGGGTTTTAGGGTTTAGGGTTGGGGTTAGGCATGTAGTTGTGATGGTTATGGTTAAGGCAGGGGACTGAGTCGATGAGTGTCCCAACAAAGATAGAAATGTCACTGAAAATATTACACATACAAATTGTAATGTCAGATTACAAAGCCAGGTCCGACATCAAATGTGTATTCCTTTTTTATCAGAGAAGTTCACTGTGATCTTCACATTTTATGTTCTTATTGAATGACATTGTAATTTTCTCAACCGTCCGAGAATAGTTTGTCTGTGTGAAGCCTGTATTAGTTTTTGCGACATTGCTCTTCTGTGATTTTGATTACGGGCTTCTCCTCAGTGGCTGTCGGTGCACGAGGGAAGAGATAATATAAATCTACGGATACATAAGATGTAAGAGCGACGCCTCTCTTCTGAGACTCTTAAATCCATCTCTGTCAAACTCTTTCTTACCCGTAGCTCCATCTTGTGCCACGGCTGCTTCTTAGGATTGATGCTGTAGATCTTCTTCTGTTTGGCCATCTCCACGTAGGCTTCGTGTCCCTGTCTGAAATAGTATAACTGCACAAACACATGCAGCACACACACACATTTCAAATGAACAAAAGAACACCTTCATCTGTCTGGTACATTTATTGACTGTCAGGCATGTGACTCTCAAAACTCAAAAATATAAAACTTTAAAACAAATTTAAAAGACTTCTGTGGATGGCAATGTCACGTAACGTGCTCCTTGTTTTCCAACACGTCATGACCATAACAGCCTCGCGGGTTCGCTATTTCTGTTTCTGCTTCTACTCCTGTTGACATGTAAAACATGACCTGTGTTTTTGGTGTGGTGCACATGAGGTGAGGACAGTGCAACAGCGACAGGCGGCGTGTACCTCGTCTCCCATCTGGGGTATGTAAGGACATCTCCGGGGGACGGTGTCTGTGATCCAGGCAGAGGGAAGCCACTCCTCCAGGGTTAGCCCTTGCTCCTGAAGATCTGCCCTCTGAAAGACACGCAGCACCACCAGACATACTCAGTAGCCATGCTTGCATTTTCTTTTAGGTGAGGGCCAACACAGTAAGTTCTCATGTGTTTCCCCTGGTGTGATTATTTATTATCGGTACAATCTTAGAATTTTAATTTGAACACTTAACTGTAGCAGACATTTAGTTCGCTTGTCATTTTTTTCTGTCGCTACAAGGAGGAAAGTAAAATTCGGGCCAAACCTTCCTGTTCTCTTTTGGCTGCTTCTTCTTTGGTAATGCGTCGTCTTTGTCTGGCTTGTCTTTCTTTCTTTCTTTCTTCCCATCCCGCTTCTTCTCCACGTCCTCTTCGGAGCCGCTGCTCTTCTTTTTCACCTTGACGCTCTTCTTGGGCGGCTCAAGGTTGATCCCTGCGTCCGCCGTCCAGTCAGAGTAATCGCTGGAGTAGTCGCTGCAAATATACGTCACGTGGCAAAGGTTAAAACCACAGATGTGTCGGCTTGTGTTTAACGTTTTGCAAATGGTACCTGCATGTATACATGTATGTAGGAAGTAAATGATGTGGTAAACGATGTGATAAATGTGTGTGATGTCTTACCTTGAACTACTGTGGTCATCTGGCCAGGGCTCTTTTACCTCCTCTTCCTTCTCCTCCTCTGAGGAATGCCCGTTGATTTTACGTACCTCCACCTCTCCCTGAAAAAAACCCCCACACACACTATCCATTAAAGAGAGGGAATGAAACACATCATAACACAGATCCAATTTAAGGAGAGAGTAATCAGTTTTTTTAAGATAATACAGAATGATTTTCCTCATAGTTCCCACTTAAGTGTAAACCTAAATCCGAAACAAGGCCGTAGCAGCAGCAGCAGCAGCGGCGGGGTGTCTACCTCTGAGGCGCTGTCATCGTCGTCTGCTGCCTCAGCACTCTGGCGACTCGTCTCCTCCATGGCAGCACGAGTCTGATAACCATGGTTACCCTGACTCTTCCTCCCCTCATCGACTGCACACTCTGATGTGGGATGAACCTGCACAACAGAGAACAGAATAGGAGGGACAGACAGGTGATATTATACGTCTGATAGCAGAATAATGAGGAGGGCAGGAAATGAGAATAAGTAAAACAATAAAATTAAATTACGTTATGTATTTCTAGAAGTATATCTTTGTATGGACATCTGGCAGTATGCAAATTTACTCATGGTCCATCACTTGGGGGACAAGTGACATCGGACTGAACCTGACTCTGTATTTCAGAGATGTGAAGCAATCAATAAAATATTTTTAAGAGAGAAATAATCACATTTCTTTACAGTGTTCTAAAACAATAATGTCTGAAAGTGTGCGTCTGCGAATGTGGTAATTCACTTACCCTGCTCTCCTTGGGAAGGGAGTGGATGGTGCGTCTCCTCCTTTCTGACTGATAAATATTGATCTCCTCCTCCCCTTTCGCCTCACGCCAGCTCACCTGTCTCCTGCACAACAACACACAAACACACACACACACACATGATCTTAACGTGCATTGAAGCATGCACCTTCAAGACTGGGAAATGATAATGTGATATTCTACCCTCCAAAGTCTAATTTTAGGAGTGTGAGTTTTGTATGGATACTTGTAAGTGTGTGTTGTGTTTTACCTGACAGAGGCGTCCTGCAGCTCAGGGACCAGCACCCTGCGGCTCCAGGCCACCAGGTCTCCCTCTGTGGCCATCTGGCTGCGTGGGGCATTGCTGTGCATCTGGCGGACACCCTCGATCTGGCCGCTGCGACGCAGACCCACGTTGGGTGGGGAGTGCACCTCTATTGGCGAACCCACCGATCCTGTGGAGAAGTGATATCAAAGAAAGAATGAAACTAACAGCGCTTTCAGTTTCCATTCTTTTAACAGTATTAAAAGGATCCATAAAAGAATAGTAAGAAAACTATTTTTCATGATGAAGTTTCTAGCAGTGGCTGCATAGGATAGCACTTAAACAAACCTTATAAGGAGCAGTAGAAAACTAAAATAATCTGAGAAGTTGGTTAATCAATATTTTTGAAAAAACAACTGTTTTCATAATCGATTAATTTTTGTCTATAAAATGTCAGGTGAGAAAAATATCAGTCATCCAGCTTCCCAAAGCCCATTGTCACGCTTGTTTTGTCAGACTTACACGATGTTCAAGTTACTATCACACAAGAAAGAGAAAAGGATCAATCCTCACATTTGAGAAGCTGGAACCAGGAACTATTTTTTTGTTGTTGCTAAAAACAATTCATCATTTCACAAAATAGTTTTGTGATTTTTTCTTCTGTCGATGGACTACTCAATTAAACGATTGTTGGAGATGCAAAGATAGACTAGAAAATAAGTAATGATTCTAGATGACGGAGAGTCAGTTATTGATTCGTTATATTTCTCTTGATTGATTTTGTAACGAAAGAGCAGTTTCTTTTAAATCAAGTCAGTTTAAGGCACTTACTTAACATTGTGTCTGTGAATGTGAGAATGGAGCTGGAGCCACAGACACACGAGTGACTTTAATGTACTGTATGTTTCTATGTGGATTAACTGACAACAACAAAAAAGAAATCCCAAACACAGCTCTCTGAGACTCAGCTCCATTGTGTCTTATTTCACTTTTTTTAGGTTTCCTATAAATCAAAATGCTTGTTTTGCATAATTGGACTTTGTGTATGTTGCATATTTCATATGAAAACTCTTTTCTTAATTTCACAATTCTTAAGCAATTCTTAATTATGAGTATGATAATCTATGTATTATAAACGTACTGTGTAGTGTAATTGTGCAAATTCATCATTATCTGGATTAACATAGTATTTTGCAAATAATTCTCAGCTGGTTTTAACCTGGGTCAGATATAAGTGGAGTTTGCCACATACAAGTGACAGTTCATAAGGCTTCAATATTTTGTCCTGAAAACAAATATTTGCACACCATGTATATCCCACTGTTAAAAAAAAGCTGCCCACACTACAATAGCACGACCTTCCTATCACTCCTACCTCTGCCAGCCCGGCTGTTACCAGCTGCAGACACAGGGGCTTCGTTTGTTCCCAGCCTTTGGTCTTGTTGCTGCTGCAGCCTCTGAATCATCGTATCCAGAGGACTAGGACCGTCCACCGCCTGCTCGCTCACCACCTGGTTCAGGCCTGGCACAGACAGAAACGGAGCGAGAGAAAGAGACTTTAAAAGGTGAAAGAGAAACAGTGACGAATCTGGTCAAATCGAATACGTTTGAAGTCCGACGGGCATCGCAGTTGCAAAGATATCGCCGCCTGCCAGCTGAAGGCTCCTACGCTGCATACGTGACAGTGCTGCACAGAAGAAAAGGGCCGTGGGGTTTCCCCAAAATCCTTCAGAGGCACCTCAATATCCAGGAAGCTTTTAGAAAGCTGACAGCAGGACAAGGTCAAGAAATGCCATCCTATATACTGAAAAGCCCAAAACTTCAGAGCCTGTTGCTACCTCCACCTGATTCCACTGTGCAACACTGATGCTTTTTATTATCTACTGATTGTTTATGTTCACATTCCTGCCAAGATTTTAAATTGCTCTTCAATATTCTCTCATTACGCACATTTGAGACCCGATAACTTTCTTGTCAGGTAATGAGTTACAAGAGCCATATGATCGGCTTGTCATGGGTTTCTTTGATCAGCTGACGGATGAGCTCCGACGAGACCTCCAGGTGAAGATCTGATCTGGCGGTGTTCAGGCAGACGAGGGCCGAATCCCGCTACAACTCCCATCATGACCCCCAGAACGTGAAGAGGCGACACAAGCCGCGGGTCTGATTTCAGCCCCTGTACCTGAGGAAGTGACGCCCATCTGCGGGATCAGCTGCTCGTCCCTGCAGCCCTCCCTGCCAGGCACGAGCCGCTGGTATCTGGGAGGGTGGGGGTTTCCGTCCACGTCCACCAGGAAAGGAGGGGGCATGAGGTGCGGCGCCTGCTGGGTCTGCTCATCCAGCACGTAGTTGTTGGCGTCCCGGATCAGCGGCCGATAGTCGGTGTGGAAGAACATCTGGTCCGCTATCTGAAAGCACAGGTGGAAAGTCACGGGTACATTCTAAAGCTGTCTATTTGTTTTTCGTTGAGGATCTGAGGACATTTGTCCCTACTGATAAAATCCGTCACTCGAGTTGTTGTTCAATGTCAGGTATGGATACGTGTCCCTGCCTCTTTACCTTGTCGTACTTGCTGCTGGAGCCAAAGCCAAAGATGAGCAGGTGTCCGTGGGAGTCTGTGGCTGCGAAGTGTTGCCCATCTGGACTACATTTGCAGTCAAACAATGCCCCGTGTCCTTGGCCCTCAATCTATCCACAGAGAGGAAGAAATGCGGATGAGGAGAAGATATAGTGTCCGCTGTAAATAACACTATTACTCTACCTGGGGGGGATTTGAGGCAACTGTAGCAGTCATATGACACGGACACAGTCAATGTCAAATTTCTGCTAAACAAAGTCATAGGCACTATTCAAAGAGCTATACATGAATGTCACATAAGGAGTTTTGGTCTACAAAAATTTCTTTAAATAATAAACCAAAATAATGCATTCAAGATTCGGAAAATGATCAGGTATTTTTTTAAGATGTTTTGCATTTCAGGCCGGCAGCATTTCACATTTCAAGCATCAATTGTGAAATAGACAGAATATGATGGGCAGCAAGAAAACTTGAGGTATATTCTGACAAAACAGAGAACCAGTTGAGCGGCTGCAGAAACTGAAACTAAAGCGTTCTGACCACAATCTGCCTGTTGCATCTAGTTGTACTGTGGGTTTTCCCCTTCACTTTTTACACAACAGCTCCCATTCAAACACCATGATGAAAACACCTTTGTCCCTTATTCATCAAATAGACTCTGTATCTGGCCAACCTGAGGTACTGACTCTAAATCTCCCTCTATTTGGGTAAACGCAGGAGGGGCACAGTTGACCGAGGATAACGGCAGCAGCAGCAGCAGCAGCAGCACAGATAAAACAGCGTCTAATAGAATAAGCGGTGTGAACTGGTTCAAACACCCCCCCTCACTGCGGAGGATACACGATGCGGTGGGTTGATTAGCAACTCAAGTTGTCTGCCGGACGCGGGCAGGCTATGCACCGTTAAAAGGAATAGTTCTGCGTTTTTGGAAGTTCACTTTCTTGCATTCTTGCTGAGTCATAAAAGAAGACTGTTATCACCTGTAATGTCTGTCTGTGGTCTACCAGCACTTGTAGCACTTAAAGCTCACGACGTAAGAAATAGTTTGGCCCCCATTAAAAAAACAAACATTTTATCATTATTGCAGCCGAGAGGTGCTGGTAGATTGTTGCTAAACATTTCCTTCTGCTTCCAGTCTTCATACTAAGCTTTACAGGGTAGACACGAGAGTGTAATCTATCTTCTCCTCTAAAAGTCAACCACCACCTGAGTAACAATTTCCCAAAATACTGAACTATTCTTTTTAGGTTTCAAACTGAGATTCAGGCCTCTTCACACGGTTTGTGTGAGGAGGCTGTTCGCTCTCCGTGATCACCGACAAGATTTGGGCGACCGACCAGCTCCCCGAGTGACTCACTTTGTTTTCTGAGACTGTGATTACTGCCATCCTTGGTTACCATAGAGACGCAAGCAGGAAATACGACGGCAGCTTTGACAATTAACGCGCTAGATGAATATGTGCAGCGCCATGTGCACATGAGTTCGCGGCGTCATTATTTCTCTCCGTGCTAGAACTCGTGCCCATGGCCACACATAATGAATTGGATGATAGAGAATTTGCTCACCGTGATTGAGGTGAGAAAGTGAGACAGTGCCGAGAGAAAGTGAAAGCACAGAGGGAGGGGAGGAACAGTGGGTGAGAGGGGAAAGCGTGCGAGACGAAAAGAGTGACACTGGGAGAGGAAAGGGAAAAGAATATGTGGTGGGAAAGCAGCTAATACAAAAGGAATATTATTTAATGAAAAACACATATCCCTGAAGTGCAGAGCAAATAGCGTCTAACAATGTTTATCCTCGTATCTTTTTGGTAATTCACTGCATATGAAAACATGACAGCATGTCACACGAGAGGGGGAAAAATGCATTAGGACCTTTCACACCGGACAGAAAACCCACAAACATCTGGCTTTTGTCTTCCGTGGGAAAGGGCACAAGCGGGATCCACTAATATTCAACCATTTTCTTGCGCGATTCTATGACTTTCCAAAAAACTTTCAAAATTCCAGATGTTAAAATAGCATAGGGATTAGTGTTCGACCGATTTATCGGCCGGCCGATGTTTGCGTTTTTTACGTGTATCGGCATCGGCCGATGCGCGGCTGCTACGTTCGCCGATAGTTTTTTTTGGGAGGGCAGATCCAGTCGCCTATCGGGCCCGGCCCCGCTCTCTCCGGAACCATTTACCCAGCGCCGTTGCGGTGCCTCTGCCCTAGGCTGCCGCGCGGCACGCCCGCCGGGTACCCAACTCTCCCCTCTCCTCCAGAGAGCGGGAGGGGGATTCAATGTCTCCCACCCCGCCGCTCCTCCTCCAATAAAAAAAATCTGTATCGGCATCGGCCCTAAAAAATCTGTATCGGTCGATCCCTTATAGGGATGTCTATTATTTTAGAGTTAGGGTAGGTGTGTTGCAAGTGACACACCAGGGGGAAAAGAGAATCAAAAAATAGAAAAGCAAACTTTTCAACTGTCAATCTTTTATCAGGTTCACTCATGTTGAATAATAAAAAAAAACATTTATTTTGGTGTAAAAATTTAAACTTCAGCGTGAATGTGGCCAAAGAGAAGTCAGACAGACGGTGACAACGAGAATCTTACCATGTTGAAGTAGGAGCGGATCTTGACCCCTCTGGCCAGGTCCCACACGATGCAATTCCCATCATGCCCCGCCGAGAAAAGGATTCTTGGGTCAAAGGGGTGCGGCTCCAGAACGAACACCTCATCCTCGTGACCCTGTCATGAGACAACATGAACATCTGGATTAAGACAATCCTAAAAAAATGAAATAATAAAGGCAGATTAAAAAAAATCTGTGGTGTTTGTTTCTTAAAGGACTCTACCTGTGATGTTTTAATTAAGCAACAATGCATTACTCTCTCTGCGAGTGTATGTAAATGCACACTGACATCCAACATGTTATAGTCAGCTACAATAGCACAAGTGTTTTAATTCAAGAAACAATCATATGATGATTTTACCAATGTCAACTATTGCTTTTTCTTGTCCGTCTGGGTCTATATGCAATGTTTTCAAGACAAAAATCAAATGTCCCACGTCTTTGCTTCAACATCCAAAAATAAGGAAACTGACGGAAAACAAATAAATCTGTGCAAAAATCTGTGATGACACTGCAAACTAGCAAGCATGTTTGCTGTTGTGGAACATTTACATTAGGTATTACCAAACTATTTAAAGCTCATCTTAGCAACAACACATGGAAAGTGTGAGTGAACTGTAATTAATTATCGAATTCATGCTCGTGTTTCCCTTTTGACTTTTTTTACTCGTGAGTCTGAGTTTGTGAGTGGACGCGTTTGATCGCTGCATACCATCAGGACGTGAACGAGGTTCCCCGTGGTGGAGTTCCACACCTTCAGCGTCAGATTGTTGGCAGCCGTGATCACCGTGCCGTCATGGCGATCCCACGCCACCATGGTAACCTTCAGCTTGGTCACCTTGTCTTCCAGCGGAGGAGGGTTGTACTTCCTGTGGGGGAGGATGTTTAATTTTACTTATTTAGATCAGTCTGGTTCATACGCAGAAATAAAACTAGAGAGCAAATCAAAGAAATATTGTAAAATGGTAAAAAAAAAAAAAATGGCATAAAAAATGAAAGAGTGGCAAAGTTGGTAATATTGATCAAAGGGATGCACCTGATCATTCTCGTTCTAAAATGTCATCTGTTATCCTCAGTCCTTTTTTACATAATTAATGAGGAGCAAGGCAATCTCACCTTAGACCTTATCTCTCTTCAGTTTATTCACAACGTGGGCTGCTTAGCATATATACTGTGAATATCAGCATATCCAAAATATTTTCTATTTTCTTATGTATTTCCCTGACTCTGTACTTTTCAGATTAGTAGACAGTTACATGCATCAGTTAATTAATAGTCTGATCATTTATGTCCATGTATTCTTCCACTATTTATAAAATTGTCTAAGCTGCAATCATCGCAAACCAGCGACAGATTCTCACACCGTAAATAACTGGGTTATCTGCATTTATTATCATTGTCTCGTGTTTGTTGTGTTCATTCGCGCAGTAAAGATTTAAATAGCCTGTGAGCATCATTTCCATTCATTCACAGTCAGTGATGCCCGCAGTCGATCCATAATCTGTCTGGAGGCAATCGGCTAATCAATCACTGTCCCACAGGTGTGAAAGTGTTGCTTTTTCTAAATCAATTATTCATGTTCTTTACATCACGAAGCAGCTCACACAGCTATGAGTAAATAAATGCGGATGTATGATTGAAAGTAAAACATTTTGCTGGTGGTGCAGAGGGACGTTAGTCTCTGCTAACAATTGCTAAATGAATGTATTTACTTCACGCCGGAGAGACGTTTTCAGCAGGGATTCCTCACATACAATAGATCTGGGACTTTGTTATTGATTTTTGTGAAAATTTAGCCTGACATTATAACCCGCAGGACCGTCCCGGCCCACTGCTCTGAGCTCAAAGCACCACTGCGCCGGTGGAAAAGCCTGACTCTGAGACACACACACACACACACACACACACACACACACACACACACACACACACACACACACACACACACACACACACACACACACACACACACACACACACACACACACACACACACACACACACACACACACACACACACACACACACACACACACACACCCGGGTAATTTGGTCTGCATGTCCAGCAGAATGCTTCTCCAGCCCTGAGGCTGCAGCTGCCAGATCCGCGCTGTACCATCCCTGCTGCCGCTCACAAACCTGCAACACACGCAAACACAGATTTGTAATCAGGCAGCAACTAAACCGTAAATACAACTTGGTTACAGCTCTCTGCAGCAGAATGGCTGCTTTCATCTGCACACATCAGTAGAATAATAATAATTGTATGTACCCCCCCCCTCCCCTTTGCATAGACAGTCTACCTCCCTCACTGCTGAGATTACAGCAGCCCAGAGGAATTAAAACTGAGCTTGTTTTTTCTGCAAACTCTGTCGGTGTGTGTGTGTGTCTGTGTGTGAGAGAGAGAGGGAACATGTATTGAAGCATGTACCAGGAAGTAAGTAAAAGTGGCGTTTCTGCTGACATTATCAAGTCACGTTACAACACCCCAAGGTTCCATAAAGAACAAACAGCTGCAAACTGCATCAACTATGTGGCTCACACAAAACACACAACCTGCACAAACGTACCTGTCACTGCAATGTGAAAATTGGATGCTGTCCACTTTGTCCTGGTTGAGAAGATACAAAAACTAAAACATTAGAAAAGTCAAAACAGCGCATTTCTTCTGAAAGTCTTAAAAAAAAAACTGACACTGTGGTTGTGTATTACAAACAAATGTCTATTTTCTTTTTCAGGAGCTTTCACACCATCTCACTGCCTTCCCCAACCGGTGGAGTCATGCTCAGTTGTCATGGAGCAGCTCTCTACAATAATATCAATGACAATCTTACAATCCAGCTGCCGAGGAAGACCATGAGATACAGTTGAAAGATGTTTTGGGGAAAAAAACAAAAGTAAGCAGACTTTTGTTTTGTTATTTTGTATTTTGTTTTTTCGCAAAAACAATGTATCCTATATTTTCACAAACAACCTGTAGACAGATGTGAATTCTTTTTTGATGATATTAGTGGATAACGATTTTCAAACAATAACAGGTCGTGTACAAGACAAAGAGATCAACCAATGCCTAAACTAGTTGATTAATAAGTCAAAATTATATATTTTAAGCATCTTACTTTGACATACAGTTTCTTTAAAGCAGTTTCTGTAAAACAAAAAAAAGGCATTTTGATGACTCACTGTATGCGACTCGAGTTCAGAGATCTTCTCTGGTTGGCCTAAACCAAAGTAGTACACCCTGATGATATGATCCGTGCTTCCTGTGGCGAGGAACATACCACCTGGAAACACATACAGGATTAGAATCATTTATGTTGCCCTATTGCGCACATAGATTAGTTTACAATACTTTAAAACACAAATCCTTTTAGTAATAATTTCTGTATATTTACTTTCTATTCCATGCCTGGGGCACAATAGCATTACAAAATCTACATATTCCAGTATTTTTAAGATAAATAATAGAATACATAATGTGAATGTACACTGTAGATGTATAATACTAATTTTCTTGTATTTTCAAGGGCTAACTCTGCAAACCGTGAAGCCATTTATCAAATGTCAATAATGTTCAATGACATCTCGAGACATAAATACACTCTCGACCAATGTGAAGCACACTCATGCCACATTTACTGACAGGCAGCAGCCACCACTCAAGTGCGGCTGTGCGCTGTGGCGACTCTTTAGTTAATCTGGGCTAATTGTGCACTTTTGTTTTAGTCCCCTTTCCCCCGCTGCAGGTGTGGAAGCATGCATGAAGATCAGAGCGCGTTGCCTTCACCTGCGCTGAAGGATGAGCAGATCATCTGGACGCCGGGCCTGGAGCGCTCCGTGAACTTACTGGGCCTCTGACTGGACATGATAACAAGACCAGACGTTTATTGTTAAAGTAATGTGAACAATCATTCCTGCCTGAATATATCTGTATGTCTTAAAGAGAGTTCGAGACACAGGTGGGCAGGTTTTGCTGAATTAGGATCACAATTACACATTGTATTACTTGGCATATTCAGCACCTAAACCCAGGGCGAGTTATGAAACGATGCACTCCATAATCAAATCCACAATAAACAGAGTTGAAAGTGAAAGTAGTCATGTAGCAAAGCGTCAGTGTAAAAACATCCAAATCTAACTAGTAGTTTAGATCAATACAAGACTAAATAATGTACTGCATAAGATAATAATACATATCCGTATTGTCAACATACCACAGAGGATTAAGAAAAAGACCCCAGAATACTATGATTTTTACCAAGCAACAAACATTGCTGTTTTCAAAAATACACAACAACGATGTCATTGGAAAAGGTGCGGATTGCCCTCGTGCAGGTGACACGTTGCGAAGCGGCGTTTTTTTTTTCCCGGTTCTCACCAAAACTTTAGCGTCCGCGCGTCCCACTGCCAGAAGCAGATGGTTCCGTCAGCTCCGGTAGAGGACAGGTAGCGCTTGGAGCCGCAACAGAGAGGAGAGAACTGCAAAACATAAACCGACGAAGAGGTTATGGCGGATCATTGTCGACACTCTAATGATGCTGCTCCAAACACTACAGCAAAAAATAAATAAAAGGACGATTAACCAGCATACGATTGAAAATAATTCACAACGCAGGGAGAGGTGAGAGATGCACAGACAAACAGAGAGAGGCCATCGCAAACACCGTGGGTGATCAAACAGCACAGATTCACAGGGCAGGAAATGTTCTCAAAGTGTCTTTATTTATCTTACCAGCGTTGCTTATTAGTATGTATCATAGATTTCCATCGTTATCCAAAGTCTAATTTACAAGCATATCATATTCATAGCTGGATACAGTCTTCTACAAAAAGTTTGAGTACTAACAACTGCAGTGCCCACATAGTTCAGGAAAATTACTCAGCCTTCAAAAAAAAAAAGAAAGAACATTAATTAATAAACTGAACCGATGCCCTGTTTTTGTTTTTTTAATGGGAATTCTGAAAATAAAAAACAACAACACCTGCCTCATCCATTAATGAAGCACACAATCTTTTAACACCATTATGCAGACAACTGACGGTAAAAATGAGTCTGCTCACGGCAACAACGTTCATTTTAATCAGTCACCCATATGTTGGAGGTTTGTTCTCGACCGGATTTACTGTATGTAATTTGCAAATCAACAGTGGACTGCAGTAAAGCTTCAGTTGCTCATAATCTAAATGTAGTCCCCTGGCTCTCGCAATTCTACAAAGAATATTTTTTGCAAAATGCTTAACAAAGACTTCTCAAATGAATTATCCATGACGTAGGTTTATCAAAAGGTCATCCAAACTGGTTGGATGAGGGCGTGAGGCTAAGCATTAAAAAAATATTGTTAGTGGCTTACAGATCCTCTGTTTGGGCAAAGCAAATAGACGATCGTCCTACCTGCAGCGAGGTGATCGAGGCTGCGTGTCCCTCCAGGACAGCCAGCGGGGCGCAGGTCTGCAGGCACCACACTCTGATGGTCTTGTCGCAGGAACCGGCGGCGATCATTGTGTTCTCGTAGCTGACGGCCATGTCGGAGATCTCGGCGGCGTGGCCGCGCAGCGTCGCCAGCAGACGTCCGTCATCTGTGCCCCAGATCTTCACAAGACAGTCGTCCGAGCCCTGAGGGAAATAAAAAAGAGAAAAAGTCAAACATGGCTACCAGATGTGAATGAAGACCGGCAGTTTTAGATAGTTTTGAGATGTGGCATGTCTGCTTCTGAGGCACACTTTTATATATTTAACATATTTTATATGTTCAAAAAGACCTTTTGAAATCTATCTGAGCACGACTGAACACAAACAGAAGAGAGGACGAGCGTCTTCTTAACCACAAATAGAGACGAGTCGTCTGCCGTGTGACAAGAAGTGACAATGGACGTTTGAAGGCACCAGACTATCAAACCATTTGACTGATTTGATTATTACCAGTAAAGAGAATTACACTGCAACTGTCATGTAAACACCTTCACCATATAATGTAAATAAGTCACATGAAGCATTTTCCCAATAAGAGGCTAATCACTACCGTGGTGTGACGATAAGAATATTGGTCTTTTGATTCAGTATCATTCAGATGCAAAGTCCCATTTGTATAGACAAAGAGCAGCTCAGCTCTCCGTGGTGGAAAATTGAATTAAATACATTAACAACTTAAAGTGCACTAAGTAAGAACACTGTTTGTTATGAATGTCTTTCTGCACACTGGTTAAACAAAGGTACTGACTCGCTACCCAGAAGAGCTGATATTTTTCACACCACTGCGAGACTGACTGGCCTGCACAGTGAGTACAACTCGCTCCGACTGAAATAAAGCAGAAGTACATTGAAGAGGATTACAGTCAACTCGGACTGTAGAGGCAGACAGAGTGTGTCGGCCGACAGAGATGGTGTGGGTTTCTAGTAAGAAGAACTGTCCTCTTAGAAGAATATATTTATTTAGAGTCACGCAAAGACGCAAAGCAATGCAAGAACAGAAATAAGGACAAAAGAAATACATTAAGAAAAAGGACAATGAATAAATGTTTAAACTTTCAGATTTTTTATTGAATTTCGGAGGCAGCTCCTTAAACATTCTTTAATCTAGATTAAAAATTTTCGATAAAGACATTAGTAGGGCAAGCGGGAACTCAGATATGAATTTCTGGCTGTGATCCAGTTTGCCATGCGGAGGTTTGTAATTAAACAGAACAATTAGTGCCTTGATTAGTAGCTCAAAATAATTTCTAAAACCAACAGGTAACCAGTATCATGTAGGGCTGCAACGGTTTTTATATTTTAATAGCATATTATGTATCACATATTTCTACTATTATTATTATAGTCCCATTCACACATATTCATACAGCTCTTCTATACACACATCATTCACACAATACCAGGGCGGCGGTCAGGGGAAAGTTAAAGTTCAGTGTCTTGCCAAAGGACGCCGGAGGATTCGGGGATCAAGCCATCGACCGTCTGGTTAGTGGGCGAGTCGCTCTATCCCCTGAGCCACAGCTGCCGATATTATTTGGGCCCGAACCACAAACAAGTATGTGTTTTTATTATCAGTTAAAAAATTGAGTTAGTATTCACATTGTCTACTTAAGTACAAATACTAATACCAAACTGTAAATGTACCTAAGTAAAAGTCCTGCATTGAAAATATCAATATTTAAGCATTATAATAAAAAACATACAAGTATTAAAAGTAAATGATATCATTAGATCACGATTACTCATGAATTAATGTAAGGACTTTGATAATTATAAAATATTAATTATGGATTAGTGTCATTAGTGATTCATTTTTTTGTTCGTAAAAATTCTGAAAATGGTGAGAAACATCATCACACATTCTCCAAACAATAAAAAAACAACAAAATAGCATCCGATTTTACTGTACAGGTTACAACCGAGCCATCTGATGCTGTCCGCACCTTTAACTTTAACCACACACACACACACACACACACCCGTGTTGGGATTGTACCCAAAGTAAAAACTGGTAACCCTGGTGTCAGCGTGCTAAAACTGTGTGTCATCGTGTGATTGAAGGTTTGAATTCAAATAAGCGCCTGGTTTGTGCAGAAAATAGACAAAATCATACATCTGCACGGACTGATTGTCAGCATTCAACTTCAAATCAAAATCAATCATCTCTGACAAATAAGGGGGTCGAGCTCCGTTGAGAACATCAGATTAGATTACAGTTATTTGGTTAAAGAACATGCCGACGCATGCTATCAGCATCCACATAGATTTTAGAGGAAATGTGAGCTAACCCCCTTCTTGAAATAAAAATCTAAATCACTTACTTCATCACCAGTAGAGCAGAGTGTTACTGGAAGTGTTATTTTCTGTGGACTGATTAAAACAACCAGGTCTTTTTAGATCTAGAAAAATCCTAAGGACAAACCAAAGCTGTGACAAGACGGACAGAGCTCGAGACTTGACAGAAACTTTCTTTGTATCTTTTGATGTGAAGTTGTGTTAGCTAGTCAGCTGCAGGCACAGGCGCAAACAGTCCACAGCAGCTTTGTCCTTCCTAGTGGCCATGACAATGAGCTCCCAGCCATCTCTACAGCTATATTACCCAAATCAATATGGCCGTTTGCCAATCAATCAAAACCTACTGTACATGCATTGATCACTCATGATCACGGCAAATGTTTAGTGCAAAGCTATCGAGTCAATTATCAATCCTGCCACTGCAGCAAAGCCCGAGTTCAAAAAACACAAAGACTGAAGAGATCCAAAAATAAGAAAATATATAAATAAAAATGATCTTGTGATGAAAGGAGACAGCGTGAAAGAGAGAGAGAGAGAGAGAGAGAGAGAAAGAAAATGAGCTGAGAGGAAGAAAAAAAGAGGGAGAAGGAGAAAGTGAGTGAGACTAAGAACGAATTTTAATTCTGGCACTTAGCCAGCGCCTCGGAGGAAACATTTTCTCCAGTTATGATGAGAAGTAGCGAGGAGAAGAGGAGGGGGGAGAGAGAGGAACAAAGGAGAGGCAGCGCAGGATAAGGCAAGAGGGAGAGGAAAAAGAAAGAGAGAGAGAGATAAAGGGAAAGGAGAGACAGAGAGAGTCAATCGACCCCCCCACCCTCCCTGTCAGCAGACAGCCATTTTTAGAGATTTAAGGAGTGAAGGCTGAAAATGGTGAATAGCAGCAGGCAGTGTTTGACTCAGGAATCCAAACAGAGGGAAGGCCACATTAAAATCAAGATGATCTCATTGTTTGCTTAATATTTGACACGTTGCCCTCGTTGCATCGTGAACACAACCACGGAGAAAGGGAAGCCAGCACTGCATAACACACACGAGAGAGAGATCCAGAGGGCAAAGGTCAGCTTCCCCCTCTTTAAGAACACAGCAGTTCCTTGTTTCCCTTCTTTAAAACATGATCGCCATCATAAAGCGGTGTGAGTGTTTCTCTCCTGCAGGCAGAATTCAGTTGTAGCCGTGAGTCATTAAGAGAAAGTCCCCACCCCCCCGGTGAGGTAAACAGTAATTACCTCCTGCAAGAACTGTTACGACGGGGACTACAAGCGCGCGGTCATCTCGGTGAGCAGAAGATGTCTTGTGACAGTCAGACACGTAACAACACAATGGACAAGACGTGACTCTAAACAAACACAGAGCCGACGCTATCGCACGACAGTGAGTGTCAGTGAGGTCCATTTAAACAGGCAGCACACCAAAAAAAAAAAGAAAGCCTGCAGCCGTACCGTGAAGATGCGTCGCCCCGTCCTGTCGAAGGTGACGCAGTACACGGACGACAGGTGTCCCAGGATCCTCTTGTGCATCTTCATGTGCTGGTACACGGCGGTGGGCACCAGCTGCCGGAGGCGGTAGGAGCCGTTCAGTCGGCGGCCGTGGCTCGTCTCCACTGGATGCACAGAGAGAGGACGCACACATCGGTAAGACGGGCATGATATACGCGGAGAAGACGGCAAACCAGTGAGTGGAAGCGCATTTGTTTAAAGCAAGGGGGGAAAAAAAGAAAATGGCCAAAAACACCCTGAGAGCGAATTCAATTATGACACTACTGTCAAATGAAGAAACCTATAGACGATCTGACACATGGGAAGTTTAAAAAGGAACAAACAAAGAGGAAAACAGGGCGAATGTTTTTCTTCTTCGTTTGGAAAATTCAAGGTTTCTCTTACTTACCAATATTAGGGGGGCTGCCATAGATGATCGGCGGCTCCGGTGGTCGGCCACAGTGAAGTGCGGCCAGTGCTGAGCCCTTCCACACAACATGCTTGCAGCCTGGAGGAAGAAAAAGTCAAAAGAAAACCATTACAACACATTATACAGATTCTATTCTTAGCCCTGGATTCTTGTGTCTTGCCTGTGGGAACTTTTCTGTGTAAAGCTCCACTTGTGTTTTCCTCGAAATGAATGGATTTATATGATGTCTGAAATATGTGGTAAGATAATATCTGCAGGAGAAATAATTTTTACATGTGCTTACACTACAGTGGCCCGGGTGCCAAATGTACTTGTATACACACTCACTCTTGCTGGTGCGGAGGAGATTCTGCCTGCCGGCCCCCAGCAGGCTGCTGAGTCCAGGCACGCTGGCAGGGACCTCCCCCTCCAGCAGCGGACAAACTCTGGAGCAGACCTGCAGCAGGTGGTCTGGACTGACATGCCTGCAGAGCTTCACCTGAGCAAAAAGCAAACACACACCGTTTGTAATCCGACCGATATGACAAAACTGCACTCAGAGCAAGGTGAGATGTTAAAAAAGGGAAAGAAATGTGTACACGCTTTGCAAAATGCCGATGCATCAAGACGCCAAACACTTAACATTTTCTGTTGCTCAGCAGAGACCCTGACGATGGTGGCAAGGAATAGAAAAGCTCCCTTTAAGAGATAACATGGGGCCACATCAAATCTGAAAATCTAAAAAACTATCTGATACTTTGGGGGTTATTGAAAATAAATTGTAGGTCTTAATTTAAAATAAAAAAAACAGGCTGGCAAGTAAAAAAAAGAAAAGAAGGAAAAGAGTAGTTGAGGATTTACAAGCAACTGTGGTCCATTTAGTTTTAAATACTAAATGATATGTATTTTTTCAGAACCAAAACACAAGGTCACCGCGTCTCTTTTCAACACAAAAAAAATGAGTATGAATAATTTGAAAATATTTAAATGATTACAGTTTTTTATTGAATAAAAAGATATCTGAAAAGAAATGGAGGCTAAAATGTATAAATTATACGGTTTATCTTTTAAATGGATATGGATACAGTTTAAAAAACAGCAGTATACAACAGCAGAGGAGGGGGCGTGGCACACAACACAAGCATGAAGCAGGATGACAGCCACACTGCTAAAAACGTTTGCGTGTTTGTGTGCGTGTGTGTGTGTGCGTCTGACACACTCCTGCATGGCCTACTTCTGACAAAACACACGCCTGAGCGACTGGAGTGGGAGCTGCACAGCACATGACGAGAGAGAGACAAAACATGCAGCGCAGCCTTTATTCCGGGACTGTTTTAAATTGATTAATTTAAATTAGACACGTGGAAAATAGGTTTGTCTCAGACGCATCACATTTAAATATCCGGACTGGGTCAAACAAGCCTGAAATTAAACAATTACAATTACCTCACTCAGACACATTTTCTCCATTCCTTTATTCCTTTATCTGAACACACACACACACACACACACACACACACACACACACACACACACACACACACACACACACACACACACACACACACACACACACACACACACACACACACACACACACACACACACACACACACACACACACACACACACACACACACACACACACACACACACACACACACAAATTAATGGACCCTTAATTGCTTTCAACATCTTGCTGGTTCAGAGACGTGATCAGTGTTTCCAAGCACATATCAGCGCAAACTCCTCTCTTCAGGTTCAGACAGAGCCATAATGAACACACACACACACCACCGGGAGTAATGTGCAACAACAATTTGCTCCATTTTGCTTGCTTCTGCGGGATAATGGACACAACACCGCCTCAGCCTCAGCACCACCACCAGAGAGCACATGGTCCTGCACATGATGTGTACAACTATCACCTTACACATTTTGAAAATCCATAAATATCTTTCACCGAAAATATTATCGTCTCCAACATATGTTTATAACGTTATTAAAATCCCCAAAATTATTAAATTTGCTAATAATTAATACAAAAATATGTTTTAATAATAATAATAATTTATGTTAATATGTTGATGGTCGTAGTGATGACAGGTTTTCATTTCGTTCCAAAAAATAGGCCTATATTTCCATGTGAGTTGTGCTCCTGATCAACTTTACATGCGAAATGAAAAGAATCGCACGTCTAATTAGTCCGCCTTCATTAATTAGCCACAATTAAAACTGTTATTAATTATGACAATATCATTGCAGTCTGGCTGCCCAACCCCCTTTCTGCACGAGCCCAGGCATCGACCTCACACCGCTGACAAAACAACCGCGATCCACCACCGCACACATTCCTCTCTTCTTCTTTTTTTATCCCTCTTAACATTTGTTCTAATAATTAAAATGAATATTATTTTTTAATAGAGGGCTTAGTGCACAATAGACAGGAGGCAGGCTTGAACGGCTGGGGAAGGGAGGAGGAGGGGGGAGGAGGGACGAGTGAGCCAAGCAGGAAGAGAGATTTTTTAAAAACACACACACACACACACACACACACACACGCAGCTAGAAAGAGAGTCGATCATTTCTTAAACGTAAAGATTGACATCGAGCCGCACTACACGCGTCCTCGGTGTCCACGTGTCTGCCTCCGTGCACATGGGAGGAATCGTGCGTTAAATCGCAGGTCTCTGTGGCTCATATAAGCCAGGGGTCGTGATTTTTATCCATTTTTAATCTTCAATAAAACTTGCAAAATTAAAATGAATAAAGAGATGGGGATCTATACTTCCAGCAGACGGGCTTTGGGGAAATGTACAGGCGATGGATGATGAATTCTCTCCACGCCCCCCATGCGTAAAAGGCGCTTTCCCAGACGAGCCCCCGTTTGTTTACACGACAATAAAATTTAAAAAAAATCACAGATCTGCTCAACGTTACCTCGCATCTTCACACCGGAGGATGGGATCTTCCCCTTTCCACCCGAGCCCGGACCTCAAACTCCCAACCCCACAACAACTGCTCTCCAACAAGGGGAGTCCACGAGCTGCAGCAGCAGCAGCAGCAGCCCCCTCCTCCTCCCCTTCAAATGGGAGCTCCAGCTGCAGGTTTACTGTACATGCTGTTTATGTTCTCCTCTAAAAACACACACACACACACACACACACTCCAGTTTTCTAACTCTTGCCCCCCTGTGTGTCCCCAGCCCAGGCACTCGAAACGTGTGCTTCTTGCAGGACAAGGGCGCCTCCATCTCCCTCTCTGTGGCTCGTGGCGCAGGGAGTCCCTCCTCCGGATCCTGGCGCTCCTACACCACAACACTCATGACGTATCAACATTTCTCACACACAACTCTTGAAACCTTTAGGGCAACGCATGGCACCAAACTCGCACTCGGGGCCGGGACCCCCCTCTTCGGGTTGGCCCCCACCAAAACCAAGAAAAACGGCCCCAACTTGATGCCAGCTCGCCCTGCAAAGTCGTTTCTTTTCTTTCTTTTTTTTTTTGCCACCTGATTTAAAAATTGCGGGAAATTCAATTTTTATTTTGCTCTCTAAAAACTTTTCCTTCAGTTATAGAGCACCCTTACCAAATTCTCGTAGGTCCCGGGGTGTTCCTGCCCCGTCCAGTCCAGCCTCTTGGGCAGCAGCTGGGGTGGAAAAACAGTGTCGAGTGTGATCATCCAGTTCATAAACGTGTCGAGTGGTGTTTTAAAACATCCAATGATGAAAAATCAGAGTGAAAAGCGACATCACGGAGCACAGTGCAGGGGGAGACGCATCTCCCTCGCACTGCTGACTGCTTACCTCCTTCTCCTCCACCTCCCTTATCAGGGTCTGAAAACAGGATACAAATGCAAAATTACACCCCGTGACAATTTCGCACATATCGCGGATTAGCCCGAAAATGCATACAAACCAACCTCGGCTGCTTTTTGACACGGTCCAGCTTCTAGAAACCGGGCTATTAGGAAGTAGAGTTCTGGTGTGGTTGGAGGGAGAGAAGAGGACGGGAGCTGCGTTAGAAGAGGGCACCGAGGGAAACTGGGGGGGGGGCGATATATTAACACAACCGTGACACATTATCCGATCTCCTCTACTCACCAGAAGTCAACTGCGCGATGTGTGCACTGTCTGAAGCCATTTTGGGGGGTTGTTTGCCAGGGCAGCGCCGGAGCCTGTGTGCTGGGTCTCGGTGGCTGCCCTGTAGCTGTCACTGTTTATCCACCAGGAAGAGGCTGCCTCCATTCAGCCCCGCGCGCACGGAGTCCCGGCCGCGGCGAGTATCCCTCCGCGGCGAGCGGAAATTAGGGCGCGACGCACGACGAAACCCCCCGCGGAACCCCCGTCGTACCCCCGCAAAGAACCCGCCTCGGTGGAAGAACGCTCCGGCTGGATTTTTAACGGCGGTCTCCCGGCCGCGTGCTCGCATTCGTGCGAATCCCCCTCCCCCTCAAAGGGAGAAAAAAAAAAAAAAGGCGCAAGCCCTCTGCGGAAGAACACGCGCCGGGTGCTCCGCTCGCGCCGCCGTCGAGGAGAGGCGGTAATGGCAGCCCGCTGAAGGCGCGGACACTCTTCTGCAGGATGGCTGCTACTCCAGGGGCTAAATCACATTACTCACGTTTAATATTTACAGTCCCATTCTTACACACAGTGTGATTCAGTCGCGGCTCGACACCACGCAAAACTCCGACGGCCTACATTTCCTGTATTTGTAGACGCGGATGTAAAACATGGCTCCTGTGGAGTGAGGGGGATTTATAAGCGACCTCCGCGCGTCAGCGTGGTTTCCAGTAAAGAAACACACCGAGCGGCGGCGATTCAGTTGTCGGTGTCCTCGCTCGTTGTTCTTTTTCACTCTGTCGTTGTTGTGTAACAAGATGTCGAGCTCAACACACCCACTCGCCCTGGGAGCCGTGTGGTGGGGAAGTCGTCCATTTCTCTTCCAAATACTGCCAGGCAGTAAAATGGGGGGAAGGGTTGGAGGAGAAGGCGATTGCGGCCCCTAATGAATGAAAGCCTCGTGAGACACAGGGACTTAATGGCAATGAGACATTCAGGCGAGGTGGTCTGTCAAGGAGCACGATCAAGGAAATAGGTTACAGGACGGCACACTTGCCCAAAGGGTCCACAGAGACACCTGTGAAGAACAACATCACAACACAATCAAATAATGTTATCGTATTATTTATGTGGCGGAGGTGTATGTCTTCGAACGGCCTTTTAAATTAAAACTAATAAAGTGAACCAACTTAAAACAAGCCTTGAGTCTCTTGATGACCTCATGAACTGTCTTTCCTATCTGAAAGTAAGACGTCACAGAAAGCAGAAGTCATTTCTCTACCTACTGATTACAAATATCATATTGGCAGAGTGTCTTTAATTGTGTTGGAGACGTAAAAATACCCCCACCTCTTCTGTGTTCTGTTACAGCAACCTATAGAGAACCGGCAACCTCAAATTTAATATGTGAGATTTTTTTGAATACACCTACATGGAACCAACTAATCCATTCCAAAACACCACTGACAGATGTGCCATGTTTTTTTTGTTTTTATTCAATTTTTTTTTTCAACTCAGTATAAAACATATGAATGTGAGCAGGTGTTTATACGTGTGTAATCTACACCAGTGAGAAACACTTTATCTTTGTATACTATGTATAAATGAATGAATGAATTAATTAAATGATTTGATGATTAAAAACACAGCCTGAAACATTGTGCTGCAGTTATCGGCTAAAAAACACAATAAACCCCAGAGGCTTATTTTCGACTGAGGTTTTCTAGCATCTACCAATCCACAAATAGCAGGGGTCAGGTCATCATTACAAAAAAAATTAAAAAGACCATTTCTTCACGGCCAAACTTGCTCTGTTCAAATTTGCGAGCAGATTATTCCATGCTGCTGCACTGTAGAGAAATCTATCTGAAACAAAAAGGTACATTAATTTGATTATATTAATATTCAATATAATAAAATATTTTGGTATGCGATATTTTCAAGTGAGCAATATATCAATATCTCACGACGAATGCCCCCCCCCTTCAATCAGTTAAGCATTTCAAAATGTGCAGGATCCAGATGAGTTCATGGCATTTCGGGCCTTTTTGTAATTTGTTTTTCACATGTTATCAATCTGATGATCCAGTGAACCAGGACATACAGAGTAATCAAAATGACTTTGAGCACCAGCTAATGTGTGAAGGATTGAGTTGTCCAGAAAGGTTTTCTAGGTAAAATATCATTCTTTGGTTTATCTTGGTAAGTGCTTTTAAAGCCATATTTTCACCAGATAAGGACCTGTCTAAAATGCAGCCAAGATAATTTACATTGCCTTCAGATATTATTGTGACCTCTTCACCTCTGACTATAAATCTGGTGACCTTTCTAATTTCATTTTAGAATCGAAAAGAGTGGCTTCATTTTTTAGCAAATGTGGACATAATATATTGTCTCATAGCCATCTAATTACATTTTGAGGTTCCGCACTTAGAGTGTTATCAACCATTGTTTTTCTTTTATATGCTACCATTAAAAGTAAATTGGCAACATAGAAAAATGATAAACTAATAGTCTTCAATTTACCTGTCTTTGGACCGTGGGAGGAGGCCGGAGAACCCAGAGAGAACCCACGCTTACATGGGTAGAACATGCAAACTCTACACGGAAAGGCCCTGGTTGGTTGGGACCGGGATTCGAACCCAGAACCTTCTTGCTGTGAGGCTAACCACTACATCACCGTGCAGCCCTCCAGTGAAACCCATAGCCCTTCATTTCTTGAATAAAAAGCTTTGATCCCCTGTACTAAATGCTTCCTGCAAATCCAGCATGGCCGTACCAAAAAACACCCCTCCATCTACTTCTTTAAGTCTGTTAGACACTCATGTTTCAGTAGAATGGATCTTTCTAACACCTGATTGCAACTCATGTAAAAGGTGACCGTATGAAATATATTCATTTTCCTGTCCCTGTATCATTCTTTTGATAACCTGTGAAAGAGATCAATGGATACTGGTCTATATTGCTTTGGATCACATTTGCTTCCTGTGAAATTCAGACACACTTAAAACATCAGTTAGCACACACACACACACACACACACACAGCTCTTCTCATTTATATAAAGCAGTGTAATTCAGTTTATTTGTAAGAGCTAACAAGATTTGAAAAATCAAAAAAATATTCATACTTCATCATACATGTAGCCATATCATGTCTGAATTGGTATTTGTTATGATGCCGTGTCAGTTTGACGATGCATCTTCCCAAAAATCTTTTCCAGTGTTGTCTGTGACCATCATTTTTGTTGTTGTTATTTGTACTGTTATATGTTTTGCTTTGTATTTATGGATCAATTTTGGCAGTGTCAAACAATAATAGTACATTTGTCAGACAGGCATAGACTCAGAAGATGTGATCACCCAGTGGCAACACTGGCTAAAAAAAATGTCCATGTGAGAAGTTTTATTTTCTTTTCAGCAGAAGGAATATTCATCCTTTTCTGCATCCAATTATCTTTATTGACCCTCCACTTAGAAACTTAGGTTTGCTGTGCTAAATGTGCTCATGTCATGTAAGGCTAAATAGAATTGCGTTGGGGTGTAATCACAAGTACATTTGTACCTCAAGCAATTTCCATTACGATCACGGCCTTATAGCGATAATAATAATGGTAACAATGTAATGCTTAATTGATGATTGCTGTTTTCATCTTAGTTTACTGTCCCCTATCATTATTAGAAACTCAAATTGAAGTGTGTATTTGTACATTTAGTACCACATTGACCCATCAAGTGTAGTTTTTGTTGTGCTGACTGACGTTGCCACAAGGAGGCAATCTACCTCTGCAACACTCAATTGAGTTTTGGGCCAAAGAGGAGTCAAAGGTTATGAGCAAAAATGTATATTACTATATATTAGTAGTTTTTCTTACTGTTACATGAATAGAAATGAACTTGTTATTGGTAACCAGACAAAAACACTACTGTGCTTGTCTAACTTATCATCCAGGCCACCAGGAGATACAGTATAATTACTAGTATTTGTTCTGTTATAGGCACAAAAGTAACCTCTATAACAAAGGCATCATATATTATATTGTTTCATATATACTCGTATTTCTGCACATGTACAGTGAGAATAGCTTAAAGCTTTAGGGATTGGGTTAGATTCCATACTCCATTTGCTCTGTGACAATAATTTCCAAAATGCCACAAGAACTAAAACATATGAATCCAGGGGGGTGATATCTTTATGTACCTAATTTGCTTTTATATTTCACTTTGTAATAACCCTGCCTGTTCTTCTACAAAGAGCTTTGACGGAATTATCACCGTTATGCACTGTCATCACCTTCTTGTTGCCACAGAAGTCTGCATGTCTTCACAAAGATTTGATTCATCAATACAGTACCTGTCCAGAACTTCCAGTTGTATGGTGTATCATGTCACAAGATTTTTCCCTTGGAAAAACAAACGTTTAAAATGAATATAAGTAATATACATACATATTCTGTACAAACACACCTGCGCACGCACATGCAACACACGTAATGATCGATGAATGATGTATTCAGCATATTCCTCCTGCTGTAAAATCCTATTAAAGGGGTATCATACTGTTCACTGAGGCTCTGATAATATATTTTAATTGGCCCCTCCAGAATCTGTGGTATTCAGACATCTCGCATGGCTCCACGCCTCCACATGCTAATAAGAGGCACTAGCCATTGGTCTGTGGGACTGGGAGTGACAGTTTGTCCCTCGGTGAACAGACCACATGGTTTTCGCCAGGTCCGACCACTTTGGCAATTGCTGACCTTTCACTTCCTGACGCAGCAGTTGTATTTAACACAGCTACGTGCCCCTGGCGACCTCACACACACACACACACACACACACACACACACACACACACAAAGATGTTCACACAGCGGTGGCTTTGTGTCGGTTTGAAAAACTAACTCTGAACATGAACACGTTGAACAGGAGCTCTGGAACTACAGTAGAGCGGAGAACATGCTACAGGCATACGTGTGCATAGAGCTTTCCACTGATCGCCCGAGTTTTCAAAACTACAAAAAACAGCATGGGTGAAGGTATATAATTACTTTATATAAGTGGTTAGGTGTAACTATATAATGTAATATACAGCTCATGAATCTGTGTGTGTGTGGGGGGGTAAACGATAAGAGAGACAGAAAAAAAATAACAGAAAAACTTCAATGTGACATCAACTTTTTCTTTTATTTCAAAATATTTTCCCAACAGGATGAAACTAGAGGGTCCAAAGCCAATAGAGCCGTCTAGAACAGAAGCACCACTCGTTATTGCTATGTCACTCTGCTGCAGGACAAGGCGTCCAGGGGTGTGGTGGTGGTGGTGGAGGGGGGGGGGGGGGGGGGGGGGGGGGGGACACAGACACATTCACTCAGGCACACACGTACAAAAGGAGCTATGTGAAACACAGTGGTGTTGATTCTAAAAAGTGAGTAAGGTTTTTTTTTTTTTAAAAACCTGCAGATGTTCTCAGTGGTGACTAAGGACCCGGTGTCTTGTAGCTCTGCAGACAAACTAATCCACCAATCCTCAACTTTACCATCGGGGGGTGGGGGGGCATTCCTTAATTGAGTGACCGATACATAATAATGATCATCTTTTCAAGAGCAGAATCACAACAAATATCGGCAGAGCTGGTTTTAAAGATCATAACAGTCGTGTTTACGGACCGCACTCAGGCAAAATGAAGAACATTTGTAGCCGTCTGATAAAACCACTTCATTCTGTCTTGATGCTTCTGAGAGGCATAGTGTGTAGCGAACGGAGGAGGGAGGAGGGAGGAGAAGTCGAGCAAAAACATACTGCAGGTGGTGACAAGAGCGTGAGCGTGAACGTGTGGGGATGGGGCTGCTGGTTGTCCGTCTCTACTATCACAAGTCTAAAAAAAAGTTCTGCATGGTACAAAAATCGTCAGTAAAAAAAGATGCTTTGCTGCCATGGAGTCAGAGGGGACGAGTCGGTGGACGCGTCCATGTCTTTACGCCTTCTCCTCAGTCGCCTCCTCCGCTGCTTCAGTTACCTGGAGGGGGTAGGAGGGAAGAGTTAGTAGAGGTAGAAAAGAAAGGAAGTGTTACCCCTTATTCTCTCCACAGGTAGATACCACTAACTCTCACTTTGCTTAGTTTGCTCTGCCAAAGCCCAGATGGGAAGTCCTCAGTGAGTGTGTAGATCAAATGAATTCTGCATATCACTAAGTCGGCCTTTAACCAGTTGGAAGATGAAAGGTGATCTCTCAAAATAACCTAGATGAAATTGCCACACACTTGGCTGTACTTGGTTTTTCAGCTTGATAAGTCTGTCGCTGGAAGCATCTTCACCGAGTTGATCTGAACAAGTTTGCATCAGCCCTTTGCTTCAGATTTGAAATTGTTTGGGGCAAAATGGCGAAACAACTTGCAGAGCCTGATTCTCGGAACAAACCCGATGATTTCAAAAGAGGAAAATTGTCCTGTAAGCATCCAAATGGGACCTCAGCACTTCTCTGAAATGATTCGAGGAAATAAAAAGGTCAGTGAAGTTTGTGGAGCGTACTTAAAGGAATAGATGGGCATTGTGGGAAGTGCATTTATCCACGTTATTGCCGCGTTACACGTGAAGGTCAATACTCCTCTCATGTATTTATGTCTATATAAATATGAAGCGAGAGCTAGCAGCCTGTCAGCCTAGCATCCAGGCTATGTCCAACGGTAACAAAATTTGACTGTATGAACTTTTCCCAGAGCAGTCTACTCTACTTTGTAGAAAGTTATGTTAGTTGCTATTGAAAACAAAAGGTCTGTAACGCAGAGAGATCTGTGAGAGATGAATAGAGAGATGAGATGTGAGAGATTAACACAATGCCTGTAAACTTGTTTCTGGAAGACATGCTGTCCTTTTTTCTTTTTTTTTCATTTGAGCATTGAATAGATCCATTCATCCCTGATGTTTGCGTTAGCGTCTGATATAGATATCGCAAAGCCCAAGCAAGTCAAATCCAAAGATGCAAAATATGTCTGTGATTAGACTGTGAAATGACTCTTGGACATGGGATTAAGATCAGCTCGAGGTTGCCAGATGACATGATCCCGAGTGAATGTCTTTCAGACTGAAATCATATCACGAGTTTGGCCCGTTTGACAGGTACACACTTGCACGGCACATAAGTGCCCTCTCTCGTTGCTCTAGAAAAAGCTACTCACTGAATCCCTTAACTCCTCTGGTGTCAGTAGGAATCAACAGTATCTCAACAAGGAAAGAGAAATCCGTCTGTATGCGACTTTATGTGTATGTGTGTGTGTGTGTGTGTGTGTGTGTGTGTGTGTTTGTGTGCATGTTTGCACGATCTCACTGGAGGGGACATATCCTGTCTGTATCTCTGCCTGGCCACTGGTGGAGCCAGTTGTCTATGAACGCGATGAGCCAATCATCTTTGACATCACAAGTGTGAGCAGCGCTGAACCTTCCTGCTGGTGTATAAAAAGTTGTCCTTGGCCCACTTCACTGCACACGGCAAGGAAAACGCCAGACATCCTCTCTTTTTCACTCTCTCTCTCTCGGGCCAATACACACAGCACTGCAAAGCACACTGGGTATAATGTTTGCTGGATCATTGTCCAATTTCACTGCATGTTAGTGTCCAAAACACACCGAGGATGGATTAGAAACACTCGACCGTACCCTTGACTCTGACTGTCTCACTCTGTCCTCTCACGGACATCAAAGAGGGAGCCGTGCTTCTGATGGATGACACGCTGACAGACGGACGAGACACATAGATCTGTGTGCGTGCGTGTGTGTGTTTGTGTGTCAGCGTTCGTATGCGAGTGGAAAATGGCGTTATTATTAGTGATAAGACACAGGTATGGGTTTGCAGTGGGTTATGGAGGGATATAGGTGTGGTGCAGGCGTACGTGTGTTCATGTTTGTACACAAATTGACAAGAAAAGGGAGTAAAGATTGTTATTTTCTTTTCTTCTCTGACTGATTCCTTTTTAAGATGTTCTTGATTATTTTCCTCTTTTCCCCCCATGTACCTCATTGGTCTTGCTCTCTCCGTTCTGGGCAGGGCTGTCTTCTTTCTTTCCCCTGGCGCCTCCTTTCTTCGCCTTTGCCCCCTTATCATCCGCCACCTTCTGCATGTGGAAAAATCAGCTGAACATACACACTCGATGATGGCAGACATTATCACGCAATCTCCAAAAGATTTTCTGTATGTAAGGCTCATACTTTGTATTTTTACTCATTTCCACACAAAAAAAACATGTACCAATTGAGAATAATTCCAACCCAAATTAAGAATCAGAACGTTCTTGTTTTTGCTGTATCTTGACGCAGGATGTCAGTGCTGCTTCTCATTATAGAAAGGGAAGACACAATGTTGATTATGCTTTAGCAGGCCTTTAAAGTGATAAAAATAAATTTAATCACATGATAGAATTTGAAAATTAGAGAGTGATGGTGCTGCAAATTATAGTTTCATGACATTTCATCAATATTTTAAATACCGGTGACTGCACAAAATGTTTTTGCACCTGATGAGTTCTGTGTGTTTTACACATCCAGCAGACTTGGTAAGGCACATAAACCCGCAGTGAGAGGCAGACGGTTGCAAATTTTTGTGTGTGTTAGAGTGTTAGTGTGTGTTTGTGTGTGTGTGTGTGTGTGTGTGTGTGTGTGTGTGTGTGTGCGCGCGTGCCTGTGCGTGTGTGTGTGTGTGCTTTACCTTGATGATGGCTTTCTTGGGCTTGGCCTCGGGCTTGGGTGGGGCAGTGGGTTTCTAAAAATTACACAAAAGACAGTTAGGACTGACCAAGCTCAAGTGCAAAGTATTTGGAGAAATATTGATTCATCTTTAGTTCCCTCTTCTCTCTACACTTACGATGCCAATCCAATACTAATTAAAATAATATTTCTTTAGCCACGACACATGGCACATAGAGGATGGAAATGTCTGCACTGGATCCCACTGTTAATGTTAATAATGATGAATACTGTACAGTATTTTGGAGCGATGGGATCAGACTGTATTCCTGGGCTAAGTAGTTTTAAACATCTGCCACTTCTAAAAGTAAAGTGTCCACAAACCACCATGCAATGACTATCTCAGATGCCTGTTTCAATTCTCGCCAGTCAGCGCGAGTGAGTTTGTTGCAGGTTTTTTTTTTCCAGGCTGCTGAGCGCCGACCACGTTACCCTGAAGCCACGAGCTTACACTAACACTACTGTGACAAAATTAAATAATGTGATCCTTTCACAGAATATCTCTGTTTTTCCTCTCGAAATCCCTGACACATGAAACGATGAAAGTATAAGATAGAAATATTATCCTCAGACTGGGGCGAGTGGGGCTCAACGTTTACAGTTACTGTACATTACAGAAATTAAAGCTGTTTTGCAGTCTGGATAGTAGTCTATAAACAACATATCAGTGCTTGTTTACTGCAACAACAAAAAAAAGTCACTTTATTAAGTGTGTTGACCTATGAAGGCATTCACTGGAAATATAAAATCCGATCAGGAAGCATGCAAAGATTCATTGATTACACGATTAGACAGTAAAAGCCTCAAGAAGTAGATTGACATTTTGGGAGATTACGCTTATTCTCTTGTTTCCTCTTGCTATTCTACTGTCTGTCTGTCTGTCTGTCTGTTAAAGCGCAACAGATCAGTGACTTCCTGGAGCCTTTACAGGTCACCTGACCTAGAACCTGTGACTTGACGCTTTTTACAGTATGGCTTTTGTACAGATGAAACAAACCAGATATATAATGTAGTGCTGGGGGTGATTTTTCTTTTCTTTTTACCTTTGGACACAACAATTTCCCCCGTCTGATTGTCTTTATACTAAGCTACGCTAAATGACCGCTAGCCGTCTAGTACAGAAAATATGAGCAAGTCCCAAAATGTCATATACTATTCCTTGAAAGCGCACATGCAAATGAACTGTGCGAAGACATGCAAAGATGCAAAACAGATGAGTTGAACACGCAAAGTAGAAAACAGATAAAAACACACATATATGATCTGTACAGCAGAGCTGCATGATCACATGAAAATGACCCAGTGATACATTTACTGGATAATATGATCATGGTTGCTAGTTTTGGTTACTATGGGGTATTTTCAAGCATAGCCAAGAGTTGAATTATAATAATATTCTAGTCATTAACTTTTGGGATACTACACTTTCAATCATGCAGCCCTGCATACTGGGGACAACAGAAAAAAAGACATGCAGACTGGACAAGGACGTTGTGCAAGGATGTTTGTGGAATTTGCAAATTGCTCTGATCAATCCCATAAACTGGGCGAGGACTTTACTCTGGGCTTTGGTAATATGACAGTTGTTGTCCCAGAGTCGGGGGGGGCGGGGGAGAGGACAGTGACAGAGGTGAGGACAGGGAGGGGAGAAAACAAAACTTACCACCAACAACCTCTCTGACCTTCTGGTGGGCTACCGGAGGAAGGGATGATCAACGAGACAGAGAGAGAGAGAGAGAGAGTGACAGAGAGAGAGAGAGAGAGATATCAGTTGTACCTTTGCAGCCTGATCTTGAGCTGCTTGGTGACTGCTCCAAGCTTCCTAATCATTAACCTGTCATGTGTCTATTGTCTCACTCACACACACACACACACACACACACACACACACACACACACAGGGAATAAAAATACACAGCACACAAACACATTTCAGAACGACCACACAGCACTTGAACATCCAAAACATTTACCTCTTGTTTTGTGACTTTGGAGGTATCCTTGCCCTCAAGACCCTCTCGAGACTGCGTTGATAAAACAACAAATAGAGAGACTGTTACTGGGGCAAGTGTGTGCAGGTCCATGCATATGAGACAGCCCCAGCCCCCCAACCACACACACACACACACACACACACACACACACACACACACACACACACACACACACACACACACACACACACACACACACACACACACACACACACACACACACACACACACACACACACACACACACACACACACACAGAGCCTGACCCTCTGTAGTTAAGAATGTGAATGTGTGTGAGGTTCACATTGGGTTCATTAGGGTATAATGTGTAGCTTGTAATTTCAGGAGGAATAATAAAAGGCAAATCAATTCACAGTATGGCTTTGGAAAAGGGTAAAACAGTTGAAAACAGATAAAAAAATGAGAAAGGTCTGATCATTTGAACAGACATGCCACTATGGACTATGATGAAAGTATAATAAATGTGTAACTTGAGCAGAAACAATCAGTAACTGTATCGTTAACCGTTCTGACATTCTCTAGACCAATTGATTTTTCGATAAAAATAAAAATGTTGAGTTCAGTATTGTATATCACAGAAATTGGTTAACAACGTCTTCATTAAATCACCTTTTTTTAAATCCAAGTGGAAAATTGCATATTGCAATTTCATATTACCTGATGAAAGCCATATGATGAAGCTGTCTGATTACCATTTAAATGGAGGCATCTTGCCTGACATGACAAGTGCTGAGCCCCCCCTCCCAAACAATAATGGAATATAAACATGGATTCTTCTGGACGCGGATGTCGAACAATAACACACAGTGGGGGCTGTCAGGCTTCATTTACATGACCACAACATGAGCATGGCGTGTTCAGGCTGCAGGCAGGTAAGGAAGGTGGACAGATGAGTCCAGCCCAGCAAAACACACACACACACACACACACACACACAGAATGTTGGTTCAGCCCGCAGGTTGGTAATCGCATCATTTGCATGTGGGCGACCTCCGCCCCTAGAGGCCCCCCATTCTCTGTCGTCAAAGTCGAATGTGCGCAGACAATGGCAGCTTGGAGGTGGCAGAAAAAAAGCCAGTTTCCACGTATGCACCGATACAATGCACCGCTGTTTAGACAGTGTCCCGCACTCCGTGTCCCTGATCCCCCCCCCCCCCCTCTCTTTATTCCTTTCTCCTCCTCTGGGTGTAGGTTTGCTCGCCTACCGTTCAGACAGGGAGGAGGTGATCTCCCCCCCCCCCGCTGCTAGTTTACACATTATTCAGAACATGTAAGTCTCGGTCTATGCGCACAGGAGAATTATCACCACGCACGTCCTCTGCGAGATTTTACGCATCCATCCATCGCTCCATCCGTCCGTCCGTCCGGTGGGTCGGTTTGACTTTCACCAGTGCGCGCGGTGGACAGGGAAGTGACAAATGAAACGACCTCGCGATCGGCCATTGAGACGAGCTCGGCGACGGTTACAGTGTAAATAAATGTCATGTGGCCGATGAAACAGCCGTCGTGCGGGCGCAGACGTGTTGAAGCACACCCGGAAAGACTGCGGGACTGAAAGACGCTTCCCGAAACTTTGGCATCACCTCACCTGCCTCGACGTCGCCACAAAATCGCGCATCCGCTATTTCCCCCTCAAATGCAAGAGCAGGAAAAAAGAAACTACAGTGAGAAAGTGAGACAGGCGGCACAGGCGACACTCACCCTTCTCTTCGGCATTTTTACGCGAGTTCTTCTCCACGAAGCGCGGAAAAAAAATTGTTTTGAGGTCGAGCCCGAAGAACCAAGAGAGGTGAATTTGAACTACCTCGAAATACAGGATCAATATCTAAGCACCTTCGATAGTATGTTGATTATATGCACTCCCCCAAAACTCTATACCTCCCACGGCCATTGGGCAGACGGGTCCAAATCAGCTCCTGTGCCGACTCCCGATTGGCTCAGCCCGCGCCTATGTAAATGAGAGGCTCGTGCTCATTGGTCGACCTTTATCAGAGGCTCCCCGTGATTGGCTCCGCGCTCTTTGTGCGCAGATCCCACCAGAGTGCGAAAGCTTGAGAGGGAAAGTGGAGACGGGCCAATGGAAGCGTGGGGCCGACTCTCGGCGGATCTGGGTAATGTAGGATGAGCCAGAGAGAGAGGGAACGGGAGAGAGATGTAAATAAAACATAAAGGGCCAGAAAAGCCGCCACAATGGCACAATGTTGACCATAGACCAGCTCCAGAAAAAACATTTTGTCTTGTAGGGTTTCTCGGTTATAAAGAACTAGAGCAATGGCACCATGGTTTTTGCAATGCAAATACACTGCTAAGGCACCAGTAGGAACACAACACCAAGTAAAACAATAAAAATGGATAAGAAAATGGATACCGCCTACTATTGCAGACAAAATTAGACCTGTTGGATACTTTTTTGCCCATTGCAATTTACCATTCATACCACTTTCTTTTCCCCCATCATATTTAGGATATGTATACCTCACTTTGTGGACAATCATTTTATCGAATATAACGTGAGGCCCAAGGTGATGCTGTGGCCCCTCACGATTAGGTCTGCAGACTGCTGTGTGAGTGAATAGGGGAATATAAAACCGGATTTCATAATGATATTGACAAAGAAGCTGTGTCAATGTAGATATGGCACGTCATGGGAAATGGTCAACCTAGATGTGCACAAAGGATTCGTGCCTGTTCTTTTTATTTGTCTGCGTCCTAATGGGACGGTTAACCTAGGGGCCCAATGTCTCTGTGGAGTTGCCAAAGAGGAGGCAAGTTCCTGTCTAGTAAACCTGCATGTATCTCATTGGCCAAAGTGTCCTGCAGTTCGGCCCAATGGCCCCTGTGACTGGCCCAAAACAACTCAGATTGGCCCCAGAGTCCCAGAATTTTCTTCAGTTTCTCTTCAGTCCATTCCTTATATCCCCCGACCGCATGCACAGCAACCTCATTTTTTGCAGGGACTATATCTGTTAAAACAGATGGAATCACTGTCGAAAGGATTCCTAACACAAGAGAGGATAAGGTGTCAACTAAATTTTTTTTTTTAATTCTCATTTGCGATCCTGATTCAAATTTGTAGTTTCAATCAGGATTGTTTTGAGTAATTTTTCCACAATATTGTTTTGCTAGAATATTCATGTTAAAGACTGGCCACCCTCTCAAAGCACCGATTTGAGAGGTTAAATATTTTGTTGTGTATTTTGTTTATCTTTATGAAACTTCTTTTAGGCTACTGTAAAACTTCTCCACCATCCTCAAAATTAAGTATACTACACTTCTTGTGATATCGTCGATAAATGCTGCTACAATGTACTCTATTTTTATTTTTGATACTAGAAGCTTCAGTGCTTCTAGTATGGTGATATATGCAACAATGAACAGCCCAGAGTGTTTTCTACACAACAGTGGCATATTCCACAACGTTGACGTGCATACACATACTGCAAGTATCGGCCCATGTTGAACATACAATGACCGTAAAACACATTAGAAATCAACAAAGGCCACCACAACATTCTTGAGCAACATCACAATGGATAGATGGATAGAGAAAGAGGGAGAGAGAGAGAAATTCTTTCACAAATCTCACAAAAGACAGAGCTTTCCTGTCCAAACAAACAAACAAAAAAAAAGGCCCTCCATGTCCACATGGCTGTGAATACACAACTGTTTCAGGAGTCAACCCAGAACACACAGGAGCAGGTAGCATGATGGGCGCTCCGCTGTCCCCATATAGATTCACACTGTCAGCTGAATGGATGGCAAAAAAACCACACAATGGCAACAAGTACAACACATGCAAACATAACAGAAAGGCACCAAAGGAATCCACAATGAAAGGAAATGATACCCCCCAACTTATTTTTGAAAAAAAAAAATTCTTTAATGTATGCATCTTTCTTTTTTGGATATGTGCATGGGTTGTCTTTACTTTTAGATGTTTTGCTTTTGTGGTTTATTTTGATTTTAATTTTCCACGGCGACTTTTAAAACCTACACACTTGAAACATTTATATGCATCCACAGAAGTACACCCAATGGTAAAGTAAAAGCTTATAAATTGTTGCATGTACTAAAAATTGACCATGGGTGTGAACGTGAGAGTTAATAGTTGTGTGTGTCTCTGTGTGTTGGCCCTGCGAAACGCTGGCGACCTGTCCAGGGTTTAACCCTGCCCCTCGCCCAATGTCAGCTGGGATTGGCTCCAGCCCCCCCCAACAACAAACTTGCTGCATTCTCTGAAGGGAGAAGTTTCTATTGTAGTATGCCTGTTTTAGATGATATCGGTATAATATTCTTCCAAACAAGTCATATAAAAAAAGAAAATCCTACATAAGGCAGCTAAAGTGATGACACACTTTTAATTTACCAAATGTCCAGAAAATTCAGATTATGGCTGATTGAAAATTTGCAGCAGTAAAATGAAGTAATATTGCATTTCAGGCAATGTGATTTTCATTACCAGTCTGTTAAACTGCAGCGCCCGTGTGTTTGGCCCTCTAAAGAGCTGCTACTGTTGAGTGATGAATATTAGTGCAGAATCCCCCCCAAGGCAGTGTTGAAGAAAATATGATCCCAATCGAACGATCTTAAAGGGTCTCATGAGGGTTTGAATAGGTTTTAAATTGTTATCTGGCTTTGTCCTTGTGGTTAAGTAACGGCAATTCTATAAAAAGACAGTCCCTCCTGTCTAAACCCCCTGTGGTAAATATGCAGCACATAAAGAGCTACATTGAACAAAAAAAGAATTCCAATCAGAACGAATCAGCCTTTCTCTCTTGTTTGTAAATCAAAACTACTATCATGAAAAAAGGTATCTATATAGGTCGCCATGAACACCTGGATAACAGCCTATGAAAAGAGGCTTGGTTTCAGGCATCTTTAATCTTATTCACCTGTCCTCTTCCAATTGCAGAAAAGTTAGATATCTTGGGGTATCTCACTCACTCCTCATGTGGAACAGAATCTGGAGGAACTCAGTATCAATGCCCAAATGAATAAGATTTAGAGTAATACAACTGAAATACATTGCATGGACAATTCCTGATTTGTCTTTTGTGCAAAAGCTATGTCCTGGTATTGTATTACTCTCTTGTCATACATTGTCTGTCTGTCTGTCATGGAAAATCTATAATAACATCTAAATATGACAAAAAAATAAAAATAAATTGGGAGTCAGTTCTTCACCTTGGAATTAGCAGCTGAAAAAGATGGTCCCATTTTATATATATATATATATATATATATATATATATTTTAATCAGCTGTTGTGGAGCTTTTGACTATAACCATAAATAGAGGTCAGGAAAATATTAGTTTTCCTCCAGAAAAAGACGTTGCACAAACAGCAAAGGATGCAGGCTCGAAATTGAGAGGATGGAAACGGCGCATGGAGGCAACCAGCCGCGGTAAACCGATCTGAGTCTTCGCGGGGACGGACGCGCAGGTCGGAGGGTCAGAAATAGGCTCGGTCTGGCCCCGCAGCGACATTACTGAGATGCCATCTTTCTTTATCGACACGGCGGGCGACGAGAGCCCCGAACGGCTGTGCGCGGTACTCGACTGACACCTTGTGGACAGTCTTTGTCATTACTTTTTGCAGGGCGGCTAACTGCTTATCTTTGCACGTTCAACACCATTTTGTAAAAATAAATAATAATAATAATAATAATAATAATAATAATAATAATAATAATAATAATAATAATAATATTAATAAAAAACGGCACCTGACAGAATTAGAGCAACATTGTCTTGCTAATTGAGTTGCTCTATTTCTAAAAACACCTCACAAACATTTAATTTGGCAGATTAAATGCTTATTATTATTATTATTATTATTATTATTATTATTATTATTATTATTATGATTAGTTCATACTTCTGACCGCAAAAAATATTGACTGACACCACGATATCTTATTTCCATTTTTCTTCTTCATAACGCCGGATCCCCCCCCTCGCCTTACATTACGTCATCGGGACCTGTGCACTTGTGTTCGGGTGACGCAGCTCTTCGCGAGCCGAGGCATGCACTCGCAGGACGCGCCGTGCAGCCCAGCCCGTTGTCTCCGTGCGGATTGAGATAGATATTGACCCGTCGGAAAAAAAAAGCAGCTGAGCAGAAACCCCCAGACCCGCCGCCGGTCAGCAAAGGCCGCCCGGGCCACCTCCTCCAGCCGCAGACCGAGTCCGGGCTGTTGTCTCTCGGCGAGCAGCGCGGGGGCGAGCCGGCGCATAACTGATCACGAGGTGAGCTTGTTGACAGCGCGCGGGCGTTTTGTTGTTGTTGTTGTTGTTGACAGATTTGGGCATGTGCATTTCTGTGCTGCGTGTGTCCGTCCGACATCGTCTGCGTGTTGTAGCTGTTAGCGGCGCAGCACCGACGCCTGTGAACAGGAAGTCTGACGTCGAGCCATTTGTGCCGCAAGTCGCTTTTCTAGACGCATCGTGTCCAGTGATCGTGAGCCTTAACTGGTGTCTGTGGAAACGAGGTCTCCAGCGTGGAGCAGGATATATAAATGATAATATCAGTACGGTGCCACAATAAATGTAACTGCTTAATGAATTTGGGTTATTTCAGTATTACAGTACTCTGATAGAGGCCTTTCTGAACTCACTTCTGATTTGCTTGGTCACCATATCCACACACATAACCTTAAAATAAGTTTGAGCGCATCAGAGATTAGAGGTGAACATTTTGTAGCATTTTGATTTCTCTTCTCTGGAACTAACGGGCGGAAGACAAACCCCCAAAACAACCCCAGTACAAAAGTTCACAAACGTCTGTGGGCAGGATTGTCCATATTGATATAGGTTCATTCCATAGCCATAAGAATTTTGTGTGTGTTTCTAGGTTGTGTCCTTGCACACCGCACTATGCTGGGCCGAGGAGGCTGCAGTCCCCTGGTCTGCCTGGGGGCCCTGCTGCTGCTGCTGCCGCCTCCGGTCTCCCCCCATAGCCTGAACCAGGGTGGGAGCAGCGGCCACGGTGCGAAGGACCGGCCCAAGCTGCTGCTGCTGTCCTTCGACGGCTTCCGCTGGGATTACATCCACCGGGTCCCGACGCCCAACTTCCACAGCATCATGGATGAGGGGGTGATGGTGGAGCAGGTGGAGAACACTTACATCACCAAAACCTTCCCCAACCACTACAGCCTGGTGACGGGTCTGTACGCGGAGACGCACGGCATCGTGGCCAACGAGATGTACGACCCCGCTCTCAACCGCTCCTTCTCCATGGAGACGGACAGTATTTACGAGTCGCGGTGGTGGGAGGAGGCGGTGCCTCTCTGGGTGACCATCCAGAAAGCCGGAGGGCGCAGCGGGGCGGCAATGTGGCCTGGGTCCGACGTGAAGATCCACGGCCTGTACCCCTCTCAGTTCCTCCCGTACAACGCCTCGGTCTCGTTCGAGACCAGAGTGGAGCGGATCATCGGGTGGTTCTCTGCGCCCAAAGAGGAGGCGGTGGACTTTGCAGTCCTGTACTGGGAGGAGCCCGATGAGAGCGGGCACCTCCTGGGGCCTCAGAGCTCCCTCATGGACGCGGTCATCGTCGATATCGACGAGAAGCTCGGCTTCCTCACGAACGAGCTGAAGAAGGCCGGGCTGTACGAGAAAGTGAACCTGATAGTGACCAGTGACCACGGGATGACGCAGCTCTTCACTGATAACATCATCGAACTGGATGAGTATGTCAGCAGGGACCTGTACACCTGGGTGGACAAGAGTCCAGTGGTGGCAATACTGCCCAACGAAGGTATCGCTTTCAAACAATCGATAGTGACACTTAGGATGAGAAGATCGATGCCACTCTTATGTCTGTATGATGACTAAAAATCCAGAGCTGGAGATTAAATTACAAACAACACAACACATCAAAGTGACACATTTTTGGTTTTATGTGAGGATTATATTGGACTAGATGGGCGCAGTGACGTTTTCTACTTCAACCAACCTATTAGCCATACAGACACAATAGTGGTATCAATCTTTTCATCAAACTCTTGGCAATAAAGTGGAATAAGTTTAGGCCCCAAAGTTTTGCTGTTATCCTTAATGGATGCATGATATATTTTTATCAAGAATGGTAAAAAAAAATGTTAAACGTTATTCTAAATCTGATGATTAGATCTGTCATTTAGTTTCATATTTCTTCTCTAACAGGGTATGTGGATTTCAGGAATATGGCCCTTTAAACTTGGATCTTTTTTTCTAGTTATACATAAATATTTGTAACATTTCTGAAATGTTGAATAGCTTAATTTTTTGATACTAATTCCTCAAATTGAATTTTTGTATCCGTGTACGTCTTCCAGGGAAGCTTGACGAGGTGTACAACAAGCTGGCGGACGCCAACCCCAACATGGAGGTGCACAAGAAAGAAGAAATCCCCGAGCAGTTCCACTATCAGCACAACATCAGGATCATGCCCATCATCCTGGAGGCCAAGGAGGGCTGGACCATCATGCAGAACAGGACCGGGCCCTTCATGTGTACGTTTATGAACCCTACATGATGCTGAAGCTGTGTTGAGACAATATTCTGCTCTGCACATGAAACGGGTTTTTTTTGTTGTCATTTCAAACTGCAGCTTCCATCTGCTCCTATTAATAGCTTCACTTGAGATTCATTTTTTTTCCTTCAGCCACTGAACCGAAGCTCGCTCATGTTACACCAGCTGTAATTAACAAAGAAAGCCATATTTGTTTTCCCCTTTAGAAACAGCAGGGGACGTGGGTGTGGATGTTCTTCTTGTTCTGCCTCCTGGAGCAGTTATTTTTGTCTTGAGCCAATTCAAATCAAGCAGAATTTTTTTTTCTCCCCCAAAACACCTCCTCTTCAGATTAGAGATGTCAAACCGTGTGTCATGGTGGGCAGGGGTTTTAATGCGGCTGCAGACCGGAGCAGCTCATTTTGAATGCTTCATTCATTCTGCTTCTCTGGTGGAAAGACGGTTAATCAGTAAAACGACCTGGTGGCAGGAAGAATAAGCTGCTGACGCTCACTCACACTGTCTTCTCTGACAAAATGGTGTGTGTGTGTGTGCGTTTTGCACCATGATACTTACACTGCACGTTAGAAGCTGTTTGTATTGTCCCGCTGTTTCAGCAGGTCAGAAGAAAACAGTGCTGGACTGCATTTGCAAATGGAGAAGTTATTACTGTAGCGTGTCTCATCCAAGGAATTGCTCTCACAGTCTGTTTACACAGTGTCAAACCTTCAGTCAATGTTGGCGATTAATCGGCCACATCGGCACAGTGAACGTGGCAAAGTTGTGTTGAAAAGACGGCTTGCGACGACACTTGGATGTGTGGCCCATGGAGTGTTATTGTAACGGTTACATCCTCGCAACCGTCTTAAAACACTTTCAGAGCCAGTATTTTCAATAATTTAAATCCTGTTTTGTTTACATCCATGTTTACTTGCCAGCAGTCTTCTTCACTGCCTCCGTTGGTGTATTGCTGGATTTGTTTGCGCGTCACCTCCGCCAGAAATCAGGGGAATAGCCAGAAACCATATGCAGGCCTGTTTATTGTGTCGCCCATACACAAACAAAGTGAAAAAAATCATAAGAGCATTCGTCCATTTACATTACTCTGAGTCAAAGAGTCCACAGGGCAAGATATATCTGAGATGTTGTACCTGATTGGATGGTCGCTGCCATCGCGTTCAGCGCAGATTAACTGTATTGATTTTACTCACAGAGCATCCTGTCGGGGACGTAATAGCGCAGATAGATGTTGGGAGCAGCAGTCAGCCGGTCTTAGCTTCCATCAGGGTTTTGGGCCTTTATTTCCTCTTCAGCTCTACTCATGTGATGGTGGTAAATCACGATAGAGACGAGCAGTGTCCGGTCCCATAAATCTGCAAAAACTCAAAGTTCTGTCTGTGTTCCATGAGATGTGAAAACCGCACATTAACAATGCAAGAATACTTAACATCAAACTGTGTCTTATGTTTTTTTCCCCTTTTCTCTCCAGTGGGTAACCACGGCTATGACAACACCCTGCGCAGCATGCAGCCCGTGTTCGCGGCCCGTGGGCCTGCCTTTCGCCAGAATTACGTGAAAACCTTCATGCGCTCGGTCGACCTCTACCCTCTCATGTGCCAGATCCTGTCCGTGCGCCCTCTGCCGAACAACGGCTCCCTCTCAAACGTTCAGGACCTGCTGTCCGCGGAGCCGGCCACGTCCGCGCCCAGCGTCCCCCCCAGGGTCAGCGGTTACTCCTACGCCCCCGTCGTGGGCTCCTTCCTCAGCGTGGTGATGGTGCTGGGCTTCTTCGTGGTCTACGTCAGAGAGGTGACGCTCAAGCAGCTGCCCTCGCTCAAACACAGACGCAGGGAGATGTCGCAGCCCCTGCTGCAAGAGGACTTGCACCTGTAGCTGCAGAAGCAGAAAGGATGGCAGATGTAAAAGAAGAGGAGGTACTGCTCCCCAAGGTAGTCCGCTCTGCCCAGAAGCTTCCCCTAAACGCCTCCTTTACACCTGTAATCGCCATCGTGGTGCTCTTTAGTTAGTCGGAGAGCAAGAGAACCGGATCTGACCTCGCAATCATGTAGGGAGCTTTGCAATGGAAATGTGTAGGGTTTGCTTCTGGTGCAGGCACTTCATAGTGGCTTTGCTTTGATTGTGAATTTTACCTAATATCATCTCATTGTTCTCATTGTCACTTACAAAGTACAAAAACAACAACAAAAAAAGCTTAGAGTTGAGTTTTAACCACTGGCAAGTATGAACCTTTGGTGGCCAAAACTGTGACTTGGTTAGTATCAGGGTGTCAGTATGCTCCAAATGAATTAGTTTGTTTGAAGACAAAAGTGCTTATACTGAATAGTCATGGCGACTTAGCATAAAATATTTATATAAAATATCAAAGAAATATTTAGGCCTGACTTTTAAGATATGTGTTTTAATTGCATGTCAAATTTCTATCTATTTGGACTACACAGATTAACATATACAAACCAATAAACTAAATATGATGCATGTTTGTCAGTCAAACAAATCAAACGAGACGGACATTGATTTAATTGTTCCAATAAACCCAATGTGTTTTAAATACACAATAACCAAATTTGTATATTTATAAACAATAAATTCCTTTTTTTTTTAATTCATAAAGATTGGGTTTATGTATTCAATATTAATATAGCCTATTTAAAAAAAGGTCACATTAAGTTTATTAGTTCGTTTGTTAAACTTATGCAATCCAATTGGATGGAAATCTTGAATTAGGCCTAAATAATAATGAGTCAGTAACAGCCGCACTCCCAGGCAGGGTGAAAACCGTAGAGAGGGTTGGAAGCAATAATATATTTTTTTTAAACGGTGATACCTGCGCACAGTTTCAGACAATCTTTCCTTGATGGCATTCATAGCGTTGCACTCATTCGTGCGCAGGAAATGTAAGGGAAAAGAAGAAAAAAAGTAGCTTGAGGAGGAAGTTGAAATCCTGCCTAAACTTTTGCGACCTGGCCCCCCACCCACCCATCACAGTTTCGGTCAGGTACTTCTGGAACCACTTCTTTCGAAGTGTACTGACACCTGTACTTCAGGTAGAAGCAGCAGCGGCAGCGATCTGGCCCCCATTAGATTTGCTAAGGTACAAGAGGATCAAACGCCTTGTCAGTTATTTTTTCCCCACCAATTGCTCTACTTGAGGTTGCGAGCACTGAATTAGCAGTTTCTTAAATGCTGTGGTTGAGCGGGAGTATTAGAAACTCCACTATAGTCTCAGGCGATTGGCTGGGCTCGGTGTTCTTCTTGAATGTTACCTGGACGCGGACGCTCCAGCAAAGGCTCAGCCATGTGTACCAGGCCACTGCTCACACGCGTAGGTCATTCCATGAGCCGGTCACGTGGCGACCTTGCTCTTTAGTAGTCAGTTACCATTTGCCTTTTAACGTCAGCGGAGAGGATCTCTCTAATATGTGCAATCATTTGTGTGTAAGTTGTGTTATTGTAATTTTTGTGTAGCATTTGTGTTGGGGCAGGCATTTTCTGTATAGATGACTGTGTACTATACCCTCCTCCTCCTCCTAACACGTCGCCTGTCATATAACCATTTGTGGGTGAAATGTGAAGTGCAATTGCTATTAGTCAGTATTTTGTCGTGGGGGATTTCAAGGGGTTTTGCTGTTGCTCGGTTGAGAAGACTGTTCCTGTGTGAGAACTGTTCCCCTGATTTGCACTATACAGGACAGAACTGAAACAGCATGAAGGGATGCGTTTGAGCTCATGTATTATTTGCACTCCTCATTCGTAGTGGCTATTTGAAACAATAGAAGAAAAAAAAGTTAGGTGCCTCTTGCCAAAAAGCTTTTTCATCAGCGAAACCATAGAAAGTCGTGCAGAATCCAAACCTGCCGGTAAATTATTATAATATTATTTTAAGAACAAATTGGTTCAATTTTCCTCTTATGTTTTAAAACGCATTGACTAATACCTGTGCCCCAAAAAATGACAGACATCACTGTGAGAAATTACTTTTTAACAATATTTAAATTCATGAATTAAATAATTAAATTTATAAGCAAATTGTTAATTTTCTGATAATTGCCTTGTTTTATGAAAGTGTTGTCTGATGAGTTTTTTCCCCCCTGCAGAGAAATTAAATATACCCATGCTACCTATATTTGAATAATTAATTTGAAATTGTTTAGAAAAAAATAATAATAATCAGTTTATTATTGCCTTGGATTTGAAATATGGATATTTAATATGATTTACAAATTAACTATCTTTGCCATGTTGATGCAATTGAAGAGTCTTCTGGAAATAAAGGGACTAATGAGAATCTGAACGCATTGTATTTGTTTTGTTTTTAAAATGTTTGTACGTGTCCATGTATGAGGCTGCACTTTCCCCATGGGAGGAAAAGAAAGACTGAACACTTGAAGATTCTAATAAGAGAAAACCAATATAAAACACAAACCTTATTTGGTATCAATAAGGATTCAGAATTGTAAGTAAAAGTGCAAAAAATCTCGTGTACAGTACAACAACCTACCCTCAAGTCTTTAACACTGGACTGGCAGCCGGTGGTAGAATTTCACTGTAGATTCGAAAGACAAAGCAGAAAAAGACCCAAATTAAAACCTTAAAATGCAGTGGCCCCTTCAATGTTGAGTAGACGGCCTGAATTAACAGGAAGTCATTTCAAGCCGAAACATGGGTTATTATTATTATTTTTAAGTATAAATTAAAGTTGTACCAACCCAACAAATGTCATGCTTCAGTAAAAATGACCCAGAACTTGAGATCATTGGTTGGGATTTATCAAGGAGCCAGAAACTAGAACTGTGCCCCACCAAAGTTGGACAAACTCACACTAGAACCTAAGAAAGGAGTGTTTTTTTTTTACACTAGCGTTTTGAATTCCCTGGACTTCTTCTGTTGACAGCGTGTGACTTGCCAATGAAGATCAGGTTGTGAATATATAAAACACCCATTTGAAGGGTCTGCTCTGTGCGTCAGCAGGCATCACGCGTGGGCTGAGGTCACGGCCCACGTGTCCTTGAAGGCGCAGGCCCTCGCTGCCTCTGCGCTAGTCACCTGTTAACTTGCGGGACCAAAGGTCTTTCAGGAGTTATCTCTGGAATTCGCTCCGTGCCTCAGTCGGTCGGAGGCAGGCGCACTGTGCGGTGCCACCACTTCGAGCTCTTCTCCTCCACCCTAGCCCTCGGGTCTCGTCGAATAAGACACAGAAAAAACAAGAGACAGCATCGAAACCGAACCCAATCATGGACAACGTCGTCTCCGGCACAGTGGACGAGGGGAAGGTGCGCGAGGAGCCCCGGGACGGAGCCGACAGCCCCGACCCGGGGCCCCAGTGCGAGGGCTCCGGGGAGACGGAGGCGCAGGTGCACGCCCCTGCCGGGGGAGAGCGCAGCTCGTCGGACTACATGGAGATCAGGGACCGGGACAGCCCGTCCTGCAGCTCGTCCTCCTCGTCCAGCGACGAGGAGGACGAGGTCAAAGCAGAGGAAGCCGCGGAGCCAAAGGTGGAGGTGACGGTGGAGCCACCGGAGCCAAAGGTGGAGGTGACGGTGGAGCCAAAGGTGGAGGCGACGGTGGAGCCACCGGAGCCAAAGATGGAGGCGACGGTGGAGCCAAAGGTGGAGGTGACGGTGGAGCCAAATGTGGAGGCGACGGTGGAGCCACCGGAGCCGGCGGTGGCGGTGGAGCAGGTGAACGGCGAGGCGCACGACGGATCCAGGCGTTCCTCGGCCTCCTCCGCCTCCCACGGGGACCCGTGCGACGACGACCCGCCGAGCCAGCCGAGCGCCCGGGACGAGGACGAGGCCGAGGACGGGATGCTGAAGGCCCCCACCCAGCCCAACGGGGACGGCGAGACCGAGGGGTCCGTCGACTACAGCCTGAAAACTCCGGAGAGCGTCACCCTGGACGAGCCCAGTCAGCCTGAGATCTCCCTGTTCGTCAAGGTAGGACACACTCCCCAGACTAGAGGGCACCGACCCAGGTCCAGACTAGACGGGCACTGACCCAGGCACTGACCCAGGTCCAGACGAGAGGGCACCGACCCAGGCACTGACGAGACGGGCACTGACCCAGGCACTGACCCAGGCACTGACGAGACGGGCACTGACCCAGGCACTGACCCAGGCACTGACGAGACGGGCACTGACCCAGGTCCAGACGAGAGGGCACCGACCCAGGCACTGACGAGACGGGCACTGACCCAGGCACTGACCCAGGCACTGACCCAGGCACTGACCCAGGCACTGACGAGACGGGCACTGACCCAGGCACTGACCCAGGCACTGACGAGACGGGCACTGACCCAGGCACTGACCCAGGTCCACACGAGACGGGCACTGACCCAGGTCCACACGAGACGGGCACTGACTCAGGCACTGACCCAGGTCCACACGAGACGGGCACTGACCCAGGTCCAGCCTCAGTCGGTGTCAGCCTCAACGCTCTGCATGAGGCCTCAGTGAAGGTTTCACTTCTATGTATTATGAGGAACTTGTCTCCTCACTGCCACACTTCTCAAAGTATTTGAGATTGCTTTTAGCAATGAAAAGTGCTCTATAAATAAAATGTATTATTACTATTATTATTATTATTACTATTATTATGATTCTTATTCTTCACTGTGCTGGTAACATGTCAGGTTTGTTTTTTGATTTTTCTCACACAACTCTTCTGGTGCTGGTGTTGGTTTGTCTCGATGGAACACACCAACACTGCAGGGTGTGCTCTTTAACAAGCTCGTGCCAGTTGGTAGTCTACTACCAACTGGCACGTTCTAAAATAAAATTGATTGTTTTATTTATTGCAGCCTGCCAATAATTGTTATATTACAGGCTAATGAGCCGCAATAAAACAGTTAGACTCGCATCACTCTCCTGTTCGAAACACTTTGATATCCACAGTGCATATTAAAGATTGGTACATACGTTAAACACCATCCAAAAGTATCAATACGTTGTTTGTGGTAAATTGACAATTTATAAAGCACTTTAGCCAAACACAAGTATCATTATACATTATGACTTCTGAGGTCAATTCGTTTTTTCACAATCAAGAAATTTGACTCTTCCTGGATTCCTTTTGTAAGTCATATTAATCAAAAAAATGAAAAAAACTTTAAACCTTTAACAAAATTAATTTTGCTTATTAAAAACAGATCAGAGCGTTAATGTTGTTTTATGAATATATTACTCAAGCATTATATGGGATCTGATATTGTGAGGAAAGCTAATAAATGTGATCAAGTTAAATGTTGCGAGAGTACATACACATGGTTATTTACTTAGGCCTGACTCTCTGTAGAGTCGTTATTCAATTTGAATAAATTCAACTTTTTGTAATCTTTCAACAGAAAGATATTCAGAAACATCTATGATTTCAGTAAGAAACGTCACAGACGCAGTGGTCTGTTTATCAGACACCATTGTCGGTGACTTTATCTGGTGGCAGTCTGATGTAATAATTAACTGGTTTTCTGAAGGGCCATAAACCAGGGGTGAACTCCATGGCTGAGCAAATCTGTCTTGTGTGTTTTGTTGCTTTCCTGATAGAGCTGATCTGTGAGCTGTGCTATCAGCACACGCAGGGGTCACTTTGCTGATTGAGTCCGTGGACTGGAATCGAGGAGCGTACCAAAGCCCTTGTAATGGGGACTGAAGGGTATAGCCATTTATTCTAAATTTAAAAAATTGCGATATCTTTGTGTAGTACCAGCAAAGACCACGGTTAGATAAATAGGTGTTGAAATGACTACAATCTGAACTGGATGGCGATTTCTTAAAACGATCAGATGTCCAGGTTTCATAACTGTGACAGCGACTGGGGTGAACTCCAGAGAGAGTATCAGCCTTAAGCTTTTGTTTTTGAGAGGATTTGTTCATCGAGCATTGCATTATCACACGAACAACATATCATATCCCCATTGTTATGACTTTGACCAAGGGGAAGTTTTCAATAAAATGAATGAATATGGCTCTTGTTTCTTTATCAAGTCATAAAGAAACTCTGTTCAACTTGAATATTATACACTGATCAGCTAAAACAAATCAAACTACTGATTTGAATGTGGTGTCTGTCCCTGCAGCTGATTGTCACACACCTTTTGGGGACATTAGAAAAACAATACAAGTCCCCTCCGTCAACACCAGACCACTGAGAACCACGGCATTAAAAGGACCTAGTTGTTCACATGCGGCAGATAACGCTATCTTGATGTTGTTATATCACAATTATGATAAAAACATCGCCTTCACCTGGGAAGTGACAACATACTTGGCCCCCGTCCACATACCACACCGTCCCTAACTCCCTCTCCGGCCTTCCTATCGCAGGGAGTCCAGGCTGTGGGTGGATTTCCCAACAGTTAAATCTTCAACAGTTGCCATAAACCAAGCCGGGCGCGTCTATAGAAGCAGGGAGGAGAGTTAGGAGATCATCTATCTGTGCCGAGAGTAACTCCTTCCCTGCTCTCTCTGATGAAGCAGGCCACTACAAATCACAAACATTTTCACAGTGCGCAGTTTTAATCTTACACTCCGTGGTGACAAACTGTTTAAGATGCCCAAGAAGCCAAAGTGAGGTTGGCCCTGTAGTCAAGATACACACGGTTTGATGTCACCCTTGAAAACACGAGACAATGCACATGTTGACGTTACTGTTGGAGTGTCACATTTGGAAAGTATGCATCGTCACAAGAGGCCAGTTCAAACACTCCCCACCACCTTGCCCCCGGAAAGGTACAAACTGTTCGAGTGAATCATTAGCCCGACAAGTCAGTGATTTGAGCTTCCTTCTGTCTCAAGAAGCAAAAAAAAAGGAAAAACATAGAAGCTCTAAACCGTTAATGTTTTTATGACCATCAATGATTTAAAAAATCTGTACAAGGGCACGCAGGGAAGCGACAAACGAAAGGATGAAATAATCAAAGAAGCACCATTTTTCTTTCAAGAAATATCACGGTTTTGCCAAATGTGATAATCTGTAATCTTGTCCATTCTCAAATGATGTGAACATTTTTTTAAAAAGTTGCACGTCACTGGTCATAGATACAGGGCACATACATTAGGAACAGTTATAAGTGAGTGAGAAGTAGAGTCATTTTCTCATAGACTTCTATAGAAACTGACTTTTTGTAACTAGTGAGTCGCCCTCTGCTGGTGATTTCAGAGAATACAGGCTTCAGGCACTTGCGCATTGACTTAATTTTCCGGACCCATTTTTATATAGTCTATAGGTGAAAGGACTTGCAATGTGTTTTCCTGTTTATTGATGCCATATGTGGTTGCTGAAAGTCCATAGAATGAGAATGAGAATGAGTGCGCAATGAAGCCAGTTGAGAATGTAACATTGATAAACTCCTACACAAACACACTCTCATCGTCCCAAAATAAAAATAAAAAGACTTTTAGAAACAACTCACCCTTTTCCCTCATGAACACTGATGATGAGCTCTTCCCTCCTCGGTGGCCCAGTAACTGGTCTCTGCTGCATGTCGCTCCGTCTGCCAGGAGAGGGGGCTGCTCTATAAATAGTAACAGTTGGGGGGGAAAAATTCTCGTTTCTCTCTCTCTCTCTCCTCGTCTAACTTTCACACTGACAGGTGATGAGAGATCTTTTTGCAAAAAATGAGTGAGTGCCACTCGATTTCTTCTGAGCTGCTTTTTATCTTTTGTCGGCCTGCATAGGCCCGTGCTGTAAACGAATGGCAATTCCTGCCTTAAAACCAAAGCCATGCATCAATAATTCAAAATAGGAAACTTCTCCTGGTCTCCTACTGGTGATCAAATATAACCTGCACTATCTTTCGTGTGTGTGTGTGTGTGTGTGAACGTACATTAAATATGAACGATGCTGTTCATAAACTGACGGAGACACGACCGCAGAAACATAAAGCGACGCGAAACACTTCATGATATTTTTTGATTGTTCAAGATGTGCAGGGAAAGGTTTCTTCCACCTAATCTGACAAAAGGAAGCAAAGAGTGCTCGTGTAAAGATGGAAAACAATGACAGCTGAAAGAGTGAGGTGACCAGTTTGGGGACGGAGGGACAGAGAAGAGAGCAGTGGTGGTGAAGTGGGTCCAAGGGTAGTTTGGCTGCAGTGGTTGGGAAGAGAGACAGAGAGCGATGGGGCTCCACCCCCTGGTACAGACCACACACTGACACCTGTTTCCCGCTGTGTGTCAGTGAGAGCTTGCTCTGCTCTGCATCTGGGTCTAAATCAGAGCGCGGGGCTCCATCTGCCACCTGGACTCCCAGACGCACCTGTAGGACAAAAGCAAGGGAGGAGAAATCCCTTCACAGGACCAGACGGAGGTGGACATTTCTGTGAACACGGCTCTGAGGAGTCACAAGAGAGGATCACTCCGAAAGGAAATCGCCTTTCCCCCCCTGAAGGATGTAGACTTCCAAGGATAAGCAAAGGACTGTAGATTTTTTTTAAAAGAATCTAAAGAGACAAGGTGACAGCCAGAATCAGACATCATGTCCACAAACGGTCACGACAGAGATCCTGACATTGAACTGTTCGTCAAGGTAAGACAGAGGCAGTGAACTATGGTGGCAGTATTTTAAGTTTTTGATACGAGATGTTAGCAGTGTATCAGGGAGTGTATCAGGGGGTGTATCAGGAGACACCCCCCCCCCCCCCCCCCCCCCCCAGTAGCAATGTGTGGTGTGGAAAGCTCATGTAACTCAATAGTGCAGGTTGAGTTACAGCGGCCCACCGCGCTCCATGTTGACCCAGGATTGTTGTGACAGTGATACCGAAGCTGCTTGTCGATGGTGGGAAACTGTACCGCTGTGCTGCCATTATTACTCTAGTGAAACTTTCTCAGCAAGAAGGGCTGTGATCGTAATTGTGATCGACTGAGATGTCGACTGAGTTATCCCAACGTGCAGTGCAGAAGTCACTAAATCAGCCACTGTGTTCTGTCATATTCGGACGTTCCTAACACTGTTTTGTCACGGGGCAGTGGATTCCCTCGATTGTCACCTGAAATAGAGTGATGAGAGTACCAGTGTCTCCCTCTCTGGATACAGAAGTGTTGTTTTGCTGCTCATAACTCGATGCACCCGAGGGCCCCATGAGAAACGTTAGAGGCAGCTGAATGTACCTGGAGGCAGGTGGAAAAGCTGATGTGGTGCCGGCTTGCGCTGACCCAATTAGCCGGTGTGGAGGCCCCTATCAGCCAGTCCAGCTCCCAGGACACCGGTCGGCTAGGTAACTTAAAGTTCACGCTCGGCTGGCATCGGCCTCGAGCCTCGCCGCTCACCGTGGCTCCTCTGTTGTTTCAACGCGTGGAACTGTCCTGGAAGTAAAAAAAAAGCCCGGCCTCACAATTTAGTTTCAAAGATTTCACTCTGTCGTTAGATGTTGTTCTTATTGGAAGCAAACTCGCCACTGGCTCTGTGTAAACTACATTTAATATACAGAGCAGGACACAAACCATGCATATAATGGTTTCCATGGTAGCTGCAGCAACCCTGAGATTCATTTTTTCCCCATGCTGCCATCTGAAATATGACCTAGATGGACTGAGAACTATCCATCATAGCTGCACATCTTTTGATGCCCTCATCCCTGCACGACATTTAGACTTTCACAGTACTTCACCATACGTCACCATCTATTCCACATATCATATTGGGTTATTGTGGCATTCTGTTGACTGTCCACCCCTTATCTCAACTCTACGCAAGGAGAGAGAGGATCTATATTTTGCAGGAAAGCGTGTACCAACACGATCACGTGGCTTCACACCAGTGCCCCGCTGATGAATCTCCGGACTGAGACACCAAACCAACCCCTTGAGTAACAAGTCTTCACGCAAAACAGTCAGTAACGTGGCCCTTCAAGATCAGGTGACAAATACTACGCAGCCTGCGGAAACTGTCATAAACGGTCCTCTGTGGCTCTAGAGGTCACCGGCTCCAACGGGGAGACCATGAAACGGGGAACAGAAAGTTGTGCAAACATAGATGTGCAGTCTTAAACATGTGGGTGTTTACTGGGCTGTGCGGGACTCGGTGGGTAACAGCACGTCAGTGGCTCCGTTATAGGAATAAGTGTAGAATGCAGCATGTTTGAGGCTTGGCCAATACTCAGAAGAGTTAAGAGTCATGATCTCTCTCTGCTGCAGCAGTTTCGACCAGTCTTATTTAACTCGTTTGAGTCCTTTGTGGAGGCGTAATTCTAAAGTTATTTTACTGTTTGCCTGAAATTTTTGCCGAGTGAAGATCTCCAATTTTCAAATCGGAAAGTTTAAAAATTCTAATTCTTGCTACTTCCATAGTGGCATGTTGTGAAGAATCTCGACTATTTGTGGAAAAAAAGTCCAGTCAAATGAAAACGAGCATTTAAATACATTTCAGAGAGTGTGTTAGAAAAGAAAACTGCATACTGGAATTGAAACTACAATATAAAGTATAATTTACTCAAGTTATTACCCTGAGCTCTGATATTTTATCTGAACATGATGAATTTGTAAAAGTGAGTGTGGCCATTTATTTCAGTACTAATTCAATACAGATAAGCACAAATAAGCATTTGTTCAGTTTACACTGCCCTGGTAAAAAAGGACATTGTCATTTATTCTCATTAAAACGTGTGGCAGACTAAGGAAATCAAACCCCCGGTTACAGTATTATATATACATGAATATGTATGCAACGGATCATATGAAGTGACAGTGCCTCCGGTGGACCCCGCTCATCATCACATCCCTCAGAGGCTCCACACACTCCACTTGTGTGTGTGTGTGTGTGTGTGTGTGTGTGTGTGTGTGTGACAGCTTTTGTCCCCCATGTTCTAGATGTCGATTGGCTATTATCAGCGACCGGGTATTGTGTTACCGCCGTGCGGCTGAGCCCCCCGCCACAACAATGCACTGACGGCAGCATCACATGCACCCAGGCAGCATGACAGCGCTCGGGAGCATCAATGGCTGGCCTGCATACAGTTGGCTCAGCTACTTTCTACACCGGCAGCTCTGTTTTCTGGTCTTTGCTCGGCGCCGTGCGCCGTTGGGAACACGTACTGAATGGCAACACTTTGCTGCAGTGCTTTAGTCATTATGTGACGTTAGCCATCTACTTTAATCATTCAGTCGCACATAATCAAACCCTGATCTGCTGGTGTGTCAAGGGTGGAGTGAAACGAGGCAGAGTCACTCCTCAAATCTTTGCTCAGCCTGCTGACCTCGAGGTCAGCGCCCTTATTTTGACGCGTGTGCTCTGCTGGGCTCTCTCTCTCTCTCTGTGCGGCTGCAAGGCCGACGGGCTCTGACCCTGCACTGTGTGCCCCGGTGGTCAGTGAACCAGGTGATGGAATCGCTATGTATAATTCAGCCGGGGCCGGTGGATCAGATGTCACAGTTGGCGCTCGGCTGAGCGTCCATATACGCGCTGACACGCGATATCGCCACGTGCACACAACCGATGCGATGGAGAGGAAGTGTGATTCTCTGAGCGGCGTCACCGTCAGAGGAAAAACACAACTCCAGTTTCTTCGTTCCATCTGCAACCCTCAATCGAGTTCGGTGTGATATTTGAAATGAAGGGGCAATTGATGAACTCACTTCAAAGCTGCTAAAACATGTGTTTTCTTTTTTCTCATATAGTCAAATGCCTTTACCTGACTGCAAGACTGTGCTGCTCCCACTAGTCCAAATATTTATGGACATTATTTAGTATGAACAGTTGTGGGATTTACCAAAGTACATTCACTCACATGCAAAACTTCAGTGGTAATTTCATGTACTTATTTTTACTTGTGTATTTCCATTTTATGCTATTATTATGCTATAATTATTTAGTGGAGTAAATTAATTAATGTAGTAGAGTAAATATATATATATATTTACTCCACTACATTCATTTGACAGCTTTAGTAAGTTTAGAACGCCAGATTAGAACGTGTGGGAAGATTTCCAGATTGTAGTTTTGGTTCGGCTCTGTCCTTATCGTAAGTCTGATGTGATGTATTTATATTTATACAACCCACTATGACACTTCTCTTAACAACCTCACAAGTCAAATAGCAAGATAACAGTCAAGATTACAGGCACCTAATACAAATGTGTGTTTAATTGTTAGCAGCAAGGTTGCAACCTTGTGACCAGTGCGTCACAGTCACAGTTACAGAAAACATAAAAAGAGACATTAAGAGAAAATCCTTCAGTATTATCGAGACTGTGTCAGAGTTTTCTTGATTCAACTGTGCGGTTGTTTTCTCCATCACAGGTGTTTCTGATGTGGCACTCCTGGTACCATATTTCCACCAGGTACCGTATTTCATTGCGCTTACTTAAAAATTGTCGTGTCGTGTTTGTGTGCAGGCAGGCAGTGACGGAGAGAGCATCGGAAACTGTCCCTTCTCCCAGCGCCTCTTCATGATCCTCTGGCTCAAAGGAGTCGTGTTCAACGTCACCACCGTCGACCTCAAGAGGCGAGTCACACGCAGACACGGACAATCTCCCAACAGGACTTTAAAAAATAACGCGCACACACACACACACACACACACTCACACACACACAGACACACACACACTCACTCACACTCACACACACACACACACACACACACACTCACACTCACACTCACACACACACTCACACACACACACACACACACACTCACACTCACACTCACACACACACACACACACACACACACTCACACACACACACACACACACACACACACACGGCTTCCCCTTGACGTGCGTCTTTCACCGTGTCCTCTGCAGAAAGCCGGCGGATCTGCACAACCTGGCCCCGGGGACGCACCCTCCCTTCCTGACCTTCAACGGAGAGGTCAAGACCGATATCAACAAGATCGAGGAGTTCCTCGAGGAAATGCTCAGTCCTCCAAAGTAATTCCACTGGAGGGTTTTACGACAAGCAGTTTACAGTGTCAGATTATATTACACACACACACACACACACACACACACACTACAAACTACTTTTAGCTTGATTTATTTCACTTCAGCAACACTGTTGAAAGGACAGGAAACTTTTTGGCCTAGTGAAAAGTGCTGCATTTGATGAGGACTGATGTTAACTGATACAACTGTTTGTTGTTTATTGCTGCTGTAAATCTTTGGTGAATGAGCTTGTGTTTGACTCAGGTGCCTTTGCACATTCAATTCCTGACAACACAGACACGTAAACTTATCGTTGAATCCGAATATATTTGCTTCATCGTCAACGGCGGCAGCTTTTGGGTATTTCTTTAGCAAAGGCAAGACACTCTTTTTTGTGCTTTTTGTTATGGTCACTGAAAAAAAAATGAAAAAAAGGCCAGAGCCAGTGTGTGTGTGAGAGAAAAACGTCAGATTAACTAAATCTTTCTTTTATTGCCTGTAAAGTTTCTGACATTATAAATGGACCTTACTGTGAGAAAGCTTAAGGGGGCGGGCGGCCAACTCGGTTTTGAGTGTGTAACACGTTTTTTCTGAGCCTGAGCTGAGCTCCGGTCCAGGTGTTAATGCTCTCCAGATGGTCCGGTCTGACTGTGTCTCCTGCCTCCGTCCTCCCCGTCTGCTCAGGTATCCCAAACTGGCCGCCAAGCAGCGAGAGTCTAACACAGCTGGAAATGACATCTTCGCCAAGTTCTCAGCCTACATCAAGAACACCAAGCTGGAGGCCAATGCTGGTGGGCTGCTCGTTTTTGTGCCATTCACACACTCACAGACGCAGAACAAGATGAACAACAATATGTACATATGGCAGCCGTTACTGTATTCCTCCACTAGGTTGTAGCAGAGGCCAGTGCTTGTACCTCATAGCATTTGCTTTGCTGCCACCTAGTGAGATTATCACTGCACAGGTTATGTCACGCTCCACTTCTTTTTTGTATTCAGTCCTTATGTGTGCCTCGGTCTTCTGTGTGTGACCTGTGTGAACAGCTCTGGAGAAGGGTTTGACCAAGGCCCTGAAGAAGCTGGATGACTACCTGAACAGCCCCTTGCCCGATGAGATCGACGCGGACAGCATGGAAGAGGAGAAGGGCTCCAGCCGACCCTTCCTGGACGGGAACGAGCTCACTCTCGCCGACTGTAATCTGCTGCCGAAGCTGCACATAGTCAAGGTGAAGAAGAGGAGCGTTTGTGAGAGAGATTGTTTAAAAATGATTACATGCTGATGTCAAAGGTCAAACGTTCAATCAATTCATCCGTAAAACAACACGGAAATTACATTTCTTCCATCCCAATCATTAGAAACAACATATATCTAAGACAATTAAACATTCTCCTTACAAAGTCACGATCCTTATTGAGCTATAATGGCTAAATATCATTAAGGTGGTGGCTAATACCAGTATAAATATAGGCCTAACCAGTAAAAAAACAGGTTTGGTGACAGTCCCTCAGAATCAAAGTAAAAGTTTTTCTTCTTCTAGTCGTGCAGAATAAGGTTCTAAAGAAGAGACTCAGTCATCCACAGACACTAGCTCTGATAGGATATATTGTTCCACTGTACTGCTATAGCTTGCAGGACTTTGCAAGTTTGCAAAATGCCATTCCGTGGTTCCACCACTTTGGTCCAGACCGAACTACCTCAACAACTGTTGCGTGGATAGCCATGAAAAGTTGAAGCACCGCGGATCCCGTCAACTTTTCATCCCGCACCATTAGAGGGACGGTTGAAATTTGCAAGCCGTCCAATACTCTCTGACCAACGTCTGTAAAACCAATGACATTCCCGTCATCCTCGGCTGTACAGCACCTTGTCCCATCCCGCAGAGGTTGAGCACGGCGACACTAAACTGAGAGGGCGTGCGTGGTCAACATTGTGCCTGCTAGACATTTGCATCTTAGCGTTGTCACCGTGATGGCGGTCGTCACTTTGGCTGACGTGAGCAGCCTCACTGAGCTCTTGGCACGGCTGCACACTCAGTCTTCGTTCATATGGTTCCATATACAATTTTAATACCTTTAAATAAGTGCAGCAGCTCATTTTTCTCCGTCTCCTCTCACATTTCCTCTCCTTCTGAAACAAGTCATCACGCTGTGACAGGAGCTCACTTGCTTGAACACACGCAGCCCAGAAAAGACCCGGGAGGTTGTTTAAGGTCATTTATTCTTACATTTATTAACCGAAAGAAGGAGGAAATTATGGGGCCAGTTGATGGAAAGCAGGATACAAATGAAAAGCACTTAACGTAGCAAACTGATGATACAGGTTGACTCCCGCCTGGGGCGGGGGGATTTTAAATGTCTGACATAATAAGTCAACTTTTTCATTTGGTTCACGTTCGAGTTCCATCTTTTGGCCTTCCCCCTCCCTCCCTCTGTCTGCAGGTTGTTGCGAAGAAGTACCGCAACTACGACATCCCCTCGGACATGACGGGCGCGTGGCGGTATCTGAAGAACGCCTACACGCGCGACGAATTCACCAACACCTGCGCCGCCGACGCTGAGATCGAGACCGCCTACAAAGATGTGGCGAGGAGACTGGCCAAGTAACTCGCCAACCGAGCAAAGACCAACTAGCAGCATCACTTTTCAAACACGCGTACATGTGACTATCCTAGAGTCTCCTTCAGTGAGAATTTATCTCAGAACCTGTGGTTTTTGTCTGTCGTAGTAAAACAGGTCATGGCGCTGCAGATGTCTTTGTTGACGCCTGGCTTGAGGCGCTCTGCAGCTCCAGATGTGGTGGATGTGCATTGCGAATACAGAGACAGACACCGCTGAATCAGAAAAACGGAGCAGAATATAAATCAAAGTCCAATGAGATTAATTCACAGCCCTTCAAACCAGATGAAATTGTTCTGCTGCCGTGAAACGTCTGACATAACCCCCTTCTCCCTCAAACGTGATTGTGTCTGTCTGCATTCATTTCTCATAACACAAGGCTCTCTTTCATACGTACTCCACCGGTCCACGCGGCCAAACGTTTTACTAGCTGCTGATGTCAGGCTTGTTCTCTTTATTTATTCCTAAGCCCACAGAAGTCGAGTCTGACTCCAGTGTTTATTGTCAAGTCCTGGCTCCACGGGGAGACACCTTTAAATGAACTCATGCTTGATGCTCCTAATTGTGGGCTGAATATGATTGTTGCAATCGACAGATTCCCTCTCCGATTGTCATTCACTGCTGTGGGTGTAGCCGTGGCTGTTTTGTTACCCTTAAAAATTCACTCCTGCTTCTAAAAGGCTGGTTTTTAAGAGGGATTGATTTGAAGAATGCGATGATATGCTTGATGACATTAGCGGATGAGGGCGTCCGTAGCCTAGAACAAAGCTTGTGTGCGAATGACTTGCATGCGTGAATCTGTTTTAAATTGTAATTCTCAAACCTGATCTTTATAAGAAATGATCAAAAAAATCATCGACTATGTGCCTTAATTTGGAAGTATCTAAAAGTCAGTGCCAATGTCACTGATGGACTCATTCTGAAAAATGTATTGCAGACCAGAGCGGAGACGTTTGTTTTGCCCCGAGCTGTTAGTGTTCAGGTCCAAGGTATTGATTTCATCTCCAGTTACAGACGATATTATGAATGGAGAGAGTATTTATTCAGCAGCCCCAATCAGGCCTGATTGGCTCGAGAGCCATTAGCGCTGCGATGAAAAGCATCTTCCAGGCCAGGTCCTCCACGGTCAGGAGCCCTGCCCTCCAGCTCCTCATCACAGACACATTTCCTCCGCTCTGAGGAGTCTATCAACTTCCACATGCCTAAGAGTTCAAAAGTTTCATTAAAAGGTGGACGGATTGTCAGAGGAGGATGGAAATTTGTTTTTCGGGGGGCTTATCGTCTTTGGCTTGGTGTCAGGCTTGCAACTATAGCGAGACTTCCTTGAAGAACCATAAGGCTCTTGTGTGGTTTGGACAAACATATGAAATGAAATTGGAGCATGATGACTGAGGGGCTTGCTCATTGCAAAGCTCTACAAATAAAATAATATTTTCACAGATCTGCCTCTGCCTTTTTCTTTTCTTTTCCAGCGAGGTGATCAATCAACACTGATACTCACGGGCTGTCACGCAGGGAAACGGGGTGAGCGCGAGTGTGTCTGGGTGATAGCGAAGGTGCTGGTGACGCCCGGATCCCCAAGTCCCGAAAAAGGGTTAAGTGTGTCTGACTGAGTTGATCAAACCCAGTGGCGCAGGTCTGTTTCTCCATCCCTGACAGGGAGAGGGGGAGAGAGAAGGAGAGAGAGTTAGAGTGATGACCGTTGACAGGCTTAAATAGAGGCTTCCATGCCAGGGATCAAACGCCATCCCTCTTCTCCACTCTCTCATTAAGACGGAAAACCCGAGCACCGCCATCCGATCTGTCTCCATTTTTCCTCAAAGGAGTCTAACTTGAAAGATCTGCGCCTGTCGGATTTACAATGGTGGGCGAGTGGTGTTTACTGAGACGCGGCCTTGCCAGAAACAACAGTCAAAGAAAATAAATGGAGCCTGCCTAGTGTTTCCACAGGAGTAAGGAAATATGGAGCGAGACTTGTGCCTTGCTGTTTGGTAATTAGTACCTAAACATCCCTGTCCTTGGATCCCATCGCTCACATCCAAATTTTCTGCAAGCTGGATAATATACAGTGGAGCATTAACGTCAAACACGTCTGGTCACGGGGGCCTGGCACGCCACATTAATCTGTTATTACACTCCCAGTGGATCTACCAGTCGCCGGCCTTGGCTCGGCCACCACAGCACAGGGAGTCTGTATATAGGCTGACAGGGACTCACACACGGCTGCACTTTTACGGCCAGGTTTACTAAACCTTTTCAGCTCAGGCATAAATTGTGTAAATTGAGTCTCGCTTTGAGACCTGAGCTGATTAAAACAAACTGGCGTGTTTGACGTGTGAGGACCCACCAGGAACAGACCCGTGATCCAATTAAGGCCCAGGAACCCCAGTTGAAGAAGTGCCGCCACAGTGGCCTCAATGCCCCTCGCCGGGAAGAAGTCAAATTTAGCCGCTGCTCACCGTGGATATTGCACCCGGGAGACGGACACACTTGTTTCAGCCCGAGGTGAAGTTTGCTGTTCTCCACTCCTGTGCTCGTGTTTTAGCAAGAAACCTGGTTTCCACCATGTCGGAGAGCAGTGGTAGCGGAGTCATCTCATACAATTCCCCCTTCTCCCCTTCAGATTTTTGACATTGCATGGACTAGATATAACCTCAGTCTGTGCCTCTTTACTTTATTCTTTACTGTGTCAAACAAAATGCGCAAGACAAAAAGTCAATTCTGGCTTCCCAAGGGAATTCAGGTGGTCGGAAGAGTCTTTAAGGAAAATTTTGCTTAACGGCGTTCTGGGTTTTTCAGAGCTCGCCAAGTATTTCGTTTTCAGAGTTTCAGAGAGCGAATGCTCAGTAGTCCAACTACGCCAGAGAGGCACAAAGTTATTTTCTAGCTGACTTTCACATTTCAGGTGCCTCTGAAATCCTCCTGTTGTCCCCTACAGCTGGACAGAGACTGACGGGCGACATCGCCATCGAAAGGTGACGGCGGAGGGTCAAGCAGGCCGGAGGAGGAGGCGTCTAATCAGGGCACAGGAACCAGGTCCTGACAGGAGATCGGGGTTCAAAGCAGAGACGGAGCCACGGAGGACGAGTCCTCCGTCTCCTCCACTCTGAGACAGAGATCATATTAGAGAGTATCAGATTCTCAGCAGGTCCCCCCCCCCCCCCACCTCCCCACAGCCCTCCCCCGCTCGCCTGCCCTTGGAGGTTTGAGTGACTTGTGGTGAAGCCTGATGGGGATTATTGATCTGCCGGGCGCACGCCTGCGGTCTCGGCGTAAGACTGACGACCTCACCAGAGAGAGTTCTTGGCACACGCCGACCCCCGTCTCAGATCGGTGGAGGAGCCGCGTGGGACGGGCCTGTCGTGGCCTCCGAGTGTAATAGGCCCCCGGTCTGAGCTCGGAGCCGGGTGACCAAGCACATTTTTTTTTACTGTGTATTTAAATAATCAGGCCCAAATTTAGGCAGACGATAACAATAAACATATCTGATTGGCTTTTTGGAGAGGGGTCGGTGAAATGAGTAACCATGTCTGCAGACGGCGCAGCCAGGGGGTATTTATGCTCTTGGTTAGATTTACTGGCTCGGGTTTCAGTTCCAGTTGCGAACCACATGAAATAATCCACGGTCACCGGAGAAGGATGTGGACACTGTGCTAATTATGTGAGATGATGATGTCAGGTATTGATACCTACTGGCAGGGCCAGAGCTTCGCTCCCTATGCCGAGGTTCCAACGTAGATAACCGCACTGCGCGACCGCACTCGCCGTGCGACCGCACTCGCATCCACATGTCGGACATGTCTGGATCCTCAGCAGCCCTCACACATCCGCGCTGTCAGGCGGGCCCTCACTTTATCATTCATACTTGTAAATCATCGCTTCGCCTGCAGGAAACACGCAGCGTTTTATTTTCCAGTCATAAACCATAAAACCTGCCTCTAACACGAGTTATGATCCTTGGAGACAGAGAGGATGAATGTCTGCAGCAGAACCAGACACGATGGCGGGCATCCCCCATCCCCCTCCTCTTTCGCCTGGCATCCCCACGTGGCTACGGTCGCGTGGTGGATTTTCCAAACAGCCCCCGACATGATCAAAATGTCACCAGGGTTGTATGTCATTCGGCAGCGAGCTGGATCTGTGCGACTGCTCTGAATTACCAGTCCATTAGTTCTCCATTAACACTCGCCTGATAAAGTTTTCACAGCCCCTTCATCTGACGGGAAGAACACATAGAGCTCCTTCACGCGCGGTTTCCGACGAAGATGGGGCCCCTGCCCCAAATTTTTGAAATTTTATTGCCCGGCTGGGGCCTATGGAAAAGGCCTGCTTTGCATGAATATCTTGGCACCGAGCGGAGGTTTATCCTGTTTTATGTTCTGTACACTCAGTCGTGCTGCGACAGTTAGCCACTCTCGACAGTCGAGATGGCGGATAATTTGAAAACACCGACATGAAACGAAGGCCCCTGGACAAAGAGGCCTTTTGTTTGCGTGTTTGGTCGCTGTCCATGGTCCTGACACTTACATTTTCACAGTAATTCCTTTTTTTTCTCTTTTTCGCGTGTGTCCAGGCGATGTGGTCAGTATCAGATTGCATAATCTGAACTGGCAGCACTCGTTAAACGTAGGCATTTTTCGGCTTCATAAGTGCACTTTTCCCTGCGTTGGGTTTCACTTAGCAGCAAATGGTTTCATGGAATCGAATGTTTTCCAACGCAGGGCGAAAAGAAAGAGGCACGCTTCAATCTGGTGATGAATGGATTCTGGTACAGGATGTCAGTCGGCCCCACGGCCTACCATGTCTGCGAGGGCTCTGGGCTGCTGCCTGGCTGCAGCTCGCCCCGCCAATCGATCATTTCTTTTATTACAGGTCAAAAGACAAGCCGCCGTTTACAACCGCCTCTCTGTGAGGGTGAAGAGCTTCTCATATCTGGTATTCATTTACCGCGCAAAAGCTCTTGAGCAGGCTCAAGCCTGCCGAGACGAAATGTGGGCTGTGGAACTTTAGCCGGAGTAGCACTAACATAAAAAATAGTTTGGCCACATCCAGTCCGCCTTTGGCTGTATGGAACACCATATGGGTGGGCCCCTCACCCGCGGCCCCCTCAGGTTAAATTTTTTTTTTAAAAAGCCACTAGAGTGCGCCAAAGTACACAGTTATTGTTGACTCAGTTTGAAATTCTCCTGGACTGGGGAGGGGAGTTGCTCAATTACGATCAGATCAAATTAGGTTCACGTTTGTGTACTCTACGGTGGGCACGGGCTGATCTCAGAGACTCTGTTCCTCTGATACTTAAGTGGCCCGTCACCATTTGTTAGGCTCAGACGTCGGCAGGTTGTGGCGAGGTTCAGAGAGGTCAGGGCGTCATGCTGGTGCAACAGTCAGGCTTATCTCTGGCACTAAATGAGAAATCAAGATGCATGGATTCCCTGTTTGTAGGGTGGAAACGACACACACACACACACACACACACAGACACACAAAACCGCAGCCCTGTGAGTGGAGACGGAAACATACGCAGAGATATACAGCTCTGTGAGTGGTGGGGGACCCTGGAGGATCACTTCCCGCCTGAGCTGCTCCTCTGAAACTTTTGTAGAGGTCAAGTAAACAGTTTGTATTGGGCTGTCGACTGTGTGTGTGTGTGTGTGTGTGGTTTTATCTCCTCACAAACTCCTTGTTTGCATCCCGCTGTGCTGATTGCATAACATTAGGAGGAGAGTGCAGGTCTCCCTTGTGCTGCTGCTGCTGCTGCTGCTAAACTACTTTTAACCTGGTATAAAAATCGAGCGCACATCCTCGCTGGCATCATGTGCAGCCGCCAACGTTTGAACAGGGGGGACGAATAACTTCGACACCAACCCCACCTCAATGGGTCTGCCCGGGTGCTGCTGCCGTCCCTCCCGTGCGTGCAGGACATTATGCTAATTTCTCGGGTGTCTGGGTCCCGTTGCTCCTCCAGAGTTCATTATTATAATTGCTAGACATGGCTGAGAACTCCGAGAATGTGAACCTGAAACCAGTGGGAGCTTTTTTTTTTCCACGCAATCTATATTCAGGGAAATCCCGAGAATGTTCCCAATTTGAAACTTAAAAAAGAAAAAAGGGGGGGGGGGGGGGGGGGGGGGGGGGGACACATGGGATGGTGTAGCTCTCCCTCTCTCTATTTCAACATGTGTACGTGTGTGCGCGCACACTTACACCGGCTCTATTATGTCTTGGAATAATGTAAAACAGCTTCCTCGGTTCCCTCTGTCTCTGTTCCTGTCTCCGTCTCTCTGGTTTCCCAGTGCACCTTTGAAATGAAGCCATGGCAGTGGCAGTGGCAGTAGTAGTCTGGCTGAGCGCCGGGGGCCCCAGCCCGCCTCAGTCCCCGTCCAAAGACAATGTTGGTGCAGACGGAGCGGCACACCAGAGATGACACCGCAAAATGTGCTCCCGACGCACGAGGAGCGCTCCACAAAAGAGTCAATTAAAGGGATGACACCGCTCAATGTTCCTCACCGGTGGCCCTTTCCCATTTGAGTGGAAATTCATCAGACGGGAAAATCCAATCCCCCCCAAACGCAGACAATTTGGTGGATGCAAAGTCTTAAAAAGCACTCTTCTCCCCCCCCCTGTAGAAATATGGAAAATCTGTGATGATGTGACTATTGTTACGTCACTGTGAAGTCCGCTTAGTTTTAGGACACGGGAAGTTTCAAGTTTCCACATCACACTTCTGTAAACTGCAAATTGGACCACTACTGGCTTCCCACGATGATGTCACATATTATTCCAAACATTTAAGTCTTTAACTGTTTTTTGGGGGGTTTTTTTTAGGAAAGGAAAGAAACACAGAAACTTTCCCCTTCACTCAAATTAAATTTGAAAACAACCTCACACATACACTCTTTTTTTGAGTGGAGGGGACAAGAAGTCAGAACTCAGTCGAAAGAAAGTGAGATGGATAATCTCTACACACATGCTTTTACCTATCGGACCAATACTGTGAATCTGGCGGGAAGAGATTAAGAGTAAAAGTTAAGTTACAAAATTTCCTATTTTATTCTTAAAATAGACAAAATGTACAATCACAATGCCAATTTCACTCACTGTTGTCAGGTGTGTTTGTCCCTCGAAAAACAAAACAAACAAAAAAACCCTCGATGATCTTTACGAAACGTACCAGCAAAATCTCACGGCGTCTCCATTATTTTCAGTTTCCTGACAAGCGTTCATGAGAGAAGAAGCATAACAAAAAACACAACAAGAAAACTTTACATAAGAGCAGGGTAAAGTACTGTTCCTGGATATCATACATGTTGATCATTAAATAATACAATACGATCTCTGACGTACGCAACATTAAACCAAAAGGAAAGAAAAGGATGGACCTCCTATTTTCTGGAGGAGGAGGAGAGAAAAACAAACAACCTCCAAACACAAATAAAAGCACATGAGGACAGAATGGGATGTCAGTGCTGCGGTGGTGTGTAAACAGTTTTTAAAAGACCATTTCCTGTTCAAAAACTTGGAATGAGCGAGGAGGCTTTTGGATAAACTGCAGCAAACGTGCGCGGTTACCATGGAGACACTGGATAAATTTGTAAGGGGGGGGGGCTATAAAATCACAACAATCTAAAAGGTTTTTATTTGCTTTCTTATGTTACACTGTAACAGCAAAAAAAAATAAAAAAATAAAATACTTCTCGTTTGGGCTGAAGCAGTTGGGGAAATGTAGTGTGACATGTTCAATTCCATTAAGTGAGTTCAGAACATCCTCTGCAGAGGCTGGAAAAAAGAGGCACTGCGTGCAAACCTTCAATGAAAAGCTTGAAGTCTGATCCTTGGACAGGGCCATGTTTTTCTCAGCTTTTTCAAATTGGGTTATTATATTACCTATATGCACTGAATATCATATTGCATGAAAGGGGGAAAAAAAAGAAGTCTCTTTTTTTCTCTCCAAACAAATACCAACTGCCTGGTGAGATCAGATTCAGCTCCAATGTAAATGGCTTGTTTGGCCAAGTGTTATCCATTCTGTGTGTGTGTGTGTGTGTGTGTGACTCCAGGGGCATTATATCGGCAGAGAGGACCAAAACCACGAGCCCTGCTGGCAGCCAGCCACAAGTGCTGCTAGAAATAAAACAAGAAATAAGTGCTTTATGAAACAAACATACACAAGTCGCCCATATTTTCTGGTTACCAGTTTGCTGCCAGCAGCTGCATCCAATCACCTTGGGTTTGCACGTTTTCCTTTTACTCCCGACGCTTTCAAAAAAAACATTAAAAAAAAAAAAAAATAAAATAATCGACTCACATAGTAATTTCAGGTTGGAAAATATCAGGCCTCCCACTCATCCTGGTGCCACGGAGAGATTTTCCGATTGTGACACGGGTTAGCGAGGTCCGTACAAATGTATTTGGTAAATCATGTCAACAAAGGCAAAAAAAATTGAATAAATAAATGTCTGAAGGAATGTCACAGTCTCTTGTTTTTAACTGCGATGTCTCCCTTTCAATCTTAAAGACTGAGAGAGAAGAAGAATGCAAAGGAACAAAGTACCCACGTGTGTCACACACCAAGACAAACTTTTTCAAAGCTCTCTTTTGCATATGATATGAAAGATATAACAGACTTGGCATTTCCCATCCCCCCGATGATCTTGATGGAGCTGGTTTAGCAAAAAATACGCGGGATCACCCCAAAGATTACTCCAGTCCTGAGGACTTCATGTATCACAAGCTAACTGAACCCTAAAAAGTCTGACCTGTTGCTTCGGGGTGCGCCGCCAGACGAGGCACTGCAATCATCATCTTTGGGCTCTGTGTCAATTCGTCTATAAACGTACCATTTCTCATTTGGATAAGAAAATACATATGCATATGCGTGTGCATGTCAGACAAACTACAGAAATCGAGCAGACTTTTCCCCCAACGGATAATTATTTTTCCCCCATTGAAGCGCTCTTTCATGGTATGTTGCCAAGAGGCACAATACCAGTTATTGCTCAATAAATACCGAAGGTTTAATTCCCAGCCAAATGTGTGTCAACGCCTAGCGCGGATGTCGGGCTCTCAACGTGTGGAGCAGTTAAACTGAAAGTTACACCAGAAGAAACATGTTGCAATACTCTTTGGAAATTACATTTCATATTTGAAAACTATTTAAATCTTTGGGTACTGCAAAAAAAAAAGAAATTAGACCTCTCACTATCTTAAATTACCCTATCAAAAAAAACATAAGAAAATTCATTTTAACTTAGTCATATAGATGCATCAAAAATATTCAGATTACACTTCTTTGCCTCAAGTTTCAAATACAATACATAATTTATGGCTTTATAAGTTAAAACTAAGAAAAAAAAAACGCCTTAATCTACATCGTTTCACCCACAATGTACAAGTTAAATTAATTGATTTAAAGCAAATTTACTGTCCATACCACTTAAGGTAACATATGCGTTACTCTCATCACTTGCTACTCAGTGCTTAACTTGCATCTTGATATTGTCGTAGTACAAAAACATGCTCTGCAAAAAGCCTTATTGAAATACAAACACTATACAAAAAAAGGCAGTCTTCTACAAATATTGTTGAAGCATCCCTTAGCTTGTGGATTATAATAAAACTGAAATAATGTCTCATCCACTGAGGCCTAGTAAACCAAAATTGTCTTTCTCATTATTGCTGTGAGAATGACTCCCTTTGTAGTGCCTTGGTCAAAACACATTCCAGGAAGACAAGTCCATACATGTCTGGTCTCTTTTTTCTCTTCTTTTTCTTCTTATCTCAACCTTAATTTCCAAGCAAAAGGTAGAGATAGATGATGAGAGCTCAAAAATCCCCTTTTCAATATAAAAAGGTTTTGTGCTTTCAAACCATGACCTCAGCTGACTTCCGAATCTCCGCCCCCTGCTCTTCTTCAATACGGCCTCCAGACAGCTTCATCCATGCGGCCTCCGGGGTTGAGAACTGTCGGGGAGTTGCTGTGGCTCCCGTCGCCCTCCACCCCTCCCTCCGTCTGGCTGGGCAGGTTGGGGTTCACCAGGGAGGTGCCCGTGGAGGCGCTAGTGCAAGGCGGGATCATCCGGGAGGGCGAGCGATCGCCGCCGGGGACCATGGAGAACTGGTACGAGCCGGACGAGGCGCCGTAGTAGAGATAGGGTGTGCTGCTGGTCTGAAAGGGTCCGCTCTGGCTCTGGGTGGAGCCCGGGTAAGGAGGGGGAAGGTAGGTGTGGTAGTGGGCGCTGCCCAGGGACATGGCGGAGGTGACGGGCGGGGTGTAGGTGAAGGTGGCTGGGTAGTGCATCCGAGGGCTGGAGAAGCGGGTCTCTGTGAGGGAGGAGAGGCCCGGGAACTGACGCTCAAACTGACCAGGGAATGGGCTCAGGTCGGAAGAACCTAAAGACACACACACAGACAAGCACACAAGCATTAATTGCTTTAGGGTTCTCTCTGACATCAACCCGAGCAGCAGACATTATTATGAAAGACGAAATAAGTGCACTCCTGCACACCAGTTATGTCAGTTTGGCTTATGTGAAATGTGGCTTTGGACCGTCACATCATTTAGCACTTTGTCTTGTTGAGTAATTGAATTGAATTGAATTGAAGTCCCTTGGGCAACGAAACGTTAGTACACGGAACTGTGCGTAATCAGATGTTTCGGGCCTGATTATGTTATGAAATAGCGTTTACCCATAAATATTGTTACAGCCGTCAACTTCTGTGCCGTTGTTCACGTCAACTCCCAAGTGTTGATAAAGTTAACAAACATCGGCAAAGTCCCACGCGTGCATATGCCTTAATATGTTTACACCTCTGCATATTTATATGTCTGTGTGTATGTGTGTTGGCTCATGTTTATGTGTATCTATATGTTTATGCATGCAAACACACACTCAGTCGTGCAAACGGAGAGTGTGTGTGTGTGTATGTGGGTGTGTGTGGGGTGTGGGGGGGGTTTGTATGTGTGTGAATACTGTATGCACATAAAAAAGTAGTTGGGATGAATCAGAAGCTGCACATGTGGAAACACTTTGAGCAGAAACAGTTTCCATGAGATCCATAATGAGGCAGGGCTGAGCTCTGATGTGGCTCCTCTCCTCGCCTCCCATCGGCTCCAGCGTGTGTGTGTATGTACGCGTGTGTCCGTGTGCGCACACGCGTGAGCGAGAGAGAGCGAGCGAGCCGAGAAGGAGCTGCCCCATCTCACCCTTCGTTCCTCTCTCCGCTTCATCCCTTAAAAAATACCCCAAAACCACTAACTGGCTGTGGCGAGCTCCGCGCTGGGCGCAGAGTTTAAGGAGAATAGGAGGTCCTCCCCCTCTCCCACTCCCTCCCTCCCTGCCGTCTCCTCTCAGTGGTTTAGTCCAGCCATGGCGCTCTTATCATAAATCACCAGGCGTCTTCCGTGTCACCATGTCTGCTGTGAGGGGGGGGGGGGGGGGGGGGGGGGGGGGCTATGCAGTGTTTATGTGCGGGGAAGGAATTGTGAAGCCCGGTTTGTCACTAGCGTCAGATAGCATATGCTGCCAATTAGGGCCTTTTAAACTTCCTCTTTCCACGAGAGCCGTTTCATTCTAATAGGAATATAAGGTGATTGTCTTTGCTGCCGAGGAGGAGGAGCAGCGGTGTGATCTCAGACATGACCAGCGCCGCTCAATAAACTCCCCCCCTGACTGCTGCTTTTAACATTTGGACCTATTTCAGTGCAAGGGGAAGGGGCCGTGTGATGAGGAGCCAGATCGAACTTTATTAATTTAAATGAAGCCAGGAGTGGAACGTGGTCCAAATGTTTGGACGGATTTTTTACAATGTTTGGAGCGTCACGTCCAAATGAGGTGTCGGACTTGACTGAACTTCTGCAACTGCTTCTTAGCAACTGTCAACTGGACTGTGTGTGTGTGTGTGTGTGTGAGTGTGGTTTGTGTGGGTGTGTGTGGACGGGGGCGGGATGGTGTTTTCACTGGAGCATCCATATCAGCTTCTGCTCGTACTTGGCGGTATGTTCTGTGGGTGGATACTGTTACAGTGCAGCCTGGCGAGGTGTCAACATGATCTCCGGAGATCTGAGAGCCTTAGTCACATCACTTAGGAGGCATTAAGCGCTCGAGGTGTGCGAGTGGGCTAAGGTGGGGGTGGGGGTGGGCTTGTGTTTACGTGTGCGCACGTGGTCGCCATCGCCCGTGCTCGTCACTTTTCCAGAACAAAGCCCCGGTGCTCGAGAGATGAAAGCTGAAGGGGAAGAACGGGCTAATGAAAGCTGACAGGGCAGCTGGCTGGATTTTAAACCCTTTCTAATGCAGAGTCACACGGGCTAGTCCCGTAATAACTCACCATCGCTCGGGACACGCACACACACACACACACACACACAGAGGAGGGTGAAGTATGTAAGCACAAGGAAACAGGAGGAAAAAAAAGCAGAGCAGACAAAAAAAAAATCAACCTTCACATGTCAGCGAGTCAAACAGGTGTACGGGGGAGAAACTTGTCTGGCGGCATGTAGGGATTGTAAAGGAGCTCTCACATTGGGGGGAAAAAACAGGGACAAATTGGAACACAGATGCCGCTGTTGCGGCAAAACAGACTGGCTAATGCAATTACCCAGAATGCCTTGTGAGAGTGGCGTATCGCTATAAAGACACTTTATTTGTCAGTCACGAGCCTGTTATTATCCCTGGGCCTGTTATTACCCATACTCCTCTGGGATCAAAGGCTTGCAGCGAGGAAAAAAAAGAAAAAAAAAGAGGAAACAATTGTTCTTTCCTCCACAGTAAAAAAAATAGCACCATCCAGACCGTCCTCTGGAGAGACGGTCGGACTCTGACAACATGCTTCGTTCCTCACGTTCGTTTGAGAGAAGGAGCTAATAGGGGCTCGCTGTGCCGTGGTAGTCTCCGGTAAATAGTGTCACATCCATTTTATTTTTGTAGTCCACTGAACAAGTCTTTGTTTATGTTTATGTTTCTGCTTTTGCCTGTGATGATGTCATGTGTGAGCGTCTTTCCTCCCCCATCCTTTTCCCTCCTTCCTCCTGTCGCTTCAGAAAATGTTTTATCTACACAAATTGGGATTATTATCATCGTTGTTGAGAGCATTTGCAGATTAGGCAGTCGTGACAGGTGAAGGGCAGTTTCATACGGCGGCAGAGAAGCGGTTCTACCTGGCAATCGTCTAGGCACGTCACTGATGGCAGGCAGGCCCGTGCCTCGGCTGGAGGAGAGGGGGGCGGTGGAGTGGACTGAGGGGGACGCCATGGGACTCAGGTAGGACGGGTACGTCTGCTCATATGACCAGGGAGGAGAGGACTGGGACTGACGAGGGTCTGATGGGGAGAAATTGAGCGAGGGAGGGAAAAGGGGGGGGGGGGGGAGCAGCGCAGAAAGACAGAGAGAGAGAGAGAGAAAAGAGAGAAAGAATAATTACCAGAGGCCCATCAGATGGTTCAAATACTCTGGAGCAAATTAGCAATGAGACACACAACAACTGCAGACATTATTAGTGTCCCCGTTTCTCCACGCTGGTGTTTAGAGGTAAGTATCAGTTGGGCGTGTTATGCAACATCCTCTGTAATGACACATAATGTTTACTTTTGCAGAGAAGATCTTCCTGTTTGCCTTATAAAACATTGTGCTTGCAGCTGAGGCACAGAGAGCCTTGCTGGCACACAACCAGGGAGTAAACACGCAAGCAGACAACCATGAAAATAAGCACTGCGCACAGAACAATGTGTCTGTCCTGCAACACGACAAGTGTGGCGACTGGCGGGTATTGCAAAATCTGTACGCTTTTTTTTGACGTGTTGTGATGACGTGATGAACACATTGGTAGTGATTGACGGTCTTTGATAAAGCAGTATGACTCACCAGAGGAACACTGTGGGCGATGTACTGTATTGTACACCCTACCGCTTGGAGGCCGTTCGCATTTTCAAAAATCCACTTTTGCTCGAGAAACAGTCTCCGACCTAGAAACCTACATGTCGAAAATGGCACGTCACGACTACGATTTGGATCGTGCAATCACAGAGAGAGTTTTCTTTGCAGGGTAAAAATGTTCCACCAAAACAAGTCCCCCCCCCTGCCCCCCAACACAATATTTTGCAGGAGCACCGTCACTGCAGCCAGACCGTTCTCCAGCGCTGACACAGCACTGTGGAGACACTGCAGTTGTCAGGGGCTGTATGAGTAGATGGCAGAGTTTCTCCACTGATAAAGTAAAATAAAGTTGGATAGCTTCTGTAAATGAATGGAGAGTTGACATAGCTGATGGAAAAATCGAACTACAGCAGATGGCTAAATTAACTGTTAATGGCGAGCTAAAAGTAATTTTAAACAGTTTCAATTGTGAGCTGGGAGGACTGGATGAATACGCCAGTTAAAATAGCTGCACATATTGGATAAATAGTGGAAAAGTTACTGAAATGATATGGAATAAAAGAGCAATGGCTCACAGATGGAACATCCCACTTCTACCCCTCCATGAAGGTGAACTTGAGACAGGCCTGTGGGGGGAACGTCTGACAAAAAAAGAAAAAAGAAAAGAAACGCTGCTCTTATCAATAAATCTGCTCTTGGGTCTAAAATTCCATTCAAGCTTCCCCTCAGAATATCTACACCTGAAGAGCAGTTTGCACTGCTCTTCAGTGTCCAATCCAGTGTATGACACTCTCGTTCGCCGCCGCTAAGCTGCTTAACCATGCCGCAAATGATCCACTCAGCGACACTACAAAGCCGCGCCAGAGAGTAACTAAGGGACTAAATGACGACCTGTGACGAGGCCACAGAAGCGCGGGGGCAGATCGGGTAGCGGCCAGTCCCGAAAACCGTGACGGATGGCGTTACCTTCTGGGATGTAATTGATAGAGTGTTGGAGTAGAGAAAGACAGACGAGCTCGGAGGCAATGCAATATACTGCACCGGGCGTTCGGGGGCGTAAACCGCCGGGACGTGTTGCCCGTGGCTCCAGCTGGGGTTTGATATTTCACCTCCCGTACAGCAAATGATTCTCTCTGCTTGTGACTCAGCGTGTGACTCAGCCTGAAACCCCTTTGGGACACTGCTTAGAAGAGTGTGTACAATGCTATAATTGGATCGTCATGCAAACATAAGATACAGACTCTAGTAGGCCAACTCAGCGCTTTGCTCAACAGTATGTGAGGAGGGTGGATGCTCGTTGCTATGGTGCTTGGTACCCAGTCCTCCCTGTGTGTGAGGTCAAAGTTGATGTTTGGGAGTGCCCACCTGTTATCTGCGTCTGACCCTGTGGGTTGAAGGAGTTTGGTGCCGTATTGAGAGTCGGCCGGGGGGCTTGATTGGGAACGCCGACCCTCACCCTCATCCTCTCGAGCTCACTGAGGCGGTCGGAGAAGAGACCGGCCTTGGGAGGGTCCTCAAGCTTTTGACGATGCCCTGCAGACACACGACAGTTTTTGTTCCATTGGTACACAGTCGCACCAGTTGCAGGCAGAAACCAGGCTGTGACAAAATCACATTGTTATTGGATATGAGTGTTTACGTTGATATTAACGCTGTGGTGATTAATGATCTGAGTTTATCTGCTGTCTCGGCGTACAGTTCGTTAGTTATCCTGTTTGATGAACATTTAATCACTCGTGACGTCTGTGTGCCGTGTCTTACTTGGTAAACATAGTTTGAGCGACCAAACAAAGAGGAGGCTTCTGCGTTTATCCCGTGTCATCTTGGTTGCGAGAGAATGGGAGCGAGTTAAGAACGAGAGAGGGAAAAGTTGCATGTGCCTTCATTTTAACCTGAGGCTTCTTCCTCAGGTAAACACAAGCTCTCACGCCATTCCCCCATTATCCCCACAGGAGTCGTAACCTATGCCAAATCTATTATAGCCGCTCTTTCCCTGCATTCCTCTGCTAATAATTTTACACACTTTATACCCCTGATCCGATTCAAATCGGGCTCTCAGGCTCGTAACTTTGAGAATTCTCCGAAAACCCAACTGCAGAACATGCACGTTGCACATGCAGAGGTTGTGCAGCCCTGTTGGTCCGGTACAGTGGGAACCGCGGCACAAACCTGCCCGTGGGCCCAGGTGTAGACTGTAGCGTTTCAAAGGTGGAGTGAAAACAGAGGCCTGTGCACACACGCAGTCCTCTTTAGCACCGACATAGGACTGTGTCAGTGTGTCTGTCTGGTCTCGCACTAGTTTCTCTGTAAAGGTGGTAAAGTAAATATCAAACAGAGGAGAGCAGACACTCCTGATGTGTTTGGCAGCGCTCCAGCTGGCTCAGGCAGAAACAACGAGCTTCTTCAGAATCCTGCTCAACCTGTCTGGGCTGGGAACAAAGGCCTGGCACTACACCTATAGTGTGGAGCAGGGTGGGTGTTATGGAGGGAGTGAGCGGGAGAAAAAAAATCATCATTTTTGTTTCTGAAGCATCATTACAGAGATCAAAGACCACAGGAGACGGCACACGGGGGGTCCCTGCGGGCTAATAGCCTAACATGTGTACTAATAAACCCCATCCCCGGCTGAGTGGCTTTGCTGAATGCTATGCCCAACTTTCTGTTTCTGCATATTTGCTGTCACTTTCACCGTCAAACAAATGCAAATTGACACCGAAAAAGAAAATCCCCTAAAAGCCGCGTCATCTTTTTCCACTGCCGGCACTTTGAAAAAAAGCCTCAGACATGCTTTTATGAACCATATGACTCTTCACAACAAACGAATTTATTCTGGAACAAATGTTTGGAATTTTAATACCAAATACTGCTGCTATGAAATGAGACTCGGGAATGACAGCGGTGAAAAAAAACCCCGTGATTTCTTTTTTATTACGGTGACGTTACTGCATTGGCATCATCAAGTTCGAAAAATAAACAGGCAATCTCATCATCTGCTTCTTAACATAGTTGTTCTGGAACCTAAGATAACACCGGCTACTTGAGAAAACCTCAGCTCATTGAAGACTTTATAACATAATTCACGTCCATATTTCATTAATAATATTTCTCCATCCTTCCTGTAGATAATTTGTGCCTCTTGCAGGCATTCCTCATCTCTCTGTGCGAGCTGTGCCCAGTCAATCATAGCGTTTCCACTTTTCAACAGACCGAATTTCTATTCTAAAAAAGCCCCGGGACACAGTGCAGGCTTTGTGCACAAGCCCGTCTCCTAGTGATGGGAATAAATAGCAATGGGAGACCAAGGGAGATGAGGGGAGACAGACAAGAGGGGGGGAGACCCTGATGACCAGTAAATTAAGAGCTCTGGATATTCACTGAATACAGCGAATGGTTAATAACTTAGTCATGGTTGAGGAGGATCCTAAAATACAGACAGATGTAAACTTAAAGGAGATGAAGACAATTCCTATCTGTGCAACAAACCACCTCTCTGCCATTGGTCATTTGAATATATTCCATAACTCCCAGCTTCCACTGTGGACATTCTGTAAAAAAATTAAATCAAAAAATAATTATGGATGCAACCATATTTTTTCCTCTTATAGGAATGCAGCATGTCAACCGCCGCATTAAGGACCACTTTACACTCCAAACATCTAGACCTCAAGTCCATTAGTTCAGCAGGGCCTGACAGTAAATACAGTTTTTTCGTGACTTAATTACACCTTTCAAATGACAACTGTTGCCAAACACAAGAAGTCTCAGCTGTTTTATCGGAACCTTAGCAGGGTGGAGGAATGAGCCGGGGGTATTTAAAGGAGCGGGAAGAGGCGGATGATTTCACTGCCGTAGGGAAAGTCCCTGAGATTCCCATCATCCCTGTGAAAACAGCGGAGATTTTTGATAGCGCCTGCCACTTCCCTGCCCAGCCAGCGGCCGGAAACATGGACAGATTCAGACCAGATGTGAGCGACTTGCGCGAGCGCACACATTGAAAAACACACACACACAGACACACACACAGACAGACACACAGACACACAGACACACACACACACACAGACAGACACACAGACACAGACACACACACACAGACACACACACACACACACACACACACACACACACAATACAAGAGTGGATGCAAACACACGTCTGCACATGCAATCATGCACATTTGCACACATGGATGGCACATATGCATTCGAGCAAACCCCCACAGTACACACACACACACGTTAAATGATTAACAATGATTAGATAACACCTCTGTAGATGGTATCTGTAATCACCCAGTTGCACACTGATCCTGGAGTAGTATTATTTCAGGCGTCCAAGACACATATGTCTGGATCCAACTCACCCCTGCTGATCTGATAACGTTACTAAGAGCAAGTAGGCAAACAGACTATAAGTCCTCTGTAATTAATGGCAGCATTAGATTGGCTCTGAGCCTGAGCCACAGACATCTATGATGGATGTTTAGCAGCTCCCTCATATGTCCCGGATCAAAAAATATTCCTCAAATTACCAAATTCCTCAATCTATGGGACGGCTTGTGTTGGGATTTTACATGACAAGGGTGACTGGTTCCAAGGGCTAAAAAGCTTCAAAGGAGTTGTTTGACATTTTGTGAAATACGCTAATTCCCTTTCTTGCCAAGTGTTAGATGAGAAGATTAGAAAAATATGAAGCTACAGGGGGGGGGGGGGGGGGGGGGGGGGGGGACACGACACAGCTAGCCTGCCTTTTGCCTAGAGTTAATAAAAGTCAGATTTAAATACAGATTAAATGTGTTGATTCGTGAGGTTTAGAGGTGGTTGTAGTTGGATTTTGTTCCCCTTGGACAGAGCCAGACAAGCTGTCTCCCCGCTTCCAGTCTTTATGCTAACATCTCCAAGAGCTGTAGCTATAGCTATATCTCGCACCAACAACACGTTTCCATAAGTCGACCTCCTTCTAAGTACCGCCCCCCCACCGACACATCGAGCTTCAGCTATCGTCGCAGACACGTCAGTAGGAAATTCTCCTGCCTGATGCCTGACTGAGCAACACGTGAGGGAAATGTGGAGAGCCAGAAAATCTCGAATAAATGGGATAATTTATAAAGTCGGTGTCACGTCATGCCCTCGGAGCCCTTCAGGCTGGTTTATGATCACCGGGTGAGCTCGAATGAGTGTATCTTTGGGGCCGATTCAGAAAAGCCCCCTTGCTCATGGAGCCAGAGTTGAATCAGCCAGTCTGTGTTTGTATGTGTATGCATGTGTGTGTCAGTCATCCAACGCTGGAACAGCCAGTGAAGCCGATGAATGAATGCACTGGGTCCATATTTCACTTTTTTATTCGGGAGCGCTCACAGTGGTCATGTTGTTTTTGTGAGCGGTCAGAAACAATGAATTATTTCAGGTGGCAATCTGACGCTGGCAGAGCGTTGGCTCGGGAGGAAAAGGGCCCAGGCTGGTGACAGCCAGATGCCCGCCTACCATGGGGGTCTGGTTATACAAAGAGAGAAGAGAGATAAAGAGAGGGAAGAGAGAGAAAAGGGCTGATAATAGAAACAGAGCTGGAAACAAAAAAAAGAAAAGACGTGAAAAAGGAAAAAAGAGAGAGATGAGAGAGGAGGTTTGGGAGATGAGGCAGCAAGCGAAGGAGAGAAGGAGAAAGGGGGAGCCAGGCTGTCGTGGAGCGCTGCCAGCCGTCTGTGTGGTCCATGCGTTCCAGCCTGGAGGAAGCAAGCCAGGCAAGGGAAGGGCAGGCGCGCGCACACGCGCACACACACACACACACACACACACACACACACACACACACACACACACACACACACACACACACACACACACACACACACACACACACACTACAATTCTCAGAGGTGAGACATTTATTGAAACGCACACACGCACACACGCGCGTGGGGTTCTTCACAGTGTCCCTCTGCACCTCTCTGCTTGCGTAGAAGTGTTTTGATTCAGAGTAGGGGAGAACAAATCCCCCAGAGATGTTTTTTTTGTTGCAGCTCAGAGGCCATTGAACTCGGGACTATCTTTCTTTAATCTTATCTCTTTTTATGTATTAAGTTCATTGTGCATTATATCCACTCTCTGCCTCCCTTCCTCGCTCTTTATTCATCTGCCTTCCTCCCTGTCGCTCCCTCCCACTGAATGATTTTGTGTTTTGCGTTGTGGAGGCCCTGGCACCTCTTCAAGGAACTCCATGAGACATTCAACTGACTGACTGCCTCTGGAAAAGCCTGAAGTCTTTTTTTTCCCCCTTCTTTCTTTTTTTCCCCTCCTCCCCTCCTCCTCCCTCACTCCCTCCGTCTTTTCATTCCTTTTCCTCCTGATGTTTGGGTGAGTTTTATTTGTCCGGATCCCATTGTTAAAAGCTGCTCCAAGCAAGGCAACAGCAGATAGGTGGGTGTGTGTGTATGTCTGCAGAGGAACAAAAGACTACTGACTCTTCTTAAATCCTCTTTAATTACTACTGATCCTCTACAAAAGTATATCCTATTTTTTTGGACATGTAGCTAGAGGCAGTCACTGACAAGACACGGAAATCCAGAAACACAAAAGGCCTCATATTACTGTATATAATTCAAGGAAATGAAATGATAGCTGCCTTACATCATCTAAATATTGTTGTTCAACGTAATTAGCATCTTTGAGGGGCTTAGCATTTAGCACTGAGCATAAACGTCTTTTGTGAGAAACAAGGCCCGGGCCTTACAGCAGGTAATTGTACCCTACAATCACATGTAATGGCATTTGTATGTGATGACAATATTCCGGGGCCCTGTGGTGTTGACATGACGGACATGTTAATGGAAGGATCTCACTTACTCATACTGTTTCCAGCTGAGTTGTAGTAATGATGGCAGACTTATTTGAGGGGTTTTAATAGGGTGTCGCCTAGCAACCGCTATAATAAGGTTGTTTTTAGGTGTGTGGGTGTTTGTTTTAGTACATGCTGGGGAAACATGCATCATCCTCCACTGCCCATCTCATGTGTGGTGTGTGATCCTCTAAAACACACACCGACCCACTCATGGGAAACTCTGGCTGTAGTTTGATTCAGATGTTATTTGAGAGGCCCTGTTATGGTTCAGTTTCAGGTAAAAGATTTTATGCAAACGATACCGAATTGTGTATACTAATAACACATGGCAATAATAGCAATACTTTCACTCTCATTAACTGCCTTACTGAGATTAAGGGTTAGATGTCCAACAATTTCCTTCAGCTAGAACCAGAGCGCATTTCATCCAGTCATCCAAACTTCACTGATCTCATCCATAACAACCTTGGCAGTCCCTGAACACATGCTAAAACCTGTGGCTAGAAATCTGAGAGTGCTCAGTTTTGATGCTAAAGTCAAGGCAGTTGTATAGTCCTTCTTTCTTCACTTAAATATCATGTCCAAAGTCAGATCATTTCTGTCCTCTGCTAAACTAGAGAAAACAATCCACTGCTTTTGTTTTATCCCGTCAGAACAACTGTAAAAAAACAAAACAAAAAGGGAAGTTTGACCATACCACCCCTATCTTAGCCTCTATTCACTAACTTAATTTAAAAAATTGTTTACTCATTACATTTGAGATTAAAATAGGCCCAGCCCCAAAATACTTACATCTGTCAACTATAGTCGATGGAGTCTTTGCTGTTTGGGCTCCACACCTATGAAATTCATTGCGGTTGCAGCTCAGGCTTTATACCTAACTCAAATCAATTTGTATGAATTTTCATGTTCATAATTTCCAGCCTGCTATTAGTCACTGTATTTAGTAGTGTGATTTTATGTTTGATGTTTGAATGTTTTCCCTTTTGTCTATTGGTGTATTTTATCTTTGTGATACTTATGCACATATGTGCACGTTCACAGTAACTGTTAATATCAAAGCTAGTATAGAGATCTGCATTAGTAAGTATGGGTGAGTGTGTCGCAGGAAGAGCTTGGCTTGGCGGACAGGTCTCCTGAACCACGAATATTGTCTGCAGGCCTGTAAGTAACAGGGGCCTCTTCACCAGGCTTGTTAACACCCTGACCAAAACCGAACCAAAACACGACCCTGCTCGTGAGCGCGGAGCCCCCCGGACCCGGTGGCCTCAAACACCAGAGAGCAGAGACACGCCTGACCGCTAACCTCCACCGCTGACAGACAACACACACACGCACACTCAGTTATGCGCAACAACCGCTGCGACCCGCCACAGCAAGACACAGTACGCGTGACGCCATAATGGCTTTTGTCACCTCCCATGTTTGTCTGTCAACAATTAACTGTAATGAGAAATGTGGGTTTGGACAGAAAGCCTTGTATATTGTGCTATTACGGCTCAGCTATTATCGCTCAGGAAGTGTGTCTCAGCTGGCTGCAGCCACCGTCAGGAGCAGCTGAGAGGAGACAGAACCACCTATAAAAGCATATTGGTTTAAGCAACCACTCCCTGTCTATTAGCTCAAAATGACGTTTAATGAGGCCTATTAGCTCTGGTCCAAATCAGCACTGTGGCTCCACTAGACACTAGAGTAATGACATCAATAACACACACACACACAAGCGCACACACTCTAAAATGTGGACGCAGGCATGCAAACACAGGCACCAGAGGACAGGACGACCTGCGTCTGCAATCATATCTCCATGAGCAAACAGACACGCATGAACACACACACAGAGACATCTACGAACACACTTGTTGAGTTGTTGGTACAGTGGCAAACCACAGGGCAACCGAGAGCTGTCAAGTGATTAAGCACAATGTGAGCCACAGAAACCAAGTTAGCCTCCTGCAAATAACACAGTGGCCAGAGAGACCTGACTAACCACTTAGCATATTCACGCACGCAAACACACACACGACAAACCGCTGAGGAAGATCATGCCGCAGATCTTTAAACTGGGCCCCGCTGATATTCGTCACTCCAACCACCCAATTAATTAGTTAAAGCTCAGTGCAACAGTTCAGAGATATGAGCCCCCCTTCATTCAATGGGTGGTCCTGCTTATAATAGACGAGGGAACCCACGGGGAAATGACATCCCTCAGGAGGACTCATATGGCCACCATAAGGCTTATCAAAAGCGCTGACACAAAATGTCCTTCCTGAACGAGACACCCGCAGCCAGGCGAGTTGTTAACGGGGAGCGAAAGCTGCCAGAAAAACTCAACAAAAGCATAGAGTGATGATTTATTTTACTTTCAGGCCAGACTGCAGCCAACGAGTTGATATCTAGTGTTATTGTCAGCTTATTTTCCACAAACAACACAGTGTTTTTACAGAGCAGGGCCACAGAGTGTTAGTGTATGTCAACTTCAAGACAGCCTACTGTTCTTTCTCTGTGCGGACCGCTCCCTCAGGGGCCCAGTGTACCACAGGCCTCCTAATTACCCACTCGTTTAACACAAAATAGAGCTGTAATGGCCGACAAAGCCCCCCATGTGTCAATGAAGCGTTCACAGATTGAATCACGGTTTTTCGGAGACAGCCGGTGCTCTCAGCGCCGAGCGGCTCCGCGCTGGAACCCCGGAGGAGGGCTTGAGAGGGCACATGTGTGTTTTGCCACCCTCTGAACTCAGCCTAATGACCCTCGAGAGTGAGACGTGTTCTGGCGGTAGTTTCTGGGTAAATTACACCAGCGCTGCAATTCTGGCCACTTAACGGCAAAGCAAAGAAGTTCAGGGGTTACGTATGATGACATAGTCTTTATTGCTTAAATTACTGTCCTGAGACTGAAGTGAAAACATACAAGCTTGAACTTTAAAGCTCTCTCCCAGCCCGCAATTTGGGGAAAGAACAATGGATAAAAGTGTAAAGTCTCTTCCCTTTACCGGAAAACCATCAGGCAGAACTGCCTTTGTCTTGTTCAGTGTGTCAATCTCACTTCACGTACCACGTGTCCACGCCCCC